>NC_045682.1:250100-850100 GCF_003331165.1 Xiphophorus hellerii
CGCCTTGTGTTTTCAGACAAAGGTTAAGATCTTTGAGTTTAGATTTCTCTTTTTGATTCCATCAAAGAGATTCTTGGTTTCTTCTGTCTTCTTGTGCAGTTCCACCATTGTGCTTTCCAACTCTTGCTTACGTTGCTGAATGTCTTGTTGTAATATTTCACTTTGTTTCTGGATGCCATTCCTAATCGGCTCTAAGACCAGCTCATCTTTCGACATCTTTTGTTTCTCTAGTTCCAGGTCCTGCTTTTCTTTTTTCAGGGTTGCTTCAAGAGAAGTAACTTTTTCTTTTTGCCGGTTCATTGTTTGCTTCCAACGGTTTTCCATATCTTCTCTTTGTTTTAGTGTATCACAAAGGAGACTATTCAGAATTCTCTTTTCTCTTTCAAATACCTCTTTATAACCAGCCACATTTTCCTTCTGTTCCACAAGACAAAGAAGCTTCTGTCCCAAACCAACGGAGAGGTTTTCTACACCTGCAATCCTTTGTTGTAGCTGGACCATTTTCACTTTGATGTTTTCCCTTAGTTTCTCTTTGATGTATTGGATCTGTCCTTGCTGACGTTCTGTTATTTGACTTTTATCCAAGCCACTGTCCTCTCTTGGTGTCAACCCAGACCTCTCTCTCTCAAGTTCTAGATTCTGGATTGAACGCATTTCTTCTTCTGGCTTGTGCATCCTCCTATAATCCACTTGTTGCTTTTCCTTTTGGGTGGTGATCATCGCAGCTTTAGTCCACTCTCTCATCTTACTAACAGTTGTCATCAAAAGCTGCATCTCTTCCTTTTCTTTCTGTAGTTGAAGCCTTTTAGATTGTAGTTCCTGTGTTTGTGCTTGGAACAGATGATCTTTCCTCTCTCTGCCTTGTTGTTTTATGGCAATCGTGTACATGATGTCTTGAAGTCTTTCATGATTTCTTTGGACTGAAACTGACAAATGTTTTAGTTTGATTTTCTCTTTGTTGATCTCTGCCAAGCAACTGCTGGCTTCTTCTGCCTTCTGGTCTAGTTCAGCCTCTGTCATGTTTATTCTCTCTCTTTCTTCTTGAATATCTTGTTTTTCTTGTTGCAGTATTGCGCGTTGTGTCTGGATATTGGACATCATCACTTCCAAGGCCTCTTTTTCTTTGTCTACTTTGTCAGCCACTCTTTGCAGATTCTGTGTTTCCCGTTTCAGTTCTTCCTTCTTCTTGTTTAGATCTTTTTTATCCATGTCCACCATTTGCTTCCATTGATGTTCCATCACTTCTTTCTGATTCCTCATGGAAGACATGATGGATGTTAGATTGATCTTTTCTCTTTCAACTAACTCTTTGTAAGGAGTTAGTGTTTTCATCTGGTCACCAATAGTTGAAACATTCTTCTCCAGTGAAATACATAATAACTGTGCATCTTTATGACCTTTGTGTAATCTTCTCATTTTAACATTGGTCAAGTCACACACCTTGTCTTTTACTCCTTGTAGTGTTAGTCTTAGGTTTGCTGTTGACTTCATTGCATCCAAGAGTTCCTCTTGTCTCATTTTGCACTCTGACAATTCTCTTTCCAGGCGCTTCTTCTCACTTGACAGTTTCTCTCTGTCTTTTCCAAAGTTCTTCTTCATGGAGATCATTTGTTCTATGTCTTTATGGACACTGCTCATGGAATCTTTAACCTTTTCCTTCATGCTGTTAGCATTCTTCATCAAAACCTCCAGCTCTTGTCTTTTCTCCTGTATTTTTTTCCTACAGAGATCCAGATTTTGTGTTTGTGTGAGAATTTCTGGGCCTTTTCCTTCTTGTTCTTGTGGTTTTGAACTGATTGCGTTCATGAGAACCTTCAGTTGATCGCCTTGTGTTTTCAGACAAAGGTTAAGATCTTTGAGTTTAGATTTCTCTTTTTTGATTCCATCAAAGAGATTCTTGGTTTCTTCTGTCTTCTTGTGCAGTTCCACCATTGTGCTTTCCAACTCTTGCTTACGTTGCTGAATGTCTTGTTGTAATATTTCACTTTGTTTCTGGATGCCATTCCTAATCGGCTCTAAGACCAGCTCATCTTTCGACATCTTTTGTTTCTCTAGTTCCAGGTCCTGCTTTTCTTTTTTCAGGGTTGCTTCAAGAGAAGTAACTTTTTCTTTTTGCCGGTTCATTGTTTGCTTCCAACGGTTTTCCATATCTTCTCTTTGTTTTAGTGTATCACAAAGGAGACTATTCAGAATTCTCTTTTCTCTTTCAAATACCTCTTTATAACCAGCCACATTTTCCTTCTGTTCCACAAGACAAAGAAGCTTCTGTCCCAAACCAACGGAGAGGTTTTCTACACCTGCAATCCTTTGTTGTAGCTGGACCATTTTCACTTTGATGTTTTCCCTTAGTTTCTCTTTGATGTATTGGATCTGTCCTTGCTGACGTTCTGTTATTTGACTTTTATCCAAGCCACTGTCCTCTCTTGGTGTCAACCCAGACCTCTCTCTCTCAAGTTCTAGATTCTGGATTGAACGCATTTCTTCTTCTGGCTTGTGCATCCTCCTATAATCCACTTGTTGCTTTTCCTTTTGGGTGGTGATCATCGCAGCTTTAGTCCACTCTCTCATCTTACTAACAGTTGTCATCAAAAGCTGCATCTCTTCCTTTTCTTTCTGTAGTTGAAGCCTTTTAGATTGTAGTTCCTGTGTTTGTGCTTGGAACAGATGATCTTTCCTCTCTCTGCCTTGTTGTTTTATGGCAATCGTGTACATGATGTCTTGAAGTCTTTCATGATTTCTTTGGACTGAAACTGACAAATGTTTTAGTTTGATTTTCTCTTTGTTGATCTCTGCCAAGCAACTGCTGGCTTCTTCTGCCTTCTGGTCTAGTTCAGCCTCTGTCATGTTTATTCTCTCTCTTTCTTCTTGAATATCTTGTTTTTCTTGTTGCAGTATTGCGCGTTGTGTCTGGATATTGGACATCATCACTTCCAAGGCCTCTTTTTCTTTGTCTACTTTGTCAGCCACTCTTTGCAGATTCTGTGTTTCCCGTTTCAGTTCTTCCTTCTTCTTGTTTAGATCTTTTTTATCCATGTCCACCATTTGCTTCCATTGATGTTCCATCACTTCTTTCTGATTCCTCATGGAAGACATGATGGATGTTAGATTGATCTTTTCTCTTTCAACTAACTCTTTGTAAGGAGTTAGTGTTTTCATCTGGTCACCAATAGTTGAAACATTCTTCTCCAGTGAAATACATAATAACTGTGCATCTTTATGACCTTTGTGTAATCTTCTCATTTTAACATTGGTCAAGTCACACACCTTGTCTTTTACTCCTTGTAGTGTTAGTCTTAGGTTTGCTGTTGACTTCATTGCATCCAAGAGTTCCTCTTGTCTCATTTTGCACTCTGACAATTCTCTTTCCAGGCGCTTCTTCTCACTTGACAGTTTCTCTCTGTCTTTTCCAAAGTTCTTCTTCATGGAGATCATTTGTTCTATGTCTTTATGGACACTGCTCATGGAATCTTTAACCTTTTCCTTCATGCTGTTAGCATTCTTCATCAAAACCTCCAGCTCTTGTCTTTTCTCCTGTATTTTTTTCCTACAGAGATCCAGATTTTGTGTTTGTGTGAGAATTTCTGGGCCTTTTCCTTCTTGTTCTTGTGGTTTTGAACTGATTGCGTTCATGAGAACCTTCAGTTGATCGCCTTGTGTTTTCAGACAAAGGTTAAGATCTTTGAGTTTAGATTTCTCTTTTTTGATTCCATCAAAGAGATTCTTGGTTTCTTCTGTCTTCTTGTGCAGTTCCACCATTGTGCTTTCCAACTCTTGCTTACGTTGCTGAATGTCTTGTTGTAATATTTCACTTTGTTTCTGGATGCCATTCCTAATCGGCTCTAAGACCAGCTCATCTTTCGACATCTTTTGTTTCTCTAGTTCCAGGTCCTGCTTTTCTTTTTTCAGGGTTGCTTCAAGAGAAGTAACTTTTTCTTTTTGCCGGTTCATTGTTTGCTTCCAACGGTTTTCCATATCTTCTCTTTGTTTTAGTGTATCACAAAGGAGACTATTCAGAATTCTCTTTTCTCTTTCAAATACCTCTTTATAACCAGCCACATTTTCCTTCTGTTCCACAAGACAAAGAAGCTTCTGTCCCAAACCAACGGAGAGGTTTTCTACACCTGCAATCCTTTGTTGTAGCTGGACCATTTTCACTTTGATGTTTTCCCTTAGTTTCTCTTTGATGTATTGGATCTGTCCTTGCTGACGTTCTGTTATTTGACTTTTATCCAAGCCACTGTCCTCTCTTGGTGTCAACCCAGACCTCTCTCTCTCAAGTTCTAGATTCTGGATTGAACGCATTTCTTCTTCTGGCTTGTGCATCCTCCTATAATCCACTTGTTGCTTTTCCTTTTGGGTGGTGATCATCGCAGCTTTAGTCCACTCTCTCATCTTACTAACAGTTGTCATCAAAAGCTGCATCTCTTCCTTTTCTTTCTGTAGTTGAAGCCTTTTAGATTGTAGTTCCTGTGTTTGTGCTTGGAACAGATGATCTTTCCTCTCTCTGCCTTGTTGTTTTATGGCAATCGTGTACATGATGTCTTGAAGTCTTTCATGATTTCTTTGGACTGAAACTGACAAATGTTTTAGTTTGATTTTCTCTTTGTTGATCTCTGCCAAGCAACTGCTGGCTTCTTCTGCCTTCTGGTCTAGTTCAGCCTCTGTCATGTTTATTCTCTCTCTTTCTTCTTGAATATCTTGTTTTTCTTGTTGCAGTATTGCGCGTTGTGTCTGGATATTGGACATCATCACTTCCAAGGCCTCTTTTTCTTTGTCTACTTTGTCAGCCACTCTTTGCAGATTCTGTGTTTCCCGTTTCAGTTCTTCCTTCTTCTTGTTTAGATCTTTTTTATCCATGTCCACCATTTGCTTCCATTGATGTTCCATCACTTCTTTCTGATTCCTCATGGAAGACATGATGGATGTTAGATTGATCTTTTCTCTTTCAACTAACTCTTTGTAAGGAGTTAGTGTTTTCATCTGGTCACCAATAGTTGAAACATTCTTCTCCAGTGAAATACATAATAACTGTGCATCTTTATGACCTTTGTGTAATCTTCTCATTTTAACATTGGTCAAGTCACACACCTTGTCTTTTACTCCTTGTAGTGTTAGTCTTAGGTTTGCTGTTGACTTCATTGCATCCAAGAGTTCCTCTTGTCTCATTTTGCACTCTGACAATTCTCTTTCCAGGCGCTTCTTCTCACTTGACAGTTTCTCTCTGTCTTTTCCAAAGTTCTTCTTCATGGAGATCATTTGTTCTATGTCTTTATGGACACTGCTCATGGAATCTTTAACCTTTTCCTTCATGCTGTTAGCATTCTTCATCAAAACCTCCAGCTCTTGTCTTTTCTCCTGTATTTTTTTCCTACAGAGATCCAGATTTTGTGTTTGTGTGAGAATTTCTGGGCCTTTTCCTTCTTGTTCTTGTGGTTTTGAACTGATTGCGTTCATGAGAACCTTCAGTTGATCGCCTTGTGTTTTCAGACAAAGGTTAAGATCTTTGAGTTTAGATTTCTCTTTTTTGATTCCATCAAAGAGATTCTTGGTTTCTTCTGTCTTCTTGTGCAGTTCCACCATTGTGCTTTCCAACTCTTGCTTACGTTGCTGAATGTCTTGTTGTAATATTTCACTTTGTTTCTGGATGCCATTCCTAATCGGCTCTAAGACCAGCTCATCTTTCGACATCTTTTGTTTCTCTAGTTCCAGGTCCTGCTTTTCTTTTTTCAGGGTTGCTTCAAGAGAAGTAACTTTTTCTTTTTGCCGGTTCATTGTTTGCTTCCAACGGTTTTCCATATCTTCTCTTTGTTTTAGTGTATCACAAAGGAGACTATTCAGAATTCTCTTTTCTCTTTCAAATACCTCTTTATAACCAGCCACATTTTCCTTCTGTTCCACAAGACAAAGAAGCTTCTGTCCCAAACCAACGGAGAGGTTTTCTACACCTGCAATCCTTTGTTGTAGCTGGACCATTTTCACTTTGATGTTTTCCCTTAGTTTCTCTTTGATGTATTGGATCTGTCCTTGCTGACGTTCTGTTATTTGACTTTTATCCAAGCCACTGTCCTCTCTTGGTGTCAACCCAGACCTCTCTCTCTCAAGTTCTAGATTCTGGATTGAACGCATTTCTTCTTCTGGCTTGTGCATCCTCCTATAATCCACTTGTTGCTTTTCCTTTTGGGTGGTGATCATCGCAGCTTTAGTCCACTCTCTCATCTTACTAACAGTTGTCATCAAAAGCTGCATCTCTTCCTTTTCTTTCTGTAGTTGAAGCCTTTTAGATTGTAGTTCCTGTGTTTGTGCTTGGAACAGATGATCTTTCCTCTCTCTGCCTTGTTGTTTTATGGCAATCGTGTACATGATGTCTTGAAGTCTTTCATGATTTCTTTGGACTGAAACTGACAAATGTTTTAGTTTGATTTTCTCTTTGTTGATCTCTGCCAAGCAACTGCTGGCTTCTTCTGCCTTCTGGTCTAGTTCAGCCTCTGTCATGTTTATTCTCTCTCTTTCTTCTTGAATATCTTGTTTTTCTTGTTGCAGTATTGCGCGTTGTGTCTGGATATTGGACATCATCACTTCCAAGGCCTCTTTTTCTTTGTCTACTTTGTCAGCCACTCTTTGCAGATTCTGTGTTTCCCGTTTCAGTTCTTCCTTCTTCTTGTTTAGATCTTTTTTATCCATGTCCACCATTTGCTTCCATTGATGTTCCATCACTTCTTTCTGATTCCTCATGGAAGACATGATGGATGTTAGATTGATCTTTTCTCTTTCAACTAACTCTTTGTAAGGAGTTAGTGTTTTCATCTGGTCACCAATAGTTGAAACATTCTTCTCCAGTGAAATACATAATAACTGTGCATCTTTATGACCTTTGTGTAATCTTCTCATTTTAACATTGGTCAAGTCACACACCTTGTCTTTTACTCCTTGTAGTGTTAGTCTTAGGTTTGCTGTTGACTTCATTGCATCCAAGAGTTCCTCTTGTCTCATTTTGCACTCTGACAATTCTCTTTCCAGGCGCTTCTTCTCACTTGACAGTTTCTCTCTGTCTTTTCCAAAGTTCTTCTTCATGGAGATCATTTGTTCTATGTCTTTATGGACACTGCTCATGGAATCTTTAACCTTTTCCTTCATGCTGTTAGCATTCTTCATCAAAACCTCCAGCTCTTGTCTTTTCTCCTGTATTTTTTTCCTACAGAGATCCAGATTTTGTGTTTGTGTGAGAATTTCTGGGCCTTTTCCTTCTTGTTCTTGTGGTTTTGAACTGATTGCGTTCATGAGAACCTTCAGTTGATCGCCTTGTGTTTTCAGACAAAGGTTAAGATCTTTGAGTTTAGATTTCTCTTTTTTGATTCCATCAAAGAGATTCTTGGTTTCTTCTGTCTTCTTGTGCAGTTCCACCATTGTGCTTTCCAACTCTTGCTTACGTTGCTGAATGTCTTGTTGTAATATTTCACTTTGTTTCTGGATGCCATTCCTAATCGGCTCTAAGACCAGCTCATCTTTCGACATCTTTTGTTTCTCTAGTTCCAGGTCCTGCTTTTCTTTTTTCAGGGTTGCTTCAAGAGAAGTAACTTTTTCTTTTTGCCGGTTCATTGTTTGCTTCCAACGGTTTTCCATATCTTCTCTTTGTTTTAGTGTATCACAAAGGAGACTATTCAGAATTCTCTTTTCTCTTTCAAATACCTCTTTATAACCAGCCACATTTTCCTTCTGTTCCACAAGACAAAGAAGCTTCTGTCCCAAACCAACGGAGAGGTTTTCTACACCTGCAATCCTTTGTTGTAGCTGGACCATTTTCACTTTGATGTTTTCCCTTAGTTTCTCTTTGATGTATTGGATCTGTCCTTGCTGACGTTCTGTTATTTGACTTTTATCCAAGCCACTGTCCTCTCTTGGTGTCAACCCAGACCTCTCTCTCTCAAGTTCTAGATTCTGGATTGAACGCATTTCTTCTTCTGGCTTGTGCATCCTCCTATAATCCACTTGTTGCTTTTCCTTTTGGGTGGTGATCATCGCAGCTTTAGTCCACTCTCTCATCTTACTAACAGTTGTCATCAAAAGCTGCATCTCTTCCTTTTCTTTCTGTAGTTGAAGCCTTTTAGATTGTAGTTCCTGTGTTTGTGCTTGGAACAGATGATCTTTCCTCTCTCTGCCTTGTTGTTTTATGGCAATCGTGTACATGATGTCTTGAAGTCTTTCATGATTTCTTTGGACTGAAACTGACAAATGTTTTAGTTTGATTTTCTCTTTGTTGATCTCTGCCAAGCAACTGCTGGCTTCTTCTGCCTTCTGGTCTAGTTCAGCCTCTGTCATGTTTATTCTCTCTCTTTCTTCTTGAATATCTTGTTTTTCTTGTTGCAGTATTGCGCGTTGTGTCTGGATATTGGACATCATCACTTCCAAGGCCTCTTTTTCTTTGTCTACTTTGTCAGCCACTCTTTGCAGATTCTGTGTTTCCCGTTTCAGTTCTTCCTTCTTCTTGTTTAGATCTTTTTTATCCATGTCCACCATTTGCTTCCATTGATGTTCCATCACTTCTTTCTGATTCCTCATGGAAGACATGATGGATGTTAGATTGATCTTTTCTCTTTCAACTAACTCTTTGTAAGGAGTTAGTGTTTTCATCTGGTCACCAATAGTTGAAACATTCTTCTCCAGTGAAATACATAATAACTGTGCATCTTTATGACCTTTGTGTAATCTTCTCATTTTAACATTGGTCAAGTCACACACCTTGTCTTTTACTCCTTGTAGTGTTAGTCTTAGGTTTGCTGTTGACTTCATTGCATCCAAGAGTTCCTCTTGTCTCATTTTGCACTCTGACAATTCTCTTTCCAGGCGCTTCTTCTCACTTGACAGTTTCTCTCTGTCTTTTCCAAAGTTCTTCTTCATGGAGATCATTTGTTCTATGTCTTTATGGACACTGCTCATGGAATCTTTAACCTTTTCCTTCATGCTGTTAGCATTCTTCATCAAAACCTCCAGCTCTTGTCTTTTCTCCTGTATTTTTTTCCTACAGAGATCCAGATTTTGTGTTTGTGTGAGAATTTCTGGGCCTTTTCCTTCTTGTTCTTGTGGTTTTGAACTGATTGCGTTCATGAGAACCTTCAGTTGATCGCCTTGTGTTTTCAGACAAAGGTTAAGATCTTTGAGTTTAGATTTCTCTTTTTTGATTCCATCAAAGAGATTCTTGGTTTCTTCTGTCTTCTTGTGCAGTTCCACCATTGTGCTTTCCAACTCTTGCTTACGTTGCTGAATGTCTTGTTGTAATATTTCACTTTGTTTCTGGATGCCATTCCTAATCGGCTCTAAGACCAGCTCATCTTTCGACATCTTTTGTTTCTCTAGTTCCAGGTCCTGCTTTTCTTTTTTCAGGGTTGCTTCAAGAGAAGTAACTTTTTCTTTTTGCCGGTTCATTGTTTGCTTCCAACGGTTTTCCATATCTTCTCTTTGTTTTAGTGTATCACAAAGGAGACTATTCAGAATTCTCTTTTCTCTTTCAAATACCTCTTTATAACCAGCCACATTTTCCTTCTGTTCCACAAGACAAAGAAGCTTCTGTCCCAAACCAACGGAGAGGTTTTCTACACCTGCAATCCTTTGTTGTAGCTGGACCATTTTCACTTTGATGTTTTCCCTTAGTTTCTCTTTGATGTATTGGATCTGTCCTTGCTGACGTTCTGTTATTTGACTTTTATCCAAGCCACTGTCCTCTCTTGGTGTCAACCCAGACCTCTCTCTCTCAAGTTCTAGATTCTGGATTGAACGCATTTCTTCTTCTGGCTTGTGCATCCTCCTATAATCCACTTGTTGCTTTTCCTTTTGGGTGGTGATCATCGCAGCTTTAGTCCACTCTCTCATCTTACTAACAGTTGTCATCAAAAGCTGCATCTCTTCCTTTTCTTTCTGTAGTTGAAGCCTTTTAGATTGTAGTTCCTGTGTTTGTGCTTGGAACAGATGATCTTTCCTCTCTCTGCCTTGTTGTTTTATGGCAATCGTGTACATGATGTCTTGAAGTCTTTCATGATTTCTTTGGACTGAAACTGACAAATGTTTTAGTTTGATTTTCTCTTTGTTGATCTCTGCCAAGCAACTGCTGGCTTCTTCTGCCTTCTGGTCTAGTTCAGCCTCTGTCATGTTTATTCTCTCTCTTTCTTCTTGAATATCTTGTTTTTCTTGTTGCAGTATTGCGCGTTGTGTCTGGATATTGGACATCATCACTTCCAAGGCCTCTTTTTCTTTGTCTACTTTGTCAGCCACTCTTTGCAGATTCTGTGTTTCCCGTTTCAGTTCTTCCTTCTTCTTGTTTAGATCTTTTTTATCCATGTCCACCATTTGCTTCCATTGATGTTCCATCACTTCTTTCTGATTCCTCATGGAAGACATGATGGATGTTAGATTGATCTTTTCTCTTTCAACTAACTCTTTGTAAGGAGTTAGTGTTTTCATCTGGTCACCAATAGTTGAAACATTCTTCTCCAGTGAAATACATAATAACTGTGCATCTTTATGACCTTTGTGTAATCTTCTCATTTTAACATTGGTCAAGTCACACACCTTGTCTTTTACTCCTTGTAGTGTTAGTCTTAGGTTTGCTGTTGACTTCATTGCATCCAAGAGTTCCTCTTGTCTCATTTTGCACTCTGACAATTCTCTTTCCAGGCGCTTCTTCTCACTTGACAGTTTCTCTCTGTCTTTTCCAAAGTTCTTCTTCATGGAGATCATTTGTTCTATGTCTTTATGGACACTGCTCATGGAATCTTTAACCTTTTCCTTCATGCTGTTAGCATTCTTCATCAAAACCTCCAGCTCTTGTCTTTTCTCCTGTATTTTTTTCCTACAGAGATCCAGATTTTGTGTTTGTGTGAGAATTTCTGGGCCTTTTCCTTCTTGTTCTTGTGGTTTTGAACTGATTGCGTTCATGAGAACCTTCAGTTGATCGCCTTGTGTTTTCAGACAAAGGTTAAGATCTTTGAGTTTAGATTTCTCTTTTTTGATTCCATCAAAGAGATTCTTGGTTTCTTCTGTCTTCTTGTGCAGTTCCACCATTGTGCTTTCCAACTCTTGCTTACGTTGCTGAATGTCTTGTTGTAATATTTCACTTTGTTTCTGGATGCCATTCCTAATCGGCTCTAAGACCAGCTCATCTTTCGACATCTTTTGTTTCTCTAGTTCCAGGTCCTGCTTTTCTTTTTTCAGGGTTGCTTCAAGAGAAGTAACTTTTTCTTTTTGCCGGTTCATTGTTTGCTTCCAACGGTTTTCCATATCTTCTCTTTGTTTTAGTGTATCACAAAGGAGACTATTCAGAATTCTCTTTTCTCTTTCAAATACCTCTTTATAACCAGCCACATTTTCCTTCTGTTCCACAAGACAAAGAAGCTTCTGTCCCAAACCAACGGAGAGGTTTTCTACACCTGCAATCCTTTGTTGTAGCTGGACCATTTTCACTTTGATGTTTTCCCTTAGTTTCTCTTTGATGTATTGGATCTGTCCTTGCTGACGTTCTGTTATTTGACTTTTATCCAAGCCACTGTCCTCTCTTGGTGTCAACCCAGACCTCTCTCTCTCAAGTTCTAGATTCTGGATTGAACGCATTTCTTCTTCTGGCTTGTGCATCCTCCTATAATCCACTTGTTGCTTTTCCTTTTGGGTGGTGATCATCGCAGCTTTAGTCCACTCTCTCATCTTACTAACAGTTGTCATCAAAAGCTGCATCTCTTCCTTTTCTTTCTGTAGTTGAAGCCTTTTAGATTGTAGTTCCTGTGTTTGTGCTTGGAACAGATGATCTTTCCTCTCTCTGCCTTGTTGTTTTATGGCAATCGTGTACATGATGTCTTGAAGTCTTTCATGATTTCTTTGGACTGAAACTGACAAATGTTTTAGTTTGATTTTCTCTTTGTTGATCTCTGCCAAGCAACTGCTGGCTTCTTCTGCCTTCTGGTCTAGTTCAGCCTCTGTCATGTTTATTCTCTCTCTTTCTTCTTGAATATCTTGTTTTTCTTGTTGCAGTATTGCGCGTTGTGTCTGGATATTGGACATCATCACTTCCAAGGCCTCTTTTTCTTTGTCTACTTTGTCAGCCACTCTTTGCAGATTCTGTGTTTCCCGTTTCAGTTCTTCCTTCTTCTTGTTTAGATCTTTTTTATCCATGTCCACCATTTGCTTCCATTGATGTTCCATCACTTCTTTCTGATTCCTCATGGAAGACATGATGGATGTTAGATTGATCTTTTCTCTTTCAACTAACTCTTTGTAAGGAGTTAGTGTTTTCATCTGGTCACCAATAGTTGAAACATTCTTCTCCAGTGAAATACATAATAACTGTGCATCTTTATGACCTTTGTGTAATCTTCTCATTTTAACATTGGTCAAGTCACACACCTTGTCTTTTACTCCTTGTAGTGTTAGTCTTAGGTTTGCTGTTGACTTCATTGCATCCAAGAGTTCCTCTTGTCTCATTTTGCACTCTGACAATTCTCTTTCCAGGCGCTTCTTCTCACTTGACAGTTTCTCTCTGTCTTTTCCAAAGTTCTTCTTCATGGAGATCATTTGTTCTATGTCTTTATGGACACTGCTCATGGAATCTTTAACCTTTTCCTTCATGCTGTTAGCATTCTTCATCAAAACCTCCAGCTCTTGTCTTTTCTCCTGTATTTTTTTCCTACAGAGATCCAGATTTTGTGTTTGTGTGAGAATTTCTGGGCCTTTTCCTTCTTGTTCTTGTGGTTTTGAACTGATTGCGTTCATGAGAACCTTCAGTTGATCGCCTTGTGTTTTCAGACAAAGGTTAAGATCTTTGAGTTTAGATTTCTCTTTTTTGATTCCATCAAAGAGATTCTTGGTTTCTTCTGTCTTCTTGTGCAGTTCCACCATTGTGCTTTCCAACTCTTGCTTACGTTGCTGAATGTCTTGTTGTAATATTTCACTTTGTTTCTGGATGCCATTCCTAATCGGCTCTAAGACCAGCTCATCTTTCGACATCTTTTGTTTCTCTAGTTCCAGGTCCTGCTTTTCTTTTTTCAGGGTTGCTTCAAGAGAAGTAACTTTTTCTTTTTGCCGGTTCATTGTTTGCTTCCAACGGTTTTCCATATCTTCTCTTTGTTTTAGTGTATCACAAAGGAGACTATTCAGAATTCTCTTTTCTCTTTCAAATACCTCTTTATAACCAGCCACATTTTCCTTCTGTTCCACAAGACAAAGAAGCTTCTGTCCCAAACCAACGGAGAGGTTTTCTACACCTGCAATCCTTTGTTGTAGCTGGACCATTTTCACTTTGATGTTTTCCCTTAGTTTCTCTTTGATGTATTGGATCTGTCCTTGCTGACGTTCTGTTATTTGACTTTTATCCAAGCCACTGTCCTCTCTTGGTGTCAACCCAGACCTCTCTCTCTCAAGTTCTAGATTCTGGATTGAACGCATTTCTTCTTCTGGCTTGTGCATCCTCCTATAATCCACTTGTTGCTTTTCCTTTTGGGTGGTGATCATCGCAGCTTTAGTCCACTCTCTCATCTTACTAACAGTTGTCATCAAAAGCTGCATCTCTTCCTTTTCTTTCTGTAGTTGAAGCCTTTTAGATTGTAGTTCCTGTGTTTGTGCTTGGAACAGATGATCTTTCCTCTCTCTGCCTTGTTGTTTTATGGCAATCGTGTACATGATGTCTTGAAGTCTTTCATGATTTCTTTGGACTGAAACTGACAAATGTTTTAGTTTGATTTTCTCTTTGTTGATCTCTGCCAAGCAACTGCTGGCTTCTTCTGCCTTCTGGTCTAGTTCAGCCTCTGTCATGTTTATTCTCTCTCTTTCTTCTTGAATATCTTGTTTTTCTTGTTGCAGTATTGCGCGTTGTGTCTCGATATCGAGCTTGATTTTTTCTTTGTTGGTCTCTGCCAATGAGCTGTTGGCTTCTTCTAATTTCTGATTTATTTCGGTCTTTGGTATTTCTGCCTTTTCTTTCCGTGTTGCAGGGACATGGTTTTCATGTTGTAATATCCTTTCTTTTATATTTTTTATAATATCTATCAGTTTCACCAATTTCACGCTATTGACTTCTAATTCCATACACATGTTTGAAAGAGATTTATGAGTTGCTTGAATTTTATGTATCTCTGTTCCTTTTTTTCTGTTCTTCACAGTTATCTCTTTCATCAGTACTTGAAGAGTTTCCATGTGTGTTTTCACATGTTTTTCCAGATTGTCAGTTTTTATCTTTTTATTAATTTCTCCAAATGGGTCTTTAGCATCCTTTCTTTTTTTCTGTTTCTGTTGTTTTGTTTCGTCAGTCATCATTTCAGTCATTAATGCTTTTCGCTTTTGTGCTTTTTGTTTAGTTGTCAACGATTTGATCCTATACTCCTGCTTATGCGTACCCTTCCTGAGTTTCCATGTTTCATCCACATCCCTTGTAGCTTGTTTGGTCATTTTATCAATTCCTATCAAGGATTTGATTCTGGTTATGTTTTCTTTTACTGTGTTGTTCTCAGCTGTTAATGCTGTGAGTTCTTCTCTCTTTTTGTCTAAATCAACATTTTGATGTTTGAGAAATTGACATATTTCACTTTTAAGTGTTTCTAAATAGCCATAGATCTTTACTCCGAGGTCTCGAATATTATTGATGGTACTTTTAAGTCCTGGTGATATGGGTAACGTTTCATATTGGGTGTTTGTGATTTTCCACCCATTCTTTTCCAAATCCTTTGGTTCATTTTCACTCGAAACATAGACAACTGTCCTCTGCTCTTGTGCATTTTGGTTGTCATGGAACATTGCTGCCTTTGGCTGTCTCAGTTTTAATTTCAACATCTCTAATTCATCCTTCTCTCTTCTGATTTTCTCCAGTGTTTGGTCTAGTTCTCTCCTCCTTCTTTGTACCTCCCTCTTAAATGATATCTTTGCTTCTTTTATTTCATTCATCATTCTTTCATTCTTTTCCCCTTCTCTCACCATTTGTTTTAAAATGGCATTATTTTCTTTTCTTTTGATTTCCAGCTCGGTATTCAGCACCTCCATTTCTCCTATTTCTCTAGTCTTAATGCTGTGCTGCCCTTCAGTCATCTGCTGTTTTTGTCTTTCATTTGTTTCACTTAACAAAGCCTTTTTATTATGTTCAGTTCCAGTCTCTTGTGCCAACATCTCACTTACTTTTCTTAATATCTCTTGTATCACTCTTTCACTTAGTTCTAGGTTTTGCTCCTCTCTATTACATTTTCTATGATTAAATTGATTTATTATCAGTTTTATTTCCTCAGTCAGTCTTTCTTGATGTGGTGTGAGCACTAAGAATTCTTCAAATGTTTCTTCAGCTTGTGTTGCTTTTTTACTTGTGAATGATTGGTCCCTTGCAAATTTCTCAGATCTCTTTCTGTTTTCTCTTTCAAATAGAGATTCTCTTTCGTTTTCATTTCCAAGTTCAGTCTTTAGTTTTTCAGTTAAAGCTTTATGCTGAGAGGTTGAAAGGTACATTTCGTTCCAGCGTTGTTTTGAAGCTTCAATCTTCTTGTTTAGGTCTTCAATCATTCTTACTTTAGCATCACTCTTTTTCATATTACACATTATTAGTTTGCTTCTCTCCTTGGCCTTACCAGCTATTTTTTCAATGTCATTTTGACATTTTAGAATCTTTTCCAACTGCCACTGAGTCCCTTCAGATTTTCTTTGTATTTGTGTTTTTAGCATTTCTAATTCATCCCTCTCTCGTAAGATATTCTCCAATTTAAAATCCAGTTCTCTTCTCTTTTTCTTCATTGTACTTTTCTGAATGCTTGTATCTACATTGAGATTCAGTCTCTTCTGCCCCACTTCCATTTCCAAAAGCTTCCGAAACTGTCTGAGATCTTGCAGTAGTCCCTTGATTTCATTATCAGCAAGGTCTTTGGTCTCATTACCTGTTCCATCTTGGCACCCAATTTCTGGTTTGATCAATTTTATGACTTGCTGTGTTCGATATATCTCAGCCCAGAGTCTTTGTAAATCAGTGAGTCGAAGATACTTTCCATCAGAGCATACTTGTGTCTCTTTATCAAGTGCCTGAGGATCTTTTTTCCACTTTTCCACTTTATCAGGTTTTTGCTCAACATTAGTAGTTTTTATCTGATCTTCCAGGTCAGTCTGCATTATTTGTTTCCTAAAAACATTTGTTCTCTCCGTCAGATAACCCCTCTGTTGTACTTCCTGCACCAGTTTACTTTCTCCAGTCCCCATTTCCCTGATTATAACTTCAGCGTCTTCCTTCTGACACTGTATTTCATCTAATTCTGTGACAATACTTTTCATCTTTTGAGTTTTATCTTGCAATTTTCTAATATTTGTTTTAATTTGCACCCTTAAGACTTCCTCTTGCTCATTTAGTTTATATATCTGCTTTTCCAATGTCGGTATTTCTTGTGGAAATGATTCTCTCTGACTAATATGTTTTAAAAATTTCTCATGGATTTCTGTCTTTTCTTCAATTACATAACCTTCTGATGTTCTAATGTTCTCCAAAGGATTTTTTTCTGCATCTGATTTTTTTGCTATGTCAGTCAGAATTTCTGATCTTACTTCTCTATGGATGCCTTCAAGTTTTTCTTTCAGAAGTCCGGAAGTAACTGGAGGCTGTGTCAATTTCCATTCGTTGATCTGGTTCTTTATGCATGCCAACCTGTCCTAAACATAGCAACACAGATGTATTAGCATGTTTTAAACTTCAAGAACTTTCAAGTAAAAAGAGGCATAGTGTCTCTCAGAAATGGCCTCAAAATGTGGGAGTTTAGAGGATATAAGTGTAAAATTGTCCAAGTATTATCTTCTAAGTTAGAACTAATAATTATCTACAACCCTCAGTTGCTTTTCACTTTCAGTTGAAGACAAAATACAGAACTTATTCACTTCAAGTTGTTTTTAAAAAAAGTTTGCAATGACCAAAATTACTATGCAGACATTTCTTTTGCACTTTCTTGGCCCTGGAAAGCATTTTCTTACAACCAGGCATTTGCTGGCTTGATTTCCAAAATTTAATTTCCAAATGTTCTCCTAGTTGAAGGTAGTATGCTGTGTGTTCTGTCTCTAAGCTCTGTTTCATTAGTACATCTTATCTGTTTGCAATCTGAATTCCAAACCTAGAGCCTGCTCACACAACAAAGCTAAAATATCCAGTAACTCTGTGGCAGAGACTAAAATATGTGTAATTGGTCATATAAAGATTTTCCCTGTTGTACTATATAAAAAAAAATGTTCTTAAATAAATGTACATTGGAGAAAAAGCAAAGATCTCATGTTATCAGAATATTTCACTAAAGGCAGTAACTGTATTTAAAGACTGAAGAAGTTGCAACCCTGTTCTCCAAAATTAAACTTGAAAAGCACAGATACTAAAAAAGATTTTTTTTTAAATGCCTTTACACTTCTGTATTTTTTTAAATAACCTTTAAAATGTTTGGTTTAATGCTGATAAAGCAAAATTAAAAAAAGACTTACCATGTATGTTTTTATTTCAGTGCTCTTTTTGATCTTCTGTTGGGTTTTGAGCATTTCCTCGTTTGTGCTTCTAATTTCCTCAGTAGACATTTCTAAATTATTTTTTATTTTTTCTGAAATCAAAAGTAAAGTCAATATTTCTCTCCATTTTTTTTCAGTCTCTTGTCTTTGCTGGTCCATTTTTTTCTTCAGAATGTCTAACTGATCACTTTCTTGAATTATTCTCTCCAACGTCTGGTCAAGCTTTTTTCTCCTTTTCTCAGCCTGAAAACTCATCCATTTCATTTGGGTCTTTTCTTCAAAAAAGTGCTTCTTGCAAAGTTTTGTGTCTTCTCTAATCATATGCAACATTTCTCTGATTTCATCTGGTTCAAAAATTACTCTCTGCATGTCAGGCCTCGCTTTTTTCTTCAAATATTTGATTCTACCTTTCTCTCTTCTCATATTTTCCCAAAGATGCTTAACATCTTCAGCTACTTGGCTCACGAGTTGCTTTTGTCCTTCCATTTTGTCTCTTTTGCATTCCATATTCGTTTTTTTGTTATGTATCTACAGTCAGTTTTCCATTTTCTTCATATTGTTTTGGTGTTAAAAACATTCTGTTAAAAAGAAATTAGAAAGAGATTAGGAAAAACTAAAACACTGATGAGAAACTAGTACATTGCTGCAGTGTAATTTTTCATCAGATTTACAGACTGTATCTTGTGGTGCACATAAACATAATCATTGCAGTTATTATGTTAATTACAGGGAACACTCTGATTACATTAGGCTCTTCTTTACCCTTTGGATAACACTTTATTTGACGGGGTGTGCATAAGACTGACATGACACTGTCATAAACATGACATAACACCTGTCATGAATATTTATGACAACAGTCATAAATATTTATATTTATATTTATGATTTTATGTATATTTGTGATTTATATTTATAAAGACAAAGTCTTCATAAATATTTATGACTGTTGTCATAAAGTGTTATTTGGTAAATTGTGACACTTTTAATACAAAGTTGACATTATTCAAAATGTCTTTGTTATGAGAACTTGACATTAACCAAGAAATCATGATCTGACATAAATTTGTTATAAAAGTATTAGTGATTAAACTTTAAAAAATATGTAGCTTTATGTGGTAATAATATATTGCTCTGCCATTTTGTTTAGTCTTAAATTTCTTAATTTAATTGATCCTAAAGTTTTACATCAAGATGCCTACAAAGCACTTATGAGCTTTGCTTTTGAAACATTATTTAAGGCTGTTTTAAGTAGTGCAGTACACCATCTCCACCAGAGAGAGGCAGCAGTGCACAAACAGGCGTGCAGTGTGTTGATGAAGAAGAAATCTTGTCTTCGTCGTTGTGAGGTGTACTTGTCTTGTGGGGCCAACCTAATACAAGTTATAACAGCCAAACTTCCTGTTTAAAAAGATGCTGAAGTTTGTCACCTAATGCATATGAGGTATGTGTCTTATTAACTTTACATTTTCTTTGAGAAAATAACATTGACTATGTTCTCTTTCTTTGTAATGTTAGCTATGAGCAAATCAATCCAATCCTACCTTTCTGTAAGCGAATGTCAGTTAAAGTTATTAAACTCCATAACTGTAAGATTATCCCTTAACCTTAAACATATTTTAAAGGCAGGCAAATTGATTTTTCTCTCCAATTTTAATCTAGCAAATTAAAAGCTAATATGTTAGTCAAATTTAGCAACTTGACTGATGTAACATGGTCCTTGTGTTCTTTGCTTTGCCGACTTTATCCACATGAAGAACAATTTTATCCTAAGGACACATGGTGGGGGGGACAAATGTGGCTAATCAAGACATGCTACGTTGTGGAGGATGATAATGAGGACCAGGTACCAGAGGAAGAAGTCTCTGTTTGACCAAAGAGAAAGAAGCAGATGAAATATTCCCCAATAAAATTATTTAAGTCATTTTTGTGTTACTATTTTCTCCAGGTGAAGGAGGATGAAAGGGAAAGGTAAGTGGGGAATAAGGAGAGCAATACGGTAATCAACATTCACCGGCTGAGTTATTAAGTTACGTTTAGACAACTATTGTTGTCAAATGTAAAACTGGTGTTTAATCTAATTATTTATTAATAAACCTCTTGAAAACATCGACAAGCCAGAGTATCTGGTTGGAAATAATTTTGAATGCTCATTAAGTGAAAAGATACACTCATGTGCCTAAAACTATACATTAAATGATGCATTTTGAACAACAGTGGCAGTCTGTATGAACTTCTGCCAAACTTGATCAGAATAATTTTGTTCAGCTCTAGTCATTATGCTTCTTGTATTAAAAAAATCATTATATTAGACTTTATAACAACCAGTCATGTCAACTCAACCTTTGTCTGCCAGTCTACTATTCTGACAATGTGCAGCAAGGGAGATTCTTGGAATGGTACTTAAATAAATGCTGAATTAAGATAACATTGTTTTTTATTTGTTTTTGTTTCTTTTTTTAAGTGACCACAGTGGATTGAGTCATCACCCACTATGAGAATGTCCAGAAGAGATTGACCAAGTTTGAATTCATGAAGAGGCTTTCACCATGATTAACATTGACCACAACCATTGCAAGAACAGCTATAATTTCTGAGCATTTCCGGACACTTTCAAAGAACTGTTTCCAGGAAAGAAGATCTCCCTGTTTTCAGAGCATTACAGGAAGGCTATAACAAAGGAGATGGCTGACGCAATCAAAGCAAAAAAATAAAAAGATGTTAGGACTGTTGAAAGAACCTTTTTTCATAAGTTAAAGAATAAGTAATTCTGTTTTAGTTTTTTAATCAGTATTTCAGAGTTACAATATGCTGACCAGAAGTTGAACTCTCTGTTTGAAGAACAGGTAATCTTTTGTTTTATTCCAATATACAAAGGGTTTGTTCTACAGCTATGTTGGTAGTTATAAGTGACTCAGTGTGCTCCACTTCACTTCATTAATGTTAAGACTTAACATTTATGACTCTGTTAGCATAGCATTTGACACTGTAATAACACTGAATGACATCTTTATAATTGTTGCTACTAGTTTCACCTTACTTGAGGCAAGTGTTAATAGTAATGACTCTGTAATGACCATGGGCGTAGGTTTGGGTATGGACGGTCGTGACATGTCACGACCAATATTCAAGGGATATAAAATAGTCCCGACCAATTTTTGCCATATAAATTCTTAAAAAAACATATGTATTTTTTTAACAAAAACAAAATAAATAAACGAAAATCTACATTGATTAGTTTAATATTTCAATATACTACGCAGTGGTCGCATTCATTTTAAATGCTGGTGAGTTGGTGAGTAAGTTGGAAGGTCCCACCAAAACTTAGACCAAACCTACGCCCTTGGTAATGACACTTAATGACATCTTCATAATGTGTGCTACTTGTTCCACTTGATGTAAAAGGAATTATTAATGACTCTTATTAAATCATTTGACATTGTAATAAAGCTTAATGCAATCTTTAATGTTGGTCCTACTTGTTTCTCTTTATTTCAGGTAGGGGAAATATTAATTACTGTTTTGTTAAAGATTTTGACAGTGTAATAACACTTAAGGACATTATTATGACTACTATGACATATGGTGATTCTTGGTTAATGTCAAATTGTCATAACAAAGACATTTTTGTCTAGATTAATGACAAGTCATAAAGACATTTTGAATAATGTCAACTTTGTATTAAAAGTGTCATGATTTACCGAATGACACTTTATGACAACAGTCATAAATATTCATGTTCATGACAGCTGCTATGTTTATGACAGTGTCATGACAATCTTATTCACACCCCATCAAATAAAGTGTTACCTTGCTGGGTGTTTCTATAACTAGATTGTATTATTAACCATTTGCAAAAACATGCTCCACAGCAGAGGAAAGTCTAATGACTTCTGGGTCATTCACTTGGTATGTTTGACCAAATCGTTCCAAAAATATTTCACAAGGACAACCTAAGGAAGTCATGCCAATTTTGTATCTTTTATTTCAGCGCATCAGAGGCACAATTGGTGGCAGGTTGTAAAAGTGGGATGATTTTATTTTCATATTAAAATTTTCAAAAGTGTATAAGTTAGTATTGAAATCACTAAAGTGGCAGTGTCCAAAAATGCTAGTGTGCAATTTTTACTGATCCATGGCCTTTTAAAGTAGGAACAGACAAATTAAAATCTCCTGAAAATGGAAAATATACAGTGCAAAGCAAATTGTTTATCTTTTATCAGCCATGTTTTGACTTTAAACTCAATAGTAAATAGGACCGCAAACATTCACACTTATTAGGCGCATCCATTTATTACTGAAATGAAAAAAGTAAGCCTTCGTAATTTTGCAAAAAAAAAAAAAAAAGAATACAAAATATTGTGAATCCCTAAGTACTTTCAACTTGACATTTTGGGCTCCCATGGCAAAACATTTGGACATCACTACTGTAAAAGTAAGAGAGGACTTTCTGTGAGGAGTTTGCTTGTTTGCTCTTCAGTTTTAATCTGGGTGGAATTCAGGCTCACACTCAATAACATGCATCTTATTGTATTGGCTACATTTTCAGCCCATCCCTTCTCTCCCAAGTTCATAAAGCAAAAAACTCAAAATAATATACTATGCTCAAATACTCCAAATACCTGGTTCACTCTCCTAGAGTCCAACATTTATTATGACTGGGAAAGATTAATGTCATGAAGAGGACCATAGCCTGATCCCAGGAAGTCCTTCACATTTAACTGTTAATTGTTTTTAGGCATTATATATGACTGGTAGTTGGACACGCATATTTAGAGATGTGTAAACTATTTTATGTGTGTTGGAGATGGATCTCAACACATACACAATAAAAGAATTCGGTCTGTCAGGAATGATCTGACATTAAAACTAATATTGGGAATAATATTTCAATCAGGTCTGCTTATGCGATAGATCATTGTGAATCATATTTAAATTTTACAGTAGTTGTTATTTCGTAAGAACAAAATAACGTATATTATTTGTTCAAATATTGACACCACTTTTACAATGTTTTATCACATTTTGAGAGATTACTGTCTCATTTCCAATCAAAAACAAATTTCTACTTTGGATGAAATTAGCAATATGAATAATTTTGGACTTAACTGTCTTGTATTTCAACAGAAAAACATGTATGTATACGGAGAAATGTACAATTGCTGTATAAAAAGTGCAAAAAGCTAGCTTCATAACTGTACTCACTTAACCAGCTTTTAAATGGCAGTTTTTGTTTAAAAGCAGTTTGCCAGATTGTTACATGTTGACTTGGCAGTATGTGCCCTCTCCATGTTGCTCCAGATCTATCAGATTATGAAAACTCACCATTTTCTCCAAATATAGCCATGCTCCAAAGTTACAAATTCAAAGGTGATGCCATCACAATACAGACCTGAGTAGAAATTATAAAAAAATAAATCAGAAAATTATCCAAAAGTATTATTTTTTGTACCTCAGTTGTTGTTCCATTTCCATTTTATAAACCTACCAAAATGATGCTGCATTTCATCTGTCAATAGAGTACTGGTATGCGTGTTAGGCTGCTCATACGTCTGCTCTAAAACTTGTACATTTGGAGGTGTGTACTTAGTACTGAGAAGGTGCCTGAATGATTGGAACCTGGTGGCTGTTTCTAAACTGAAACGTCATGCTCACCAAGTCTGGATTCTGCTGATAACCGAGGGACATGACTGGCATAAACATACACACACACACATACACACACACGCCCGCACGCGACCCCCCTGCCCCCACCCACCCACACACACACATGCACCCACATATATATGTATATATACTCATATATACTCAAATGTGCTATACTGAAATACACTCCTGCACTTATTTATTATTTTATTTGATTTACCTTTGAGAATTGCTATATTTTCATTTTGTTGTGCTTTCTTTCTTGCACAATGACAATAAAAACAATTCTGATTCTTCTAGAAGGCTGAAGGCTGCACTATAAAAAAATATATACTTTAGTATATTTCAAATATACTTACATCTGTGAAAGTAAATTTTAAGCATACTAAGCATTAAGTGTACTACCTATAAATATATACAAGGTATACTAAAAGCATGCTTGTACCAATTTTGACATTATAACTTTAAACACATTTAAACATAATTGTACAAAAATACACTTTTAGAAATATATTAAATAAAAGTATACTTTAGGTCAGGGGTCACCAACAGGGTGACCTTGTCAGTCGCCCGCAGAGCAAGTTCTAAAAATAGCCATTGTCATTTACTGTCAACGAAATTAATTTAATATTTTTACATTGAATTAATAACATTTGCTTATATTTAGATTGTTTTTTTAAAGTAAATTACAAAAAACGTTTAAAATAAATTGCTTTATGCATAAAACTCTTTTCCATGGTTAAAGTTCAGAACTATGCACTGACGCCTGCAGGATTTTATCGGAGGGCAGCAGCGCCTGCAGTTGTACGGCTGCACCCACTCTGCTTAAGATTTTCCTTGAAGTAAAAAAAAGAAAAGAACAGTTTCTGAAATTTTTATTATCGAACCCTCTTTACAATTAATAAAATTGTGGAGAGAAAAAAGATCTTATGTGTCAAAACATCTTGTACGTAGCGCACGTCTGAATCTGTGGGGGTCAAAGGGCACGCCAAAGCTTAAATCTTATTGGTCAGTTTGCTTTTGTTTAGTTGGCGGCTTAGCGCCTTTTCTGTAAGCTAAAAATGAATGACAGGAGTTTGAACCTTCTGTAGTTCTAAGAGCGGTTTGGATGCCGGTTGAGCTTTACAGTGTGCGGTTCTGGCAGGTCGCCTGTTTATGAGCTTCTTTGATGTTTCCCGAACTGGAGAGCTGATGGGTCTCCCCTTAGCTGACATCTGCCGCTCTTCCTGAGCTTCGCTCTAAGACTGTGTTTAAACAATTTAATCTAGTCGAAACGTTCCCCAAAAAAGTAAAAATTAAACAAACATTGTTGCTTCACCTTCTCCTCCTTTGGACGTCTGACACCACCTGAACCTGGGAATCAACATCCTCCTCTTTCCGTGGATCTCACGGGTCGGCTTCGCTTCCATGTCTTTAATATTTAGCATCGTTTGTGTTTAAAAAAAAAAACGGAAAAAAAAAAAGGCTGCGCTGTTTTAGTGGTTTAGGTTTGTGCGGCTTTTGTGAGACGTTGGAGAGGTGGTTGTGCTCTTGCAGGTCAGGTGCAGTGATACTTTTGTACCTTCCGATCTGTCGGACTTTTTTTTTTTCGACATCTGCTGGTGTCAGCCAACAGGTGACCCGTCAGCTTTTAAGTTTGCGAAACCACAAAAAAAGCTAATAAACCAGCGACCCGCCAGAACCGCGCACCTTAAAAAGCTCAGGTGGGATCTTAGAACTATGGGAGATTCAAACTTCACTCATAATTTTAAGCTCACAGAAAAAGCAAACTGACCAATAAGATTTAGGCTTTGGCTGCCCTTTGACCCCCACAGACTCACACTGATGTGCGCTACATACAAGATGTTTTGGCACAAAATAATTTTTTCTTCTCTCCACAATTTTGTTAACAGTAAAGAGGGTTGGATAATAAAAAATACAATAACTTTTCTTTTTTTATTTAAAAGAAAATCTCACAGTGCGTACAGCTGTACAGCTGCAGGTGCAACAATCCAGACTCGCAGTGACTTGTGGGCAATTTAGAATCACACAGAAAAACTCCAAAAGGGAATCAAACTTAAAACTCTGAACTGATCACATAATAGCAATTAACCATAGCTGCCATGGTAAATTATTACTGATAACTATTGTCAGTAGTCCCTAACATTAATATGATCAGGCAACATGCAATCATATATACATACATGTATTATTGCTATAAAGCCTAAGCCAAAAACATTTATGTCTATCAAACAAGTAGCCCTTCATGTTACTCTGTACCCGTGAAGCAGCTCCCAGTCTCAGAAAGGTTGGTGACCCCTGCTTTAGGTGAACAAAATATGTATTTGCTCAAGTGTACCAATGAAACAATATGCGTTTAAAGACATTTTGTCTATATTTTAAAAATAGAATTTTTAAAAATTCTTTAAAGTAAGCATTAAGTAAACAAAAAAAAAGGAAACTATTAAATATACTGAAATTTCAGTATGTGTTGAATTACGTCCGAGTCTATGCTTTAGGTTAATAAAGTATGCCTTTTTAGGTGCCTTAATAATATTTTACTATTTTTGTTAAAATGCAAAAGAATTAAAATAATAATAAAAATCCTTATTGTGGAACTTGATGAAATGTTGTTTAACAAAGTAAATAATTTGTTTATGCCTCAAAATATCAAACATTGACAGTTTAGTGACAGCGGTTCTACAACAAAAACAATATTTGTCCTTAACACTAAGTGTAGCAGGTATCTTCAGTTTTACATCTCTCTGAATATGATCTGTTGTTTTCAGTTTTTTTTAACTAAAACACAGAAGTTGTCCTTGCCCAAACCATTTTCAGATGTATCATGTAAGATCTCTTAGTGAACGGAAATAACTCCAGTTCACACTCCAGACCAGATGGCGGCGGTATTGCACACTTTTAATTTATTTGAAAAGCGCCATAAAAAGAACAGTCATGAAGCCAGAGAAGATAACAGATGCTGTTCAAATTCGCCATTTTTACTCGCATAATATTCCCTTAAAAGTAGAGAGGGCCTTGATAATAGTTAGTAGTTTTGGTAAGTTAAAGCTGATGACGTCCTAGTTCGAGTTAGACGACAACACAAGACAGTGACATGCGGTGAGAGTAAGATCTGAGATGGCAGTTGTTTAATTCAAATTGTTTGTCAATTTAGAAACTGCTTGGAGTCTCCTGTTTGCACTGGGGTGTGATGATAATTTCACCTCCCCAGTTGATCATAGCAACATAAAAGCAGTGTGTTCTGTTTATTCCATCCATATAGTTCAATAGTACAAAAAAAACATGACAACTGTTCATATATAGAAAACACTGATCCTCCTGCTGCTGTTGGGCCAGAAGCTCTCTGGAGTCATCCAGCTCTGCTAGGTGAAAATGGCTTCTTCCTAAACTGCCTATTAAATTGTAATTTATTCTCAGATAGAAAGCTGCTGCAGCTTGACACAGACCCAGCTGCTTTGTTTCCCCAGTTTTGTGCTTTTGGTTTGCTACATTTGTTTGCTTTGGGTTATTTTCTGTTTGAGATTCTTCTGTGTGGCGTCCCTTTGTCACCGATTCTGTTCATTACTTTCATGGACAGAAATTCTAGGCGCAGCCAAGGTGTTGAGGTGTTTTGGTGACCTTAGGATCTCACCTCTGCTTTTTGCGGAGGATGTGGTCCTTTTGGCTTCATCAGGTCGTGATCTGCAGTTCTTGCAGGAGCGGTTCGCAGCCGAGTGTGAAGCGGCCGGGATGAGGATCAGTGCCTCCAAATCCGAGGCCATGGTCTTGAGCCAGAAAAGGGTAGAGTGCCTTCTCCGGGTGGGGGGTGTCCTGCCCCAAGTGGAGGAGTTCAAGTATCTCGGGCTCTTGTTCACGAATGAGGGAAGAAGGGAGCGGGAGATTGACAGGCAGATTGGCGCAGCGTCTGCCGTCAAGTGGGCACTGTACCGGTCCGTCGTGGTGAAGAGAGAGCTGAGTCAAAAAGTGAAGCTCTCGATTTACCGGTCGATCTACGTTCCCACCCTCATCTATGGTCATGAGCTTTGGGTCATGACCGAAAGAACGAGGTCACGGATACAAGCAGCCGAAATGGGTTTTCTCCGCAGGGTGTCTGGGCTCTCCCTTAGAGATAGGGTGAGAAGCTCAGTCATCTGGGAGGGACTCAGAGTAGAGCCGCTGCTCCTTCACATCGAGAGGAACCAGTTGAGGTGGCTCGGGCATCTGGTCAGGATGCCTCCTGGACGCCTCCCTGGTGAGGTGTTCGGGCCACATCCCACCAGGAGGAGGCCCCGGGGAAGACCCAGGACACGCTGGAGGGACTATGTCTCTCGGCTGGCCTGGGAACGCCTTGGGATTCCCCCGGAAGAGCTGGAAGAAGTGGCTGGGGAGACTTCCCTCTCCCCAGCCAGAAGGGTAGCAGCGTCCCTTCTGAAGCCCCCGCAACCCGACCCCAGATAAAGCAGAAGAAAATGGATGGATGGATGAATGGACTTTGAGAATTTTTCAGCGACTTTGAGACCCAATATGGCAACGCCTCAAATCGACAATAAGCTTGAATAAAAACATGTTTTTACAATGGACGCTTGTAAGGGAGCATCTAAAATCAATGTTACTTAGCATCTGCAATTGTAAATGTAACATATTAAAAGTGGTGTGTACTGATAGAAAAAGCTGCATAAAATGTTGCTCGCAAGAGGTAGTATGAGCAATGGCTAATTGGGCCTTGACCTGTTGAAATTTTGACTTCTCTGAAAGTTAACTGGAACGTTGATAGCTTAATGTGATGTCATTCTCACTGTAACATAGACATAAGGTCCAAAATAGCTTAGGAAATGTATTTCCTGTTTACTGAGAAGTAATGTACTGTATCATAATAATTTAAATACTTTTCAGTAATAAATTGTTGTGGTCCTGTCAATTCTGTTACTAACGTCAACTCTGTTAAAATGTCAACTCTGTTTATGACATACTTTCCATACACATTGTTGGTTGACTTCTGCTGTAATTTAGTATTCTTGACACATTTTATTCCTAAAAGAATGATGGTTTTCAATGAGTTTTAATGAAAAATTTTTGCCCCAATGTGAACAGATCTGTGAAAAGTTGAGTATGTTTTAATTTTTTACAATGTATTTTTAAGTAATACATCTCAATTTGAAGTATTGGGGTAATAGGACACTTGGTGTAATGGAATCAAAGTTAGAATTTATTGTTTTTTTCCCACTCACTGTCTATATCAGGGGTGTCAAACTCCAGTCCTCAAGGGCCGCTGTCCTGCAGTTTTTAGATGTGCCACAGGTACAAAACACTGGAATGAAATGTCTTAATGACCTCCTCCTTGTGTAGATCAGTTCCCCAGAGCCTTAATGACCTAATTATTCTATTCAGATGGTGCAGCAGAGGCACATCTAAAGGTTTCAGGACAGCGGCCCTCCAGGACTGGAGTTTGACACCTGTGGTCTATATTGTCTGTAACAGAGTTGACATAACATATCGCAACAAATATTAAATTATGTACTGTAGCTGTTTGGCAATTAGTGATTTGTTAAAGTTTAATGCAATAAGTACCTAAAACACTTTTTAAGAATTGTTTTTTTTTTGTCATTTCTTGAAGTGCCAAATGTATCTCCAATTTTAGAATCACCCATTTGTCCATGTCTAAATTGTAGCATTTCTTTTTTTTTTTTTTTGCTTTGTATGACCCCACCCTTATTTCTTGTGTCCAGGCTGAGAGGTGAAGGTGGTGGAGGAATTCCAGGGTGACTGGTGTTGGGGTTTCTTCACGATTGAGTGTACGTCCACAAGTGCTTGAGGTGATTTATTTGGATTTATTTATTTTTTTGTTGTTGTTAGGCCTGTCACGATAGCAAATTTTGCTGAACGATTAATTGTCTCAAAAATTATTGCGATAAACGATAATATTGTTTGAAGACCTTTTTACACTGATGTAATGGAAATGATGTAATAATGCATGCGATTTCCTGCCAAAGATAGATACACTTTATTTTCAAAAGAATATTTAACACTGGAACTGATAAACAAAACAACCACAAACAAAAATAAAATGGATTCTCAGTCTCCATTAACAAAAAACTCACTTGAAAAAAAAACACTAAACAACATAAAGCCAAAGTGGAAATAAATACTGCATTCAACCAAAAGAGTGCAGATTATGAAGTCTGTATATTATGTTGCCCTTCAGTAATAATTAGATCTAAATAGAGAAGACGGGCACATCGACTACCTGATGCAATAGTTCACACTACATGATTTTTGCTCCTATTTTTCCCCTTACAACAATCTTAGAACGTTGGTCTTTCTAAGATTGTGTGGTGTGTTACGGTAGATCCTCGTGGCCGCCGCTCCGATCCAAATCAGGGGTTTTTCCCTGACTGGAAGCTTTAACGCAGCCTGTTGAATGTGACAGGTAGCCAATCAGAAAGCCCGGATTCTCCTCCGAGCTTTTTGAGGGGAAATTACGTCGGGGAATCCCAAACAGCTGACACGGAGCAACCCGAAGTCCAGCGGACATTGGAGATGATATGTGGAAACAACATTAATGTTTATTCAACATGCAAAGAATATAGAAATGACAAGAGGAGGAGTTGGAGCGAAATTGCTACCGCAGTTGATAAACCCGGTAACTTTTCAGCTGTTCTTCCTTAACGTGACGTAAATAAGTTCTAATGATTTTCATTCAGTCAGACCTTTACGCTGACACTAGCCACATGCATTGCAGGTAGATTGTAGTAAAGCATTGATTAATGCCTGGTTTTAAAATTAGTTCACTGAACTTGTAGCCATTATTTTGTGCTCATTGTTGGACACCACACGGCAGGAACGAACCCGATCGAACCGTTATACCTAGGATTTCTGTCGGCTAATGTGTGGTCTGTCAGGTTTTGAAAATGGGCCGACAATCGACAGCTCTAAGATCGTGTGGTGTGCCCTGGGCTTTACACTAAGTAAAATGAGGAAGGAGGGTCAGTGGAGAGCACCGGAGTTGAGCCTTTTTTCATTCGGTGTCATCAACAGAAAGAGAAAAAGGCCGGAAGAGACATAAAGCCGATAATTAAAATGACATCGATAGTTTTAATTTATCGAACGATTAATTGATTTACCGTTTATCGCGACAGGCCTAGTTGTTGTTTAGGAACCAGTTCCTCACACTTGAACTGCCCTCCCCCTGCTGGTAGGCCTCAGTGCTGCTCACTTTCCTTTTTCTTCCCATTGTAGTTTATTCTTTAAATTTTAAAGGTCTCTTAAAAACAAAACATGGAACAATAAAATGTAACTTTTTGTGGAACCACGTCTTGTTCTCATTGGTCTCAAACCTAAGAGTCTTACTGGTGCTGTACCTACTTCCTTGGGTACAATTACCAAGGTGGAGTTGTTGAAATCTTTTGGTTACCCTGCTCTGAGAGGTACATTTAAGGGTCAGAGAATCAAACTATTTCATACCTTGTGTTGCCACATTTTGACATAGATACATGACATAGATACATATATACAGTATGTAGCCTATAATCTGTCTGTATAATACAATACCTGTCATGGTTTGACTCTTCTGTGTGTTTATTTTTGAGTTTCTTTGTCTCTGAGTCTCCGTGTTGTCCTGTCACCCCTGGATTATTCCCAGGTGTGTCTCATTCCCTGATTACCTCTTGTGCATTTAGTGTCACCTGTGTCTCTGTGTCTTTGTCGCGTCCTCGTCGTGTTCGTCTAGTCCTCCTGTCGTCACCAGTTATGCGCTCCTTCATGCTGCTTGGACTTTTGGATTTGTATTTTCTGGATTATTCTCATCATTAAATCATTATCAGTCATCCTACCTGGTCTCAGCGTCTGCCTCACCACTCACCACCACAACTCATGACAGTAGGACCCGACCAGAAGTAACTACGGTGAGGACACGTATTAAGAGTAAAACCAACATGGACCTACGTAGCTCATTGGAATGATTTATTATTTAATGTTAGAGACTTTATAGAGATTGTTGCAGAGCCATATTTCGCCCCCAGATGCCTCGGGGTAGCCATCAGGCTACTCCTGGTACTGGAAGGATGGTCAGACCAACTCCAGTTCCTGGGGTTGGTGAGGCTACAGCAGGAGGCAGAGTGGGAACGCCAGGCAGCTCTAGCCTTCATGGTATTGAGGAATTTAAAGGTGCCTAAACTCATAGAGTATATAAATAAAGGTTAAATAAGACTCGGAACTCCGTCTGCTCATAGTCAAAACGAGAAGAGATTTTAATGCACATCTGCGGAACTAAACATCACATACACATCGTTACAGTAGTCCCAAAATCTCTTGACTTCTACTTCTGGTATTAGTTTTTTATAGGATCCGAGCTCTGCTGGTGTGTATTGGAAAGCCCCGACCAATGGCGTTGCTTTCCTCCATTTACGTAGTTCATTTGGCTCCTTCTTACACTGGATGTGTATTGGAAGTTCCTTGGAAATATTCAGACCTATTGACCTCCAACATCTGCTCCATTTCAAAGGTGCAAAACAAGTCAATTATTATTCTTCCAGCGTCTCCGGGACCAGCACCTCCTCTCGCTCCAGAGACAACTGCTGCTCCTGCAGCTCCCACTTCTCCGGAGCCGGCGCTTCCTGCAGCTCCTGCAGCTCCCGCGTCCCCGGAGCCCGCAGCAGCCCTTCCTCGTCTGGAGCCCACAGCAGCGACCGCTGCAGCCTCCATTCCTGCCACTGTTCCAGCCTCAGTCCCTGTGGCTATGGGCTTCCAGGTGGCCAAGCTGGCACCTGGCTGACAGGCGTCCAGGTTGGTGGCATGGCCGGCCCCAGTTAGAGGGTTATCGGCCCCAGTTAGTGGGTCTTTGCTTCCTAGTGCTTCTTTCCAGTCCCCGCCTCCTGGTGTTCCCCCTGCGTCCCCGCCTCCTAATGCTTCCAGTGACTCCCTGTCTCCCCGGAGTGGTTCCAGTGCCCTCTCCGAGTTTCCGCCCCCTAGTGGTCCCTGTGTTCCTTTGTTGCCCCCTAGTGGTCCCTGTGTTCCTTTGTCGACACCCCTAGTGGTCCCTGTGTTCCTTCGTCGTCCCCTGGTGGCCCTTCATTGCCCCCTAGTGGTCCCTCTGAGTCTCCTCCTCCTAGTGTTCCTCCTAAGTTCCCGCCTCCTTGTGCTGCTCCCGGTGTCCCCAGAGACTCCTCGTCGCCGCCTCCTGTGGCCCGGACCCTGCGCCAACGTCGCCCGCCGGTCCCGCCTCCTGTGGCCCGGCCCCTGTGCCGAGGACGTCTGCCGGACCTCCTTCGTGGATTCTGCCTCCCGTGTTGCCGCCCACCCTGGTTGTGCTGTTTTGTTTTTTTTGTTTCTGGACTCTTGGCCCCTTCCTGTGCCTCTGCCCACCTTTTTGGGTAGTTTTTTGTTTTTACGGACTCTGGCCACCCGTCCAGCGCCCTTGTTTTTCTTATTTTGGGCGTCTTGGAGCCGCCCTTGAAGGGGGGGGGGGAGTGCTGTCATGGTTTGAGTCTTCTGTGTGTTTATTTTTGAGTTTCTTTGTCTCTTGAGTCTCCGTGTTGTCCTGTCTCCCCTTGATTATTCCCAGGTGTGTCTCATTCCCTGATTACCTCTTGTGTATTTAGTGTCACCTGTGTCTCTGCGTCTTTGTCAGGTCCTCGTCATGTTCGTCCAGTTACCTGTGGTCTAGTTTGAGAGCTTTTTTATCCGCTCTTTTGTGGTGTCTGGACTTTGTGCTTTGGATTCTCTCTCTGGATTACTTTATTAAGTTCATCATCATTCATCCTACCTGGGTCTCAGCGTCTGCCTCCACCACCACTCACCGCACTTCATGACAATAACATCTCCTAAGAACATTACAGTCTTAGACAGGGCAGGTTCTAGGGCAGTACATGAGGGGGCAGGCAAAAATGTGAAGGGAGCGTCATCATATGTACACATTATGCTTTATGATATTTATGTTGACTAGTGTTTTCTTCATGAGAAGGCCTAGTGGGATTGGGGTAAATTGTGTCCAACACAGTCATTTATTGAACGTTCAGAGACTACAGAGGTTGCAATGTGCCACAGCAAATAGAAAGTAAAGTAGGAAAACCGATTAAGAACTGAAAACCTCTCCATTTCTTCTCTTGATGTGTCTGCTTTAAGCTACACACAGATCCTTTGCCATAATAACAGAATGACAATAAATCCACTACCTGACAGCAGAGATTACGTTCAAGTATCAGGATTAAACACCAAAAACATGCAAACATTTCCCACACAAAGAACAAAACCTTCAGTCCTTTACAGTTTTATGTTTTCAGGCATGATGGTTATTTTGTGATCACTAGGTGATAGCCTGAACACAGCTGTGGCACCTGCTCTAATGATGATCTGTCAAAGTTGAGTGTGTGGGTCACCTTTTTATAACTGAACCAAAACTGCACAGAACATCTACATGTTAAGGTTCTCACAGTCAAGCTAGATTAACTAATCGGCTACTTTGTTTCCCTCCCTATTTTTTTTATATTAAAACCTTACTGACTATTGAAATGTGATAATCATAGACCTTGTTTTCTCGTGGTCATAGTTAGCAAAACACAGCGTTCCTTTTTCTTTTATATATGAAGCGTGTAATTAAGATTAGACAATTTGACCTCTAAAACCAGTGGTAGTCATAGATGGTGAGCAGGGTTTTTTTGCCCTCTAGCAGTGAGCTGGGGAGCGAGCTCTTGCTCACGTGACGTCGCATTTCAAGGCTACTTGTCGGCTCATTTGTATACTGAATGTTGATTGGGTGTTTACTAGTGCTAGAGGGGTATGAGCTCTACGCTGACTGAAGACAGACTACTATCAGAGACCCACAGGAAATCCCCAATTCTCCAGAACTCTATCAGGTATACTTCTGCTGAAAACGTCAACACAGATAAAACATGTTTCTGGTTAATACACCAGAGTAGCTCAAGAAGTTAGAGAAATTTCACATTTGTAAGAAATTTCTGAAAAACGTAAACAATTCCATACAACAATAATGCATTGATATTCAATAAATTACAATATGTGTGCCTATGAGTTTTATTTGTCGGATAAAATATATCTTTTGAAAATAACCTTTAAACATATTTTGCATTAATTCCACATTTTTTATTTTAAATAGCTTTTTATTGGCCTGATGTAAAACTCTACTTTAAAATTGTTTTCATTACCTGTAAGTCAAAAATCATCATAATTAAGAGGAATAAAGGGTTTCAAACAATCTCTGTCTATAATCTACATAATGTTTCACTTAGTGATGTTTCTGAAATAAATGGGCTTTTCAATTATATTCCAATTTTTGTCATTTGCAAATATAAGTAGACAAGGTAATGGTAACTGTTTTTCACCTCAATTTATTGAAACAGAAGTTAATAGCAGTTAGATCTAGCAGCATAACATGTCAGTGTGTCAATGCTTGTAGGGAACATCTATTCCAGCTTGATGTCAATGTCTCGTGTTACTGACAAGTGGATTTATTGCCTGCTGATGAATGATACTCCTCTCCCTTGTTAAAGGAGTTAGTCTTGCTCATGCAGGAGAACAATAAATGGATTCAAGTTGTTATTCAGATCAAATCATTTCATCACAGGTTACATGGTGCAGCAGAGCGACATCTTGTTTCTGCAAGCATGTGTGGTTCCTCCCGTGCTGAGGCGCCAGTATCAAAAGGGCGCCTGAGCCTGTTGATACGGGCTGAGGCCGTATCAACAGCCTGTTTTTTTTTATCAGTGATACCAAAAAGCAAGTTATCAACTTGGTAGGCCGCACCCTGTTTTGCAAATGTGAATACATGTGAGATCTCTTAATGATCTGGGGAAGTTTGCATCAGATGAAAATCCCAATTAACAAGCAAACTGCACAAAAATGTCAGGCAAAAGGCTGTTTCAATATATCAGAAAGCTTTTGCCTACCAGTCTGCTTTTTGACAGCTGACAACACATCAGGTTTTTATCTGTGTGACCACCAGCTCAGAAACCACACCCATCGTAACCACATGGTGCTTAGATACATCACTTTGGCTTATTCTCAATATAGTAACAGGAACTAATGGAAAAACCCTCAATTTACATGTACAAATCCAGAGACTTGTAAGAAAAATGCATTCATTTAAAGCTTATGTTGCCATTATCTCTCCAACCAACTTACTGAATAATCTAGATGATTACTGGAACGCTGGACTTGATTGGTAATTTCACCATGAACTTAGCTTGTAATATACCACTTGTAAAGCTTGAATGTACTCTATAGAAACAATGATACAGAATGCCTGTTTCTTCAAATTAAATAAAAAGTAAAATACTGAATGATTCTGCCTAAATTATATTTATGTTGAAATAATTTTTTTCTGAAGAAACTTTTCTAGAATTTTATTCACTCCAACAAAACTTCAGTAGTACTAAGTGTTGCTGATAAAATAAAAAAAAAAACTAAATAAAAAAAAAAAATCCCTTCTTGAGGGAAATGTAACAAGAAAACAAAAATAAAACTGAAAGTATTTCAACAGTCTCATTCATGAACTAACTCCTTTTATTGCCACTATTTCCTATAATCTTGTGTTTCTTTTCCTCTGATGGTGCTTTGAAAATGCAGGCTCTGTAGTACTGCAGCTCCTTAATACTCTCCTTTATGTCATCTAAGGCTCTGGAAAAACAGAAAATGGGAGAGTGTAAGAGAGTTTTAAAGTGACCATTGTTTGGTAAAGTATAACTGTTACTTATACAGCTGAGAAAAACAATGATGTGGTTACCTAACTTTCTGCTTAATCTTCATTCATTGTAGCGCATCACATTCCAACCCCATGCCTCATATTTCACCCCTTATAGTGAAGTCAGTGCGCCACTGACTGCCGTCGCTATTACTGGGCGTTCATTTTATCAGCTTCCTTCCTGTTATGATCTTGTGACAATACTGTCAGCACCTATTGCTGAATAATGTTAAAATTGATCCATAAACAGCAGAATCCATTATTAGTGCCATAAACAGAGTGCTACCGTGTGATGTCAGCATTCTTCTTCTATGCATGTGGGTTGTTTTTTCCTATCGCTAAGATTTTCAGTAGGAGAGTTTCTTCATTTCCCTCTGCATTTGACATGTAGATGAATACAACTAATACTACACATGCAGTTAAAGAGAAAAAGGTATAAAATACATTAAATATGTCCTTAATCCTCCCGTGACCTTAAGAGACAGGGTCATTTAGGCCCCATAAGTTCTTTATTCTGTTCGCAGTCTGGCAGGATCAAATTGATCCTGTGTGTGCTTTTTTTACAAGGGTTTTTTTGTGTGTGCGTGTGCGTGTGTGTGTGTGTATGTGCACGGGGTTTTGGAAACCATGCGATGGTCTGATGGGACAACTCCCAGCTTCCCCACTGTCTGACTGTGGTATTTGCTGCACTCCTCCTGAGCATTATGCTAACACCATGGGAGAGACAAAGAATTTATTCTAGCTTTTAACTTAAGTTTTGTTAGTAAGAGTAGCCATAATAATTGCACCTAAATCACCACTCAGAAGACTATTCATCTATTTAGCCTAAGCACACAGTAATACCTACTGAACTACAGCTCTATTGCATTTTACGTCACATTGATTTAATGATTGATAAAGTTGTAATTTCATGTATTTTATTTTTATTAACCTGTGGGTTGCGCTCTTATGAGGTGCCATCTTAAATTCTTCTGGGAACCACCGTCTGTAAACATTCAGAGCAGAAACAAAATCACAGCATTCATTTTTTGAAATATATCAAAACAAAATAAATAATTCAAACGCAGATATTTTAATACCATAACCAGTTATGTTTTCATTCTTAGTAGTATTAGCAGAAAATATGAACATAACAGAAGTCAATAGAAAAATGGTTAAAAGAAAAACAGAATATAAATTAAGTGTTTTAAACTCAGGATTTTGCCAAAAAATGAAGTTTTTGATCAGCGCTTAAAAGACAAAGCAAAACATCAAAACCCCACCCTGACAAAAAATAGAAGCTACCAACATTTGTGTTGTGGACATCTCATAACATGAAAACCAGGGTTTCATGATGATTGGTTGGTTTTAATAAACACTTACACAAGTGATAAATTCTGAAGTAGTGGTGCTTTAAGTGCTTCCTCCCCCAGTAAAAGGTAAGCACAGCTACCAGAGTAGATAGTGAGACTGACCAGGTCTCAGCTGCTTTTCTCTTGCACTGTAAAAGTCACTGCAAGTAAAGCGCTCTAAGGGTTCACTTCCAAGTGAACCAAGACCAACCCCTTCCACGCAGATCAGAATTCACACCACTGTTCAAATTAACTTTTTCACCAGCCAAACACATTGTGGTCAGTTAAGATGGACTGAACACTAATGTGGTGTGAAAGCAAACTAAAGCTGCTGAAACCTGAATGACTTCAACTACAGACCACATTTCAGTATGGGCCTTTGAATATGTTTATGTTGTACTTCTTACATTTTAACTGTTTTTTTTTATACTGCAAATTCAAGTGCTTTTGCTTGACTTCAGGTTCCTCAGCAGATCAACTCATCCATTCAGCATTCTCAGTAAATTTGGGAGGAAATGGACCTTACCAGAGGGGCCGTGTTTCATTGGCTGATGCCCATTCTACGTTGTCTCGTGCGTGGCCGTCTCACAAACACACGCTTCTCGTTAGCTAAGTACAGCATAATGGCAGAACTGATACAACTTCTACACCTTGAAGCCTGTCTGCTACACAGTCTTACGTTAGCTAAACAGATCAATATGCAATGTGTCTGTATCTGACATACACTAAAGATTTTATTTTAGCAGAAAAGGCTTTGGACTAAACTGTTACTCGTGTTAGCCACTCTAGCACCAAGTACAGCTAGTCAATCAACCATGGCTGTGTTCAGGGAAGCGCTGATTAATAATCGAGAAATAAATATCAAGCCTGGAAACTTGATATCGTAACGGACTGAATGTTATGTTTTTAACGTAATCTTTGCTCGTCTTGCGGGGCGCAGGCGGTTGCCACGGTAACAGGTGTGCTTAAACTACAAAGAGAGAGAGAGAGTAAAAAGGTAGGAGTGGTTTTGAGTCGATCACCTGTTCGGGTTATTTTACCTTTGTTTCCCTTTGCTGTGGCGCATTACAGCCGCTGTAGTTTCTAAACGTTGGACTAATTACCTCGTTCGTTTGTGAGTTTACGTCATTCACAACAAACATCAAATAGAACAAATATATTTCATAAAATTTTAACAAACAAATGGCTTCTACCGCGGTAATTATGTGAAATTAAAATAATTATATCCCAGCTTCAGAAGATTTGCCTTTACCTTTACAGAGCTCTTTGGTTCGTCCTGTCAGTCTGTAGCTTCTCATATTGACGTCATCAAACCAAATTTCAGATCTACCATAACTGACTGACACCTGCTGGCCTCAGGTTTGTAACCAGCTTGTGACTAAGAAACCAGTAACCTCCTCCCAGATGATGACATGAACTTGTTAGTTCCTCTGTCCATTGTAGTAGCTGATATATTGTGAAAATCCGGTAGAAATGATGCACTAATTGAGTCATGTTTACATAGAAACAACGCGCCGTTTTGTTTGTGAGACTTGCGGTCTTGTGGGTTGGTTGTGGGCGGAGCTTGGTAAGGTCCATCGGCCTGTCACAATAACAAATTTTGCTGAGCGATTAATTGTCTCAAAAATTATTGCGATAAACGATAATATTGTTTGAAGACCTTTTTACACTGATTTAATGGAAATGACGTAATAATCCATGCGATTTCCTGCCAAAGATAGATACACTTTATTTTCAAAAGAACACTTAACACTGGAACTGATAAACAAAATAAACAAAACAACCAAAAACAAAAATAAAACGGATTCTCAGTCGCCATCAATAAAAAATGTACTTGAATAAAACCTAAACAACATAAAGCCAAAGTGGAAATAAATACTGCATTCAACCAAAAGAGTGCAGATTATGAAGTCTGTATATTATGTTGCCCTTCAGTAATAATTAGATCTAAATAGAGAAGATGGGCACATCGACTACCTGATGCAATAGTTCACACTACAAGGTTTTTTGCCCCGATTTTCCCCTTACGACAATCTTAGAGTGTTAGGCGTTCTAAGATTGTTGCTTACGATTTTGTAAGCGCTCATCCTGTAGTGTGTGGTGTGTTGCGGTAGATCGTTGTGGCCACTCCGATCTAAATCGGGTTTTCCTCGACTGGAAGCTTTAACGCACCCTGTTGAATGTGACAGGTAGCCAATCAGAAAGCACAGATTCTCCTCCAGCTTTCTGAGGGGAAATTAGAGGGGAATCCCAAACAGCTGGCACGGAGCAACCCGAAGTCCAGCGGACATTGGAGATGATATGTGGAAACAACATTAATGTTGTGCAAAGAATTCGTGCAACATTTCGTGCAAAGAATATAGAAATGACAAGGGGAGGAGTTGGAGCGAAATTGCTATCGCAGTTGATGAACCCGGTAGCTTTTCAGCTGTTTGTTAACGTGACGTAAATAGGTTATAATGATTTTCATTCAGTCAGGCATTGCAGGTAAATTGTAGTAAAGCATTGATTGATGCCTGGTTTTAAAATTAGTTAACTGAACTGGTAGTCATTATTTTGTGCCCATTGTTGGACACCACACGGCAGGACCGAACCCAATCGAGCCGTTTTACCTAGGATTTGTGTCGGCTAATGTGTGGTCTCTCAGGTTTTGAAAATGGGCCGACAATCGGCCGACAGCTCTAAGATCGTGTCGTGTGCGCTGGGCTTTACACTAAGGAAATGAGAAAGGGAGGAGTCAGTGAAGAGCACCGGAGTTGAGCCTTTTTTCATTCAGTGTCATCAACAGAAAGAGAAAAAGGCTGAAAGAGACATAAAGCCGATAATTAAAATGAGGTCAATAGTTTTAATTTATCATATGATTAATTGATTTATCGTTTATCGTGACAGGCCTAGTAGAAAATGCAACTTTTGATGTGTGTGAGAACAAGACTGAGTTCTGGAAGCTTCACAACTCATTGGATGATCAAATCCTTACCTGCAGAGCTCTTTGATGGTGCTGACATCAATAATTCTGTAGTGAAGATGGTACATGAATTGTGGCATGTACTTGTCCAGAAACCTTTTGTCTGCATGCACAGAGTTGCCTGGAGAAGAAATAATAAAACATGAATATTAAGGCCTTGATGCAACAACATGATAGCAAGACAAATTCTCCCTCTCATGAGGGTAAAAGGTAACACACAACAAGATGACATTTAGCTGTGAGCTAAAGTGGTGATCTGTTTTTTAAAAGAGTTATTATTAGATGTACCCATTATTAATTTGGTCACTGGTCAGACAATTTGTGTTAAACACATTTACCATACTGAGTATGATGCTGAAATAGTTCAGTAAAATCATACTCTGTGTAGTTCTCATGCATTCTGACAAATACAGTCAGAGCTGCAAAGTTGTTCCACACCACAACACAGCACACTCGTGTATGAGTCACTTAACACGAGTGTGTTTCTATAGCTTTTCTAGACAACCTACTGTAATATTTACATGAATCTATGAATAGTTACAGTTAAAGAAAAAGTTAAACTTACCGGCAAGGGGGCATTGTCCAGGTGGAGTGTGCTGCCTGACAAAGGACAGAAATTCATACTCTGCTTGTTCCAGGGTCATTTTACTGTTTTGGACAGCCTGGATCAGCCCTGACTGATACAAACAGATAAAGTAGTAGAACAAAGCAGCAAGTATGACACTATTCATAGAAATGCATGAATGGATGGATGAAAGGATGGACTAGTTCATTAGAAAAAACACAAACCAAATGCTAACAGACACAGTTTGTGGCAGTTTTGATGGGTGTCTACCTTTCCATGATGCTCTTTACACCAGTCTGACATTCCATCCAGAAGCTCGTCTGGTTGGTTGATGATCATGGATGGTCCCTAGCAAGCAACAACAAATGAGCTTCATTTCCAAGACAAACTGAAGTCATCACACACTGAAGCACTTATTGTTTGTATTACCTCTGCTATAATGTTCAGATCAGAGTCTGTGATGATGCAGGCCATTTCGATGATTTGGTCCTTCTCAACATCTAAACCTGTCATCTTTAAAGAATAAAAATAGAACACAATAACAAGAAAAACTCAAATGTGTCATAATTTAGTCTCCGACTTTATTAAAGTTTTTAACAGAACAAATATCTTTTGAGCAGAAGTTAATGAGGGATTTTCCATGGCTTATATTAATATATAACCCATGCATGTTTGAAAGCGTCCTTTTCTGAAATGCTCTGTTTTACTTGAGATGTAACAGAACATAAACCTTCCAAAAAGCTTGCTTCTGTCTCCCCAGGCTACACAACATTTTCCAGAAGTATTGGGGATCATCAAAGTGTGATGGGGCTTTATGTTCTCTTTTCTCAGTAGTTGTTATGGTCTTTCAACTCTACCATGGATCCCATCTTTGCCAACACTTTTATTGCTGAATCATAAACTCTGACCTAAAACTGGTCAGGTGAGGCCTGTAGAGCTTTAGGTCTGGTCCCAATACTTGCACTACACTCTACCCCTCTCTGTGAAGTGTGCACTCAGTCAAAGTGAACATAAGTGTTCAAGTATGCAGGTTACAAGCATGCAAAAATTTGAGAATTGGGACAGTACACCTCTGTGTCCCAACTTGGACTTTCAAAATGGCGGAAGCGGTCACCATTTTGGCACTTGTGCTGCTAAAACGTATACCTACAACAACAACAAGAAACTATTTTTTTAATGTACAGTATAGGTATTTTTGCTTTCGAAAGTCATTGCAGGAGATATTTGGATGTTCAAATGTGTTTTGTTATGACTTGTTGAATACGGAGCAAAATTTGACACTATTCAGTAGAATATAGTACAGTAGAGTGAAACAAAAATGATTTCAATACTTTTGTTGATTATTTTTTTGTTTCAAACACAAAATCAATTGTTTAAAAGCTGATTTTTCAACAAACAGCTTGCACAGTGAACAGTGCCATATTTCCGACGGCAACTTTTTATTGTATGATGATTTTGTCAAAAAAAATTGCCTTTAATAGAGACTTAAAGGCAATTCCTCCAGCTATGATTGAGCTAATTAATGGTATGATTACACATTCGGCTGTTACTCCAAAAGAACTCTGATTATAAATGGCGGTGAATCTATAAACAAAACATTTTATAATAAATTCATAAGGAACACACTGATGTCAATTTTCTCCCCATATTCCTTGAGAAGAAAACGTTCGATTAAAAAATAGATCTCTTGAGAAAATGAATCCACTTTTTCCCACTTCCACAAAAAATAAAGAAATTAATTTCAAAATTATGTAAGTTGAACTTATAATGACTTTCTGCAAGAGAAATTTAATATAAATACCAATTCTTGTGCGCTATGTGACTCAGATATCAAGACAGTAGAACCAATTTTTTCAATTGCAACTTCAATAATGTTTTTGGAAAGATTTTCAAAATTGAATATTGTTTAAGAGATCTATTCCTCTTTCACGTTTTGATATAATAAAAGTTGGTCTAACAGGGGATGAAGAGTCAAATTATGACATTAACGATTTAATCATCCGGCTAAGATTTTATTCATAAATGCCACTTTCTACTTTCTCTTTAATTTTTTTTTAAAGCGAAATATATTTAAGGAAGTTTTATTTAAGGAAGTGCATAAAAGCCCAATATTCATTTGGCTTTTTAATATTTAGCTTAATTGAAAATTTGAAATTCCTCTTGCACTTGTAACATTTTCTGCCTCACTTTCCTCATGTTGTTAGTTTGTGTGACTCATTTTTTTATTTATTCTTTTTTCTGCTCAGCTTATGTCACATTTTTCTGTTACTGGTGTGTGCCTTGTCATAGTAGTTTCTTAAAATTTTCAATATACCAAAAATAACCATTCCCACATTTCCACCTTTAAATTGAAAACGTCACATGCAGTGATGAATTGTGGTGAAATACTTTACCGAAGTCTTTCTGGACACGTGTAAACAGGACGCAAAGTGGGCGGGGTTAAAGACCCATAGACCGCTCCAGTAACTACGCCAGTGGTGCCCAAACTCGGTCAGCTCTCAAGAACAGGTGTTCTGTTTATCTGTGCTACCCATAAATCCGTCCTACCTTGTGGTAATGCGCATGCCCACATCGATGCTACATCACATACTGCTTACTCAGCAATTGTTTTAGAAATATGTCCTACCTGTGGAAGTTTCGTTGCATGCGTTTCATTTAATCGCAGATCACAGTAAGTTTTATTTGTTTTATGCCTAGCTTTCATGAAACTGCTTTATTACTTCATGTTTTTAGTTTACCGTCTGCAATGTCGTTACTACTGTAAACAAGTCATTGTTTGGCGGTTAATCAGGACACAATATGTTGTTTTGTGGGCTATTTTGTCCCTATACTTTAAAATATTTTAGTTTAATTACACTCGGGGTTTTTTTTTTTGTGGTTTCTTTTACTAAACCTTGCTAAATAGATGTTGGTAAAGATACTATGTGACATTGAAGCAGTGTAATAGCGGTGTAATATTAGTGTATATTAAGCATATCCTATCATTTCAGGAGCACAGTGACCTGTGCAGTTCGGTGACACATTGTGGCTGCGCTGCATCTGATAACAGACATACAACGTATTAATGCGCAAAAAAGAGTTGCGGTGATCTGGATTTGTCTGCGTTTAATTTAAATCCAATGTAAGTGTCAATAAAATAGTTTATTTCTTGAAAAAATGTATGTTTATTTCTAAAAGATAGAATAATGTATTTTAAGTTGTTTGGTTCACGTTTTAAGATTTGTGTTAAATGATTGTATTTTATTTCGTGTCAAATTATTTTTTGTCAAAAGTTATCGCGAGATTTGTGTACATGTGTGAGGCTGCGAGACTTAAATAACCATAGAAGAAGCAGAAGCCTGGAACAGAGCTACGTGTAGCAGCCTAGTGTCCTGTAGTCATCAAGGTATTTTGTAGTTATGTTTGTAATGTTTTGTGAATTTATTGTTTATGGTGTTTTAATTACTTAATATTTTGGTTTAGAGTGAACAACGACGAATCATTCTGTTAAAGACCTCCGAAGTGGCAGGCGGCCACGAGGTAACTTTTTGTCAAAGCACGCGTCACCTGTCTGTTTGTAAATGTATCTATGTCTAAAGCTTTGTCTTTTATTTCTGTAGTTTTCACGGCATTTAATAAAGAGCCCGTCTTAAGAAAGCCGTGCCAGAGTTGTCACTTTGGAGCTACATCCAATATTCAGATGAAGGAAGTGATCTTGTGGTTTCGTCATGTATATAAATTGTTCCAATGCTAAGCTAAGCATAACTCCTACGCTTCCACTTCAATCCTGTCACTCAAATAATGTTATCCAATATATTTAACTTCACCACAACCCGCTATAGTTTTCAGCTTGTAAACATGACAGTAGCAGTTTTGGCGCGTAGCACTGACAGACAGACTTAGCTATCTATCCGTGCTATAGTAAGAAAATCTGACAAGGTAGCACTGATAGTCAGAACACCGGTCATGTCCGAAATTCTGTTCCCGTGTCGGGAGCGCGCACTGCAGCCAGAGAGGCGGATCTGACCATTTTTACTGCGTTTCTGATCAATTTCTCAGTAAAACAACTCATATGATCATGTCAAGGTTCCAACATTCAGTTTAATCAGCAGCTGTTGTTTCAAAAAGAAGCAATAACAAAATTGTAAAATAAATAAACCAGGTATTTTTATGCTGTTTTGTGTTATTATTCTAAACGCCAAGACAATCGGTCTCTTTTCAACTTTTGTCACTTAACCCTGACAAATAAAAGTAAGTAGCCAAACACAGTTTTCCAACACGTAGTGTGTATTTATAATTTTTCACTGCTGATATAAGAGGATGGAAACTGGCTGATAGCAGGGCACAAAAATGAAAACTTCCTGAAAAGATGAGAGTGTAGACTTTCTGGTAAATCCAGTTCTAATGTAAAATATGACAGATTACTGGATTAAGGAAATTTGTAGTATACTATATGCTATCACACATAACAATTTTTGAGAATTTGGAAACAGTTGCTGTTTATTTCCCAAAGTTATGGGGGGAGGAGAGAAGAGAATGGATAGTTCAGCTGCCTGAAATAATCTGTTTCCCCTTCATAAAATGGGAACAAATTAATTTACCAACAAGTCTTTAACTGTGTTTATTCCTCTCTTCATCAACAATAAATCCTGTGGATTTGGTGACATTTCATCATTATTATTTATTATTATCTTTTCATTCCTGCTACTGCCTCTAGTGGCGTGAGGGTGGTAACACAACTAATGTAATTGGATTACAAAGTTTTTATTATTTATTAATTTTCTTAAGGATGTAGAGCTAATTAAATGACCTAAATAAGACCTCAAGGTGGTTCCAGTTTCTCTCGATGGCCAATTTGTTGAAATTGTGACAAATTGTAAATACCTTGGGTCATTCCTGGACAGTCAGCTCAACTTTGCTGAAAACACTGACTATATTTCTAAGAACTGTTCTCAGAGACTATATATCTATATTTTAAGAAGACCTAGTGATCTTGGGGCTACCCAACTAGAGGTTGTGTACAAGACAATGTTGAGTGTTTTAACTTTTCATCTTCTCGGCAGGTTTGGTCACATGAGCTGCAGAATGACAGACAAACTTTTAAGAATACTTTCAATGGCAACTAAAATAGCAGGAAAATAGCAGTGAAACCCAAAACAACTCTGTCTCAACTGTTTGCTGAAAGAACATTTCAGCAGATAGCATCCATCCTCTGTATTAATCAGTTTGAATCTCTGAGTTCCCGTTTCCCTCGGGTACCTAAGAACATTGATTAGAAGTCATTTATTGACAGTGCAATAATCATGTTTAACCAAACTGAATGATAACATTTACCTATGGCATCCAAAGGTTTTTACTCGATGCATAAATTGTTGATATTGTGGTTCTATGAATGTGTTTTATTTTATAATTTTAGAGGATTTCCATCTTGATAGACTAAATAGTTTCATCTTATTTTTTCTTATATGTAAGACTCTACCAACTAAAATATCTCAGAATAATATACGTGGCACCATATAAGCAAAAACGTGAATTTTTGCTTGTATCTGTTTAACAACACTGTGAACATAATTCATTTGTTCCTTATTGACTTTTGCTCAATTAAGTTTCTTATGTATACGTTGTAGATGGAATTTTTATCATAGTTGGTCATGTTGCTTTTAATGTCGCCTTATTTTTTTATTTCTCCTAATTGATGGAGATATATAGATATTATTTATAATATATAAATAATATCTATTTATTATATAAATAGATATAATAAATAGATATTTATTTATTATAAATAAATATCTATTTATTTATAGATAAATAAATAGATATTTATTTATCTATTATCTATTTATTTATCATTTTCTACATCCTTAAGAAAATGAAAAAATATTTTGTTTTATAAGATAATTTATCTTGTACGGTGCCAGTAATGCCGGAATTAATAGCAAATAAATATTTAGTAATGCAATTATATTAGTTGTGTTACCACCCCCACGCCACTAGAGGCAATAGTAGACCCGAAAAGATGCAACGAAAGAGCAGATTCAGGAGTACAGTCTACAGAATTTACAAACTCTGAGCTGCGCTGAAGTAAATAAAGGAGAGAAGTTCAAATACATACTGAGAGTGAAACTCCTTCCTAAAGATGAAGATCACAGATTTAAAAAGAAAATAAAAACGGAAGACCGCGGATAACATAGGAAATAGCGACCCTTTCTGTTTGCTGCAGCGAGGTGCACAAGTACGAAATACAAGTTTGTATTTTCTATAGAATCTACTGAAATCCACCTCCATATTTGAGCTTTTAAGTCTACATCTCATTTTATGTGAGCCTTTTTACATAAGCAGTTTCTAAAGCCTGACCACATAAATGCCATGAGCAACAGACTTGCCTCCAGGTCCACCCACACCATCCTGTGTGACATTGACTTGGAACACATGCTGATTCTCCTGTCCAACTGAACAGCTGAAACGCAGCCAAGTGATGAAAACCGGCTGAGAGCAGCTTCTGGATAAACAAAGCCCTTTAGGACAGCTCCAGCGCGCTGCTGCGATCCTTTACTGCGGTGTGAACAACAGTGTCTGGAAAAGAACGAAGACAAAAACGGTTTCTTCCCGCATCCCAGTTTGAACCTAGCTAAAGTCCACGCGATGTTCCGTGACAGAGTGGTCATGCTAGAAAGTTTTTCTTCTTCTTTCCGGTTAAGACAGACGGAAAGCGCACCGCTGGAGTACTGCTGCCACCCTCTGTTCTGACAGAGGGTGGCAGCAGAGGCATTCTTCATAGAGGCTGTCTATTTCTGCAATCAAGTTTGAATATTACCTCTGATTTTTCTTAAGCTCTCCGCTGATTTCATATAATATGTCGTGTACGTTGAATCAGAAAAGTTTAGGAGCTAAAGCTTTGACTATTTTCCTTATATGAGGGTACAAACTTGAAAACAAAGTTTGTACCCTACTTTTAATATAAAATACCTGCTTGGTACAAACTACCAAGTCAGCCCAGTAGTTGGCAGTAGAGCATCTGATGGATACAGTGGTGGAATAACTATAACTATAAATTAATAATTCATCATTTCACTGTTATTCTATGTAAGCAAACACATGTACTATCAAGGTACCAGCTAAAACTTTTAGCCTGTTCAGTAAAACGTTATGACCAGTGGTGTTCTATTTCATGTGTGTCAGCATGACCATTGGTATGTTTTGATTCTCATCTTAACAGCACCTTATGAATCATCTTTTTAAAAAAGATTAAGCAATTAGGCCCTCGTGGAAAAAAGAGGAGAAACGTTTTAGCTTCTCTAATCCAACCTCAAGGAACGTTTGAAATCCCAGCTTCAAACATTTCAAAAACTTGTCTCTTTGAATGTATAAATCCTGCCATGTTCAAAACAGAAGTGCAATTGTTTTATTTTTGTGACTACATATATTTGTATATGTTGTAACAGAGGTTGTTTGTATGATGTCATTTTTGACCAAGACTGTTGCAAAAGAAATCTTCTAATGGGATAAAGCTGGTTAAAATAAGCTTATTATTATTACCAATGGCTGCACTAAGATCAAATAACATTATAGTGGGCGATTCATTTCCTGCATCAGAAGCCTTTAAAAGATTATCAGAAACTTTCCAATGATCTATCTCAGTGGCATGCTGATTTTGAAAGCCACACTGAAAGAGCACAAAATATGTAACTTACATTGTAATATGTTTTGACTTTTACAACTTTTTCTAAGAATCTAAAGAAATTGTGGTTTTGAAGCTGCCTGAAAATTATTAGCAAAGCTGCAATAAAGGTTGGGCTTCTTTAGTAAAAGAGTTACCAGAAAATAGGCTGGAATCTTAGTGAGTTCTTAATCACTGACAACAATAAAAAAATAATGAGGGTGAGACTCACAAGAGTCACAAGGAGACAAATGACGACGACTAAGGTTTCATTTCGCCAAGTTCTTTAGATCATTAAATATTTCTGAAAAACAAGTAAACAACACCTGGCACTGAAGAGCATCTATATAATTACACCAAAAGGTAAATTGTATTGCCTTTCAGAAAGAACCATATGGAGTTACTTGATTAATAATTAGCTTGTACTGAGGGGACTGACATTCAGTTATGGTCTTTCAATCAGTTACAGAGAGTAATCTGAAAAAAAAAACCAAACAACGGAGTTGTGTAATAAATGCAAGTCTCAAGAATTGGTTTTGAAGTCTGGAGCTATCTTACTGTTATACTGTTGTATTTCTGGCCAGTCTGTCGTTCTTTACTCCTGTCCAGTTGGTGGCGGTATATTTAGGTAAAAGTTGATTAAGTCAACCGCTATGTTACTGAGAGAAACAGAAGGGAAGAAATAATAATGATCAGATTAAGAGTAGGTCATACCTATTTAATCACAATTCATTTGTGATAGAGATCTATCTATCTATCTATCTATCTAGATAGATAGATAGATAGATAGATAGATAGATAGATAGATAGATAGATAGATAGATAGATAGATAGATAGATAGATCATCACGAACCATACTCCTTACCAGTAAGTGGCGGTAATGCTACTAACAGTTTGTTGCCAACCGCCAGTAAAACCAACAAGAAGAAGAAGACGTCACCTGCTAATAAACACTAGAAGAAGAGTAGGCGGACTCCGCTTCGCTTCCTTTCAAGGTTATGGTGATAGAACTCTGTTTCTGTGGGCTTAGAGACAGTAGATTTGGATTGATATCATTGCAGGGAATCAATATGAAAGCAAAACTTAATAGAAAAGCGGCGCATGGTGGATAAAATGTTAATAACTCTGTGCTATGTCTATATGTGGGTCCGTTTTCACAAGTGTTACTCGGTGCTGATCCGCAACAGTCTGTCCAGGCTGAGAAGCAGGAAGAACAGCCTCTGTCTCAGCTTCTGTTCCGGCTCCAGCTCGGTCTCTGCGCCCCCCACAGCACCGCCCCCAGGACTCCACACAGCCGCTCCACATTTCCAGCAGCCGTTTCCTCCCGAGGACAATGTTTTCCTCCAGCTCGGAGACAAGGCCGTCTATGTCACGGAGGCTCAGGTTAGACATGTGAGCTTAGCTGGAGCACAGGTCGCTTTCTGCCTACTTCATGTTCTTGCGAGGGGGAGGAAACGCGCAATAATCTTCTGCTTTCCTGGAGAACACAGCAGGTGGAGAAAGTAAAGTGTGTTTTCCAGAGGAGTATGGGTCACAAGATTAGCCCAGAAACATTCAGTACTTCAAAATTTAAACTTATAAGTTTACCAAACGTTTTACAGAGCAAATCAATGTTTTCTTAATGCTCAGGTTATTTGGTAATCGTCAGTTAAAGGCTTACAGATTGTGCTGAAATTAGCTCCGAAAAATCCAAGCGCATTATTTGCATTGATTATTGGTATTTGTTTTTATATTTCTGTGAACACTGATGGCTCAGTGACCATGAAAAACCCCGAGTCACTTCAGACATATTTGTTGCTTTATATACATAAAAAACTGCTGGAATGCTTGTTTTCAGAGTTTTCTGCTTTTTATCTGTAATTAGATGTTCACATACACCACATTCAGATCTGTCTTCTACACGTTTCATATAGATATTAATGTCTTGATTATTTGCTTAAACCCCTGTCACTCTGCGTACACGATAATCATGCTTGCTCAGAGGCCATGAATTTGATTGTGAGGTTAATTAGTCACAAGTCTAAGTGGTAGTGTGTGTGTGTGGGCTTGCATGTTTGTTTGTTCTGGGCCCACACTTGCATGTTATTACAAAAACCTATTGTGGAAATGACTAGAGAAAAGTAGAAGTAATTATGGTGAATTTTGCTTTATTTTGTTAGAAGCAGAGAATAGGAAAATACCACAGGCACCTTTTCTTCACTGTTTTAATACTATTTTAGGCTTTTGACTTCAGTTAAATCCTAAACATTGATGGAGTGGTTATTGTTTCATCTTTACAAAAAAAGATCACTTATGAAGAATAATTGTTCCATCGTAGCATGCATTCATAATCCAATTTTTATCATTTGGACTTAACTTTAAAAACTTTTCCATTTTGTAATCTGATTCAAAGGCTATTAGACTGTTACATATACCTTAAGAAGACTTAAATCAGTCCACTATGAACCATCCAGCTAGCTGTGTAGAGAGGCTAGCTGGATGGACAAGTTGATACAGCTGCCATGTAAAACACATTAATACTGCACTTGAAATTTAGTTGACATTTATAAATGTAATAAATGTATTTATTTTTAACACCTTGTTGTCACAAGCTACAGTGTCTTTACAAAGCTATTCACATTTGAGGGTTTTTTTTCAAAACCCCTATTCATTTTTATTCCTCTTCTGTTGGGAGCCACTTTGTTGTTGGTATGTAAACATTAATACATTGTAGGTTGTACTTGTAACATCACAAACTCTGATGATTTAACGGATGTGAGCCAAAATTCTGGAATAATCCTCTTTATTCCTTCCTGTGATGTTCCTCCAGGCGTGTGATGACCTCAGCCAATGGACTGTTCTTGGATCCTCTTTAATTGATGCTCAACGAATAGATAATATTTCATTCATAATAGAAGCTGCAGAGAACCAAGTGGGATATCCTCCTGCAACAAATAAGCAAGTAAGCGCCACATCTTTCAAATTTAAAAGTTACATGATAAGAACATGTGGATAAATAGGTTACCTGAAAAATGAATTCAAAGGGTTAAGAAACAAAGTCAAAATGATGAGGGAAAAAAAATAAAAAAAATCATCTACTACCAAAAGAACAATAAAATGCAAAGATAATGAGATTTTATTAAATAAGAAAGGATGCTACTCTGCCCGGCTTTCTAACCAATATGGCCAGACAGATTTGCAAAAGCAAAGGAGGTGGATTAGCAGTGCTTGCCAATAACTGATGATGGCCCCCAGGACAGGTTATTGTGGAATATTCTCTCTGCTTTCCCAAAATTCAGCTGTTAACATGTTATGACAGTTGTGAGACTGTCGTAGTCTTCAGTCAGAGGCCTCTTCAGATTTGCTGCAAGATTGACTGCTACTAGAGATCTTTCCAGTCTACAGCATCACCAACTGCTTGAAGATTCTTTGATGATATGAGTTATAACATTTAATTTCCCCTTTGGGATAAATAAGCCGGGAGGGAGAAGAGGAGAAGAGGAGACGGCACAAACCAGCGGTACCGGCGATTATTGTGGGGAACGTGAGGTCTTTGGGGAATAAGACGGACGAACTCATGGCGCTGGTTAGGACCCAGAAGGAGTACAGGGAGTGCAGTATCTTCTGCTTCACGGAAACCTGGCTGCACTCGCTTATTCCGGACTACAGCGTGGAGGTCCCTGGATTTTCCTTGGTGCGGGGGGACAGGGACTTTTCCAAGAGTCGGAAGAAGAAGGGCGGCGGGATTGCACTTTATGTGAGAGAGCGGTGGTGTAATCCAGGTCATGTTAACGTGAAGGAACAGATTTGTAGCCCGGACATTGAACTTCTGGCTGTGGGAATGCGGCCGTATTATTTACCGAGGGAGTTTACATCCGCCATTTTGATCGCTGTTTACATTCCCCCATCAGCTGATGCAGCGGTGGCCTGTGACGTCATCAGCTCTACCACAGCCAAACTCCAGACTCAACACCTGGACGCCTTCATGGTCATCACAGGTGACTTTAACCATGCCTCATTGGACAAAACTCTACACAACTTCCAGCAGTATGTTGACTGTCCCACCAGGGAAAACAAAATGCTGGATCTCCTGTATGCTAATGCCAAAGATGCATACAGCGCCACAGCCCTGCCCCCCCTTGGCAGGTCGGACCACATCTTGGTAAGGATGACTCCCAAGTATGTCCCTCTAGTGAGTAGGCAGCCTGTGCGCATCAGGGCGGTGAGGAGGTGGACACAGGAGGCAGCTGAGGCACTGCAGGGCTGCTTTGGGTCGACAGACTGGGATGTGCTCTGTGGGCCTCATGGGGAGGACATCGACAACATGCCTGACTGCATCACGGAATACATCAGATTCTGTGAGGACACTGTCATGCCAGCCCGGACCGTGCGCTGCTTCTCCAACAACCTGAAGGCACTTCTAAACAAAAAGAAGATGGCTTTCAGGTCTGGAGATAAGGAGGAGCAGAGGAGAGTTCAGCGTGAACTCAGAGAGACACGGAGGACATGCAAGGACAACTACAGGAGGAAGCTTGAGTCCAAACTCGAGCAGAACAGTGTGAGAGATGTGTGGAAAGGAATGAAGCACATCACTGGGATGAAGGGGAAGGACACACAGACATCTGGGAGCCTGGATAGAGCAAACCAGTTCAACCAGTTTTTCAACAGGTTTAGCTCACCTCCTGCTACTCCCCTACCACCACCATCCCCCCACACATCCACACTGCCCCAAGTTGTTCAAACCACCTACCGGCATTCTCCTGCACACCACCTCTCCTTCAGCCCCCCATCCCCCTTCCCCCCTCCTCCCCCATCTCCACTACAGACAACAACACCTACCCCCAGCTAACGGTGACTACAGGCCAGGTTAAGAGACAGTTGGAGCGATTACACCAGGGGAAGGCTGCAGGACCTGATGGCATTACACCACGGATCCTGAAGACCTGCTCCGGCCAGCTGTCCCCTGTACTGGCACACATGTACAACCTGAGCTTGAGGCTGGAGAGAGTCCCGCTGCGGTGGAAGACATCACATGTGGTTCCTGTTCCCAAGAAGCCAAGGCCATCCGACCCAGAGGACTACAGACCAGTTGCTCTCACATCTCATGTGATGAAGGTCATGGAGAGACTGGTCCTGGCCCAGCTGAGGCCTAGGGTGAGGACGTTTCTAGACCCCCTGCAATTTGCCTACCAGCCCCACTTAGGAGTTGATGATGCCGTCATCTTCCTGCTGCAACGAGCACTTTCGCACCTGGATGGTGGAGGAGACACTGTGAGAATCACATTCTTTGATTTCTCCAGTGCCTTCAACACCATCCAGCCTCTGCTACTGGGTGAGAAGCTGCGGAGGATGGGTGTCAACGACTCAGTGATCTCCTGGGTTACTGACTACTTGACAGGCAGGCCACAGTTTGTCCATCTGGGCAGTGTCCTGTCTGATGTGGTGGTCAGTGACGTAGGAGCTCCACAGGGAACTGTGCTTTCTCCCTTTCTCTTCACCCTGTACACCACTGATTTCCAGTACAACTCTGAGTCATGTCACCTACAGAAGTTTTCTGATGACTCAGCGGTTGTCGGGTGTATAGGGGATGGAGGGGAGGGGAGTACAGGACACTGGTGGACGGCTTTGTTGAGTGGTCTGAGCAGAATCACCTGAGGCTCAACATTAGTAAGACCAGAGAGATGGTGATTGACTTCAGAAGGAAGAAGACATCTTCACGGCCACTGAAGATCAAAGGGGAAGTGGTGGAGGAGGTGGAGGATTACAAATACCTGGGAGTTGTAATCGGCAACAGACTGGACTGGGCATCTAACACTGACGCTGTGTGCAAGAAGGGGATGAGCAGACTCTATTTTTTAAGGAAGCTGAGATCCTTCAAAGTGTGCAGCAAGATGTTGGAGAAATTTTATCACAATGTTGTTGCCGGTGCCATCTTCTTTGCTGCTGTGTGTTGGGGAAGCAGCATCAGAGCCAGCGACTCTAATAGACTGGACAAAATCATCAGGAAAGCTGGCTCTGTACTGGGACTAAGGCTGGAGTCCCTGGAAACTGTGGTGGAGAGGAGGACACTGAAGAAGGTTCTGTCTATTATGGACAATAAACAGCACCCTCTCCACCACATAGTGGACAGACAGCGGAGCACCTTCTCACATAGGCTGCTCCAGCTCCGCTGTCGTAGGGACAGATACAGGAAATCCTTCCTGCCACATGCCATCTCACTGTACAATAAAAGCTAAATCATTGTTCTGCACTAATCAGTCCGATTTTGCACAACTGCACTGTGGCACACTTACTGTACACATATTTACAGATACATATCTGCATTTTTTTTTATCTTTGCAAGGACTGCTCTAAGTTGCTTTTTATATTAACAGCATTTCATATTTTTACAATTTATAGCATTTTATATTTTATTTTTTATTTTTATTTTATCTACAACTACTACTCAGTGGTAGTTGTTATTGTGTCTTGTCTCTATGCTGTAACTGCGAAGTAATTTCCCTGCTGGGATGAATAAAGTACTTCTATTCTATTCTAATAAAGTATTTATGATTTGATTTAAATTGTAGATTTTTGTGTTGGAAAACAATTCAATTAGATGTTATTGTGTATGAAGGAGTAATAGGAGTAATTCATGTTTTTTTTCTTTTTTTTTTTATGCAGGTGCTGAAGTGGTCTGACTACTGTTTCCCCCTGGCCTTCAGCCCGGGCCAGCCATTCAGGGCGGTGGCACAGACTAGTCTAGATAACTTCAGCCGTCTTGGGGTCGCTTTTATTGAAGATCGCCTTCAACTGGACAGTGGACTGGTGCCTTCAAAGATAGTCCGTATGTTGCCCTTCACTGCATTTTGTCATTGGCCACTAGTTGCAGAAGAGAATTACCACATGAAAAAATAAGCTGTTACGAGTGTTGTCTGTGCAACATGTGCAATACTTGATTGGCTTACTGGTGGGAATGTTCAAGGTAGGTCAGTAATCATAGTTTTTATCAGGTGTATTGGGGATATTAATTGTTAACGTGGTGTGAAAAATAACTAGTTTTCACTTACTCAGCTTGTCAGCCCCAACTTACCTTTATGAGTATGAAGATGTTTATTCTATAAAATCTAGCTTGGTTGTTTATGACCTGCAAATTTTGGTTGTTTTATGACCAGTAAAAATGTCACATGTCAAAGTGTTTCCCATTAGTCTGGCAGAAGGAAGCTGAACTTATGCTTCAATGTTTGGTTCAGAATGTTACAGCTTTGGGACAACCATAATGCTGCTTAGACTAGCACACTAAACCCAACTTAGATTAAAGATTGAGGCGCAACTAAACTCCTTACTGAAAATTCACATTAAGGTGAGAGTTGGGATGTTTTAAAGTAAGATTTTCTTGAACGCTTATGACCTGCCAGTAACTTAGTAACCAGCAGTACTAAGTTACTGCAGTAAGTCAATATACAGATTGATTGACTCAACCAGAGAAAGTATTGTTTAATCCCGTTTTTTAACAATAACATTCTAGTTTATAAATCCTTGTCAGTCAAACACTTTTATTAGGCATATGCCAATGAGGGTATCGTGTATTGATTGTTTTAGACTGTACCCTCTGGGGTCACCATATCACATCAGGGTTGTGTGTTGGATGTTGCTCAACTTGCTATAAACTGAGTAAGGTTGTGCTCGGCTTGTCTATTCAGTCGTAGTTGTACCTTCATTACATCACAAGATGTCGCTGGTGTTTGACCCAGTTACTACAAATGTAAACAGCAACACTCTGCATTTATAGGACTCTGTGAGAAATATTTTACTATTAAAGCCTTTGTGTACACAGAATGAAAGCTTTATGTAGTAGTGGTTCATCAGTAGTTCATGTTTTAAAATCATTTAAGTGGTTTTATCATGTCAGTGGCATTTTAATGCAGTGGGTTCAGATTTTTATCGGTAATGACACTAACTCACATTGATTTTGTTTGTAAATGACCACAGAGTTTTGTGTCAGTAGCATTCTCATTTTATCCTGATCTTGGCTTAAAGAATCGTCTGCCTGAAGGGCTGTTATTTTACTGACTTGTTCAACATCTTGTTGGCTGGAAAGCTAATTTCTGTTTGCTGATCCTTAGGCGGTTAAAAAGAAAACAAGTGAAAAAGACTTTCACACATTTTTTTACTCACTTTTTTTGTATTTCTGCTGAAAGAACCTAAATATTGTTTTAGGAAGCATCCATGTTTGAAATCTAACCTGATGATAAAAAGAAAATATATTTTCTGTCATACCTTTAAATGTCCCCATGTTAATTTATTCTATTGAATATCAATATGTCATATGACTGACTATGATTGATGGATTTTGGCTTTTTTTATGTAGCTGTTTTGCTCCAAGACAGCACTTTCAGTAAGGTGTTGGAACTGCAGTGTCTTGAGAGGCCACAGCCTGTGGGGGCGCTCTTACTTTCGTCCACTACTCCTGAGGAGGGCCTTTGCGAGTCAATCTCTCAGCTGTTGCCTGCTGACCAGCAGAACCTGCACTTCCGTAAAGGTAGTCTCCTGTTACCCCCTGAGGCAAAGAAGAGGCTGCAGGAACGGCGGGGATCAGAACCTCTGCCCAACTCTCAAACTGTTCATTTGGAATCCCATCATCACCACATGGAGGGCTATGGACACCACCTTCATCTCTCCAGCTGCCATGAATGTTTAGAGCTGGAGAACAGCACCATCCTTTCTGTCAAATATGCCTCGGCTGAGAACATTCCAGATCTACCTGATGACACCTCTGTGGGGGTGGATAGTGTGGATGGGTGTCTGGCTGAACTAGAACATGATTCTTTGGGGTTTTTTGGAAAAGCACCAAACATTCTTGTGTACACAGGTGGATGTGAGGAACGTTTCCAAGCAATTTATCAGCTTTTGTTAGACTGCATAAATGTGGAAAACAACACTATTTATCCCCTCCTGCAAGAACAAGCGCTAAGTGACCCATGGCTGGACAACACCAGGCTTCTGGTTTTGGCAGAAGAGGAATCATTGACTGCTGAGCTTCAGACCCGCTTTCTTACTTACTTAAGTAAGGGTGGGAAGGTGCTAGGGCTGGGCTCCGCTTTGTGCCCGGCAGGTCTCCATCTGGAAGTTAAGGAAGAACAATGCCTCCAGTGTAGGAAGTTGATCTTCACCAGAGAAGACAGCACAGAGCTGGAAGCAACCATTCTGGCAAGTGGAAAGGTCTACATTCGGGATCCTCAGGGAGGAGGGGAAGTGGAGCTCTGGGGGGAGCTGAGAAGTGACGTCGCCAACCAGAGAGAAATGGTTATTGTCAGGCTAACCCATGGAGCTGACGGTGGGGAAGCTGTCTTCTGTCAGGTAAAGATATTATACATAAGGAGTGCAAATGTTAATGGTACAAATTTTAACATCAGGACAACAGTTACATGTTTTCAGGTTTTATGCTGCTGGGTTGGAACCAGGTTGGAAGTGGACCTTCAAAATGCAAAATGTTTCAAAATGTAAAAGACAAGCTCCCAAAGCTCCTGTTCACAATCCCCGTCCGACACTTTTAGGAGAATCACATTCATTCTAAAGGTGTTTAAGATGGATGGGAGTGGATATTTACAAGCCAGGCGGGGATTGTGAAGTGCAGCGTTGTTCTGTTAAACAACCCACTCTTTGCTAAATAGGAGACAATCCTCAGTCTAGAAGGATATTGCTGCTAGGTGTCCATGTCCTCAGCAGAATTAAATTAAAATAATGGTTTTGCTGCATCCAATTTAGCTTTACTTTGCATCTCAAAAACAGAAAACAATTTTACATTTTGCATTTGCATTTGACTTTTTAAAACTACAGAGTTAAACTTTTGATCAGCTGCTTGCTCCTGTGTTTTTTTGTTTTTTGTCATTTTACATTTTGAAGTTTAAGTTACAAGCAAGCTGGTTATGATTCACCAGTGAACCTGATTCGGTAACTTCTCTGGTGCTAAGGTTTTGATCAGGAGAGTTTTTGATTTGCTAAGATGCCTGTAATTGTAAAGGTTTGTTAGGTGTTGTATCTCAGATCATCTGCTCTTATTTTTGCTACCCTTCAGGTACTGTAGCAGTAGGTAAAGAATTCTAGTAATAACTGGTACAATGATCATAGAGCCACACAAATCAGACCAAAACACACAAATATCAGACAGTAGGGAAGTTACTTTAAATGTATGCTCCATACCATAAACACATCTTCAGAAAGCCTTCCTTTTATTCCTACAAAAGTGTGACATAGAGCTGTTAGTACAAATTTAGTGAAACATTCCTGCTTTACTTTGACTGATTTTGTTTGCATCTGATAAACTAGGAGAAAATTCATTGTGCATTTGCGAGTTTATTGCATTTTATTGAAATACAACTTGAATGCTCTTTTCAATTGTCAAGACGTTGACAATTTTACCCATTATGTAGCCGTAATTTCCAACAAATATGACCAGAAATTTATTTATTTTTACTTTATTATTCAGTCTGGATCATGTGGCAAGGGTTCACATACAGGAAATCAGCCCTGGCTGGAGTTTGGTGCATTTATGTCTATGCTGTTCAAGATAATAATGTATATTTTAAGCAAATAAAATAAATCACATAAAATGAAATAATTAAAGCAGACTAAGGAGGCAATCATCCTGGAAGGAAGGGTTCTAAACCCAGATGGAGGAAAAAAATATCACACCAGCTGTTTCAGGGTCACTAAGACATCAAGGGAACTAAATGTGTCAATTTTTCCAAACTCTCAATATTAACTCTCTTCTGAATTTTTTGATTTTGCAGCCCTATTTTCTACTTGATCTGTTGGACTGACTGTTAAAAGATCATTTTAATCGTGATATGTGTATGTATGTTTCTTTAGGTTCATTTTGACATTGCATCCTACTCAAAGAAAATGGATTCAAAAGATTTCGATGAGCTGAAGGTCAGCAATGCACTGCGATATGAAATTTTGACAGAAGTCCTTAATTCCTTGGGAGTCAGCTGTGAACCAAGCCAGACTCCTGCCCCAAGTCCTGTCTATCTGCTGGCCACCTCCCAGGTATGTGACAAGTGAAAATTTTCCTCACTGTGAAAAAGTGTCCCACATCATTATACTATGGTACTTGAATTTTTGCCAGCAAAGGAACTAAGCTTGGGATTCAGAGTTTTTCTGGCTTCTATGTTCGAGTCCATGTGCATTCAGAATGTGAGCAGTTATGTTTATGGACACTGTGAACAGGAGTGTTTCAAATGCAGATCATACTGTAATTGGAAGATTGTTAAAAAATCTAAAAGAATTAAAAAATCAGAGAAGATAATTACTTTTGCTACATTTTATTACATTACTATATTTTTGTTCTCCTCCATTCCCATCTTCAAGTATAACTAGTGGTTAATTTATTCTTCTGATATTTTTCATAGTACACAGATGGAAACAATCTGACTCACTAAGTCCATGCAAAAATCTGAGCAAATCTGCAGAGGAGTGACAGCAGGCCTGTCTACAGAAGGCTTGTATAAACATGAGAGGGCAGTGAGCTAAAGTGTCATCAGCCATTTTAAACATACATTTCCTTCCTGTTCAGTTTAGATAATTGGTCTTAGCTCCTTCTAGTTTTTTTTTTTCCCTTTTTTTAACCTTTAAACTGAATATTGTGGATATCATTGAATGCAAATGATTTATGGGCAATACCCTGAAGTTTTCTCTCTATTAAAATTATTCCTCTAAATAATTTATCTCCACAAACTCTGCTTATATTGCTCCTTCCTACTTAACCGCCACTATCTAACTAAACCTAGACACATTCACATTCCACTCAGGATGCCAAGGAAAGTTTTCTGAAGTTCCTGGACACATGGGCGGATGAAGATGCTATTGTTCGATTCTCCAAAGCCTCCTTCAGGGTAGGGCCTGAACCACATGAAGGTCCCTCGGACTTTCTGTCCTTGGTCACAGAATCCCAAGAGATGACCCAATTTGTTATGGAGACTTACTGCAAAAATCTGAAGACCAACCATCTGGGAAACACCCTGCTCTACACTGAGGTTACCACTTCTACCATGAACCTGCTGGAAGGGTAACATCAATTTTACAATGCTTTTTAACACCTGAAATGTCTGTTCAGACCAGGATCTGTTGTTTCATAAAGGCAGTGATTTTAATTTATTGAGTAAAATTCTTTCAAAGCTACGGTTTATTAACTGATCAGAGCCAGACTGCAGTAAACCATTGAGTCTGAAAAGAAGATCATTAAGGCTCAGCTTTCCCTTCATTGGGACTTGTGCAGTTCTGGGGTCAGGGAAAGCACACTTAACCACTCTGCAGACCCCAGAGCATGGTATGACTTAAGTCGGTGCAGCTTTTAATGATAAATATGAATACATTTTCTAACAGTTTGCTGTGAGTGAGGGCCCAAACAAAGCTGTCAGCTGATCTCCTGGTAATCATTACTGACTTGAAATTGAGAATTTTATTTTATTTTATTTCATTTCAGACAATGAGAGAAAATAATATTTTTATATATAAATAAATCTAAATGTCTGTTTTCAGAGGTGCTTCAGCATTTGATACACAAAGCAAATACATTTAATAATATGGCAGCAAAACCTTACTCCATAAGTTCAGCAGGTGTGAGCAGTTTGCATGGTTTTTTTCCCATCATATCGCAGATGTTTTTACTACATAGTCTTATTATGACTTCAGGTATCAAATATTTTACAAATTAAGTACTATTGTAAATAATCCATCGATTTATTTATTTTTTCTTCTTGATTATTCAATTATAGGTGTTTGAGGAAAAATACAAAGATGACATCAACACGCTCAATTGCACAGATTAATATTAGGGATTTACAATATTAGGAAAATAAGCAATATGTGACAGTGAGGGTATAGTTTCTTAATGCCCTTGTAAAGCATTTTTAATGCATTAAAAGATCTGAAAACATGATGTCATATTCAATAAAACAGTATACTATTAAACTGTTAATCTATTTCAGTAGCTCAGTTCACCAAGTCATTATATAGATTAATTACACACAGACTGATATTTTAAAGTCTTTATTTCTGTTAACTATAATTATTTTCTGCTTACATATAATGCAACCCAATACGTACGTATATAAGCTTATAATATTTTGTCAAACCAATTTAAAAGCACATTTTTTTAAAACAAAAATGTGGTTTTAATAAAATATATGTTTCATACTTTCTTAAAGGATTTTATTTCAAGAAGGTACTTTTAATCTGATAAGAGAAACTTATTGGATGGTATATTCTAATTCATTGAATTTCAATATTACTGCAGTCCAGAATGTTGATTATGTTGATCAACTTGTGTTTAGAAATCAGGGCTACACAATGAATTGTGTAGCCTAATTCACAGACAGTTGATGTTTGAAAGGGACCTTTATGTTTTTAGAATGGTGCTGATGTTTTTCACTTTACCAGACTTACTGATCATGTATAATGACACACCCTTTCCTCCCTCTGTTGTTTTTCCCTTTAACTGTGTATGTTCTTTCATACACTGCTAAAGGGATAGGCAGGCTGGAACTAATTTATTGCCTCAGTGACCTTTCCACAGCAAATGGACGTTGCTTCTAGCCTCCTTTGTTTGCATCCACACACGTGCGTAGGGGTGGTGTCTTGAGTGGGTCAGTTGGGCTGCAGGTGGCATCAATTAAAACTGTCAGAAAGTTTGAAAAATGGGCTCTGGAGCGGCATTGAGTTGATTGGAACAGACATAGTTGTCATTAAGGTTATAGGGAAACTAAAGCTGGGTGAATGAGTACAGCAAATAACCCCAGATCTGCTGCTGCAGTTTGATTTCACTGACAAGGCTACAGATTCCAGATGCCCCTCTCAAGCAACCCTTGATCAGTGTTGTATAGTAACGAAGTAAAAATACTTCACTACTTTACTTAAGTATATTTTGGAGTACTTCATACTTTCCTGGAGTATGAAAATTTTTGATGACTTTCACTTTTACTTCACTATATTTCCGAACTTAATTGCGTACTTTTACTCCGATACATTTTCAATGTGTGGTTTAGTTACTCGTTACAAAAAAGCGAGAGAGAGAAACGCAAGTGTTTTGACCCCACCTACTGATTAGCAAGTAGGCTACCGAACAAAGTCCGTAGCCTGCTTGCCTGGGCTTGTTCATCACCACCAATAGGATACTTCTTCTTCTTCTTCTTTTCTATTATGGCGGATCACAAGCAACTTTAAGGTGCATACCGCCACCTACTGTACATGAGTGTGTAGAAGCATTACTTCATATCTATTAAATTCTACTTTTTAATTTTGTATTCTTAAGATAAATAAACAATGCTTTCCTTAATTTGTGAATATCTGTTATGTTTCCTTCATTTCCTAATATACCTTTAAGATTCCATTCATGCCCCATATTTCTAACTATTCTCTTTAATTCTTCCCTTTCGAGTTCATTTGACTTACAGTTCATCAATATGTGTTCTACATTTTCTTTCTCTCCACATCTCTCACATTTATCATTATTTTTCCTCCCTATTTTATAAAGCATGTCATTTAAGTAGGTATGACCTACTCTTAATCTACTAATTATTATTTCTTCTCTTCTGTTTCGTTCATTAATGCTTCGAATTCAAACTGACTTTTGTACTTCATATAATCTTCTTCCTTTCTTATCTTCATTCCACATTTTTTGCCATTTCTTGATTTCTTTACTTTTAATTAGGATACACCTGTTTCGCTTCTCCCATTAAACACAAAGCAAGTCTCGCAATCAGTAGCAGTCACATGGAAATTCTATCTTACAAAAACTCCCCGTCCAACTTGAAGAAACACATCGAGGTAACTTCTTATGAAATGGTTATAATCCTCCTGTTTCAGTAACTATAGCTTGGTCACTAGGCACTACTGTATTGTGAAACGTTGACCATAAATGAACTTTGTTTGGCATTGTTTCAGTTCCACACGTGGTGTATTTAGCTTAGGCCTAATGTTGACTGTAGCAGGCTACCTAGACTCCTCTGTTCAAGGGGGGACAGAAGCCATAGCGATAGCAATTTAGACTAAATTTAACGAATATAGGAAAGGCATGCAAGTTCAAAACCAGGTTTACAGATGCCAATAAGTTGCATTTCCCTCCCAATTCTTTTTTTCTTTTGCATAATGACCAGTTGTGTGCACCACCTACTGACTGTAGCATTGACTGATTCACTGATTTGTGAAGTAGAGTAATCGTAACAGCTCTTTTTCTTCATGTTGGCCGCATTTTCTGTACTATTTATTTTTCTCATTTTCAGCACTGACCTTACTTGAAGGGAAAACTTAAGGCTTACAAAAACTTTGTATTTTCTGTCCTGGAGGGTATACTAAGAAGCTGGTTCAGTTGTAAAGCAGGTTAAGTTAACCTTGTGCTATAGGTAAAGCACCTAATTTTCTTAACTAAATGATGCCTGCAGGTATATCTATTAGCAGGTTTAATTTTGCCTGCACTTGGTTGGGTACATTATTTTAAGTGTATTTGACAAGTTTACCAAAATATAAAAAATGTCATTCAAACTGCATTTGCTTTGTTTTACTTTTTACTTGTACTTTTCATTACATTACTTGAGTACATCCATTTTTACAGTAATTTCCATACTTAAGTACAAGAAGTTTCAAATACTTTAAGACTTTTACTCAAGTAACATTTCAGTCAGTGACTTCGACTTTTACCAAAGTCATATTTTGGAGAGGTACTTGTACTTTTACTTGACTCTGAGATTTCAGTACTTTATACAACACTGCCCTTGATTAATGTTATTATTAAGAATCTCTGTTTCATGTCTTCCAGTATTTGCATTGATGTATTGATAATACTGGATATTTTCAGGCAAGCCCTCTTTTTTGGCACATATACAGTTTTGAAAAGAGCTAAGCTGGACTCACAATGTCAAATTGAGCTAAATGTAGCATTTAGCCAGTAGTGTTGTTCGAATAAATATTTAGGTAAAGACTAAATGAACAACCTGTAGAAAACCTTTTAAAAATGAAACTCCTTATATAGAGGCTGGCAATTTTTCAGATGGCTGTAAAATATATTGCATGACTGTGTTGTCCAACAAGAAATATAAAGTTTTGAATGGTGACTTCTTCCATCATGGCACTGCATTATAGGAAATTATTAAACCTTCAGATAAAAATACTCCTGCTCACATGGTGCATTGTGTCTTTGTTTAAGAAGAGGAGTAAACCACAAGACATTTAATAAAGATTAAATTAAAAATCAAACAGCTGCAGCTGATCCAGAATGCTGCTGCTCGCGTTCTCACTAAAACCAGGAAGATAGAGCACATAACACCAGTTTTAAAGTCCCTACACTGGCTCCCTGTAGCTCAAATAGACTTTAAAATAGTGTTGTTAGTTTACAAATCACTGAACGGCTTAGCACCACAATACATTAAAGATCTGCTGTTGTTGTATCAACCTTCCAGACCTCTCAGGTCTTCCGGTTCTGGTCTGCTCTGCATCCCCAGAACCAGAACCAAACGAGGAGAAGCAGCTTTCAGCATCTATGCACCACAAATTTGGAACAAACTTCCAGAAAACTGTAAAACAGCTGAAACACTGACTTCTTTTAAATCTCAACTAAAAACCCACCTGTTTAGAATTGTATTTGAAATGTAATTAATTGCAAATTTATTGATGGAACTTGACTTAATGCTGTGTTTTGATTATTGATTCTATATTCCATTGTGTTTCTGTGTTTGTAATGATATAAAGCACTTTGAAATGCCTTGCTGCTGAAATGTGCTATACAAATAAAATTTGATTGATTGATTGATTGATTAAATTGACACTATGTATCTGGGAAAAAACAGTACTGGCTTTATCATCTAGAATTGGTTAAGACTTTAGAGAGATGATGCATGCAGCTACAAAATATCCCTTAACTCTTGACCACAACATCTATTGCACAACATTACTTTGCCATCTAAAAGGCTCTTCACTGTTACATGAAGAATGTTTAAGCCAATGATGTCATTGGACCAAAAATTCTGTTGATTTTCTTTGAAAAGGTGAGACTTGTTCAAAAAAAATGGAGATAGTTTTCTAGCAGCAAACATTTTAGCCAAAGCTGTATAACCTTAATGTCCACACAGTAGTTTTATTTTACTAGTTGAGTTTAGTGTCACAAACATCAGGTAGAACATAAGTGTTTTTCATAGCAATGACTTGACTTTGGTAAATGTGTCTCACTAGTAAACTGAAAGTTCACAGTAACATGAGTGTTTAATTCATCTGTCATATAAAACCTTTGAACCCTCATTCTTGATTAGGGATGCAAACAATTAATCGACTTATTATTAGTTGCCTAGTAATGGTTTATTAGATTAAAATTGCTTCTAATGGATTAACTAATAACATCCGCTTAGACCTTCTATCATCGTTGTAGATTGGTTGCCATCCAGCAGACACTCTTTAGGGGAGGTTTTCTCTAGTGGGGTTCTCACTTATGTTTGTTGACGTCCCAAAGTCTTAGGAATGCCTTGTAACCCTTTCCAAACAGATAGATGTCTATTACTATTACTAATTTTATCTGTTACTAATTTTTCTTTCAATTTTGACATTTTTAAGATGATATGTGACTTTTTAAATTCTGTCATCAGAGAGCTTTTTTTGAGAAGCCTTGTTATATCTGCAGATGAGATGATTGTATTGTGATAGAATGAGTTGTACTGATTTGACTCCATTTTAGACGAAATATAAAACATGCAGGACCCGTATTCTCAAAGAATCCTAAGACTAAATCCAGCTCCTAATCATGTCATTATAGGAAAAATCTTAAGAATTTATGGAATTCTACAAGAATTTTACATAAATAAGATAAGTTATGTGTATTGTTCAGGGCCTTCAAGAAAAAGCTTTAACGTGCATCTCTTAGATTACAGATGTAATGGTATTTGTATGAAAGCATCAACAAAAGTTGATGCTTTTATAGAATTAGCATGTTTAATGTCTTTCTGCACTGACATTTTTGGTGCACTTCATTGAGCTCAACCTCTGCCCCAATGGTCTCTGCACAATAAAGATTACATTAGTAATAAGTACATAGTGGTAATGTGTTGGTTGATTTGGCCTATTTATCTCATTAAGGTTCTGTGACGATGGACACCTTTTAGACAATGAGCAGGTTATTTCTACAATGCTCACAAATTGACATGAGCATCTTTAGGCCGTTATCGAGACAAAAATACTGTTAAAATAAGTGTAATAAGTAAGTATTACACTTCAACAGACCATCTGATTGGTCAATTAGCACCAGAGCTCCTAGCTTTTTTAGCATTTTTTTAACATTAAGAAGCTTGACATGCCAACCAGCTAGTTGTAGCTTCAGCATGTCTCTAATTGGCAGCTTACTTTATATACTTTATAACAAATATGTGGTTTTATGGTGATTATGCCTTGTCTTTATAAAGTGTTTCTATTAATATGCTTTGTTTTTTTATTTGTGATATGGATTGAAAACTAAAGTTATGTAGTTGTTGAAAACATTTAAAATATTTTCTGCAATAAATAGATGCTGCTGGTACTGAGTTGAAGTAGAAATATTTATTTAGCAGAGAGAGCACTTGGCACATCCACAAAGTATAATGATTCTTTTCCTGCTCTGCTAAATTTGATCCTTATGCCTGGAGCAACACTTGCACTGCTGACTTCTACTCAAACTGCTAAGAAATCAATGAGGCCCCTTTTACAAATCTGTTTTGTATGTGATCTACACAAAAACTGATCGACATTTTTTAGGCAGGATTGCTTATTTTGAGAACACATCTTGTGTTTAAAAGCTATGTTTTCTATCAACATAACTTTTAAACAGTTTAATCGTGAAACAGAAAGGTTTTGTTTTAACACAAAATGTTTGTTTTTTTCTTTGTTTGTGTTGTTTTCTTAAAGGTTTCTATAAAGAATTTTGATTCCTTAACTGTAGCAACTTGTGTAGCATCTTTGGTCAATCAGCTCTGGCCATCTTGGAGCTTTGCTTAAAGGGGTCTTGCTTTCTATGGAAGGTCACCTCTAGGCTGTCTAGTGGTCTCTACTGGCACTGGCCTTCGACTGAATGTCTTTGGTGGTCCCCTCACTTGGACTCCTGAACTAAATTGTAAGCAATTAAACAAAATTCTAGAAGATTAAAGATTGGCCAGTAGGAGAATCTCATGGTAAAAGGCCACAATATTAACCCCAAGATAACGTAATTAACTTGTCTTTATTGAACACAAAAAGACCAAATATTTCCATTGTTCCTGCTAAAATAATTTTATTACAGAGACGGTATTATTGTTAATTAAAAGCACCTAGATTAGACTTTTTGCAATCAGCTGTTTCATTTAACCATAAGAATAGATTACCATTAGTGTTTTTCTTTTAAAGATTCTTAGAAAAAGCAGGAATTTGGGGGCAAAATTTGGGTACAATTTGAGCTGAGTCGTTGCTGTTTATGCATAAAAAGTGGGCCAAAATAATTTCAACAACAAAAATCTTTCAATCTGCACAATACCCAGAATCAGAATGAAAATATTTTTTAAAAAAGCGTTTTCTTTTCAGAAGATGTTTTATGCAAAACCTTTATGCAGCTTTTTACCTGCTGTGAAAATGTGTGGCAGCCACTCAAATTTTCTCTGTGGAAAATAACAAATTACAAAGCACCAGAACTCACCATAATACACTGACATTTGACTCTGTGCAGTGTTGTTTAATTTGAGCATCAAACTCAAATGTTTTTCATGATTTTAATCTTATTGTTTAAACTTCAACAATGAAACTGAACCACATTTATTCCCATACAATAAAGTAACACACAAAATAAATAAATATAACAAAACTAAAATGAGGGGGAAATCGCCATTGGATGTAAACAGTACATTTCCTCTGTTTTTGTCACATGTAGACATAAATGCGATCAGTCTGTGTACAGAAAATGCATGTAAATATTTCATTCTCACTGAAAAAGAAAATGGGGTGGGATCAGTAGATTAACTCTAAATAGGTCAGAATTGATTCCTAAGGTGGAGAAAACGTAGAGAATCACACGTGTCCATAATAGCTGCACAAAGGAATCCCTCAGTCATTCCAGCTTTGGGCATGTGTCTTTATGAATAGAAGGCATCTGCATTCTGTAAATGTGCAACTTATATGTGAAAAAAACTCCCGTTTAGCCAGTTAAACTATGCTTTTCAAGTTGGAGTTCCACCATTCAGTTTGAATTACATGTACCTTTTTATTTGGTGTGATAAAAAACTTTGAGGCACACATTGCATTTCAGTGGGTGATATTGCATTATATGCATGCAAGGTATATTCGTATATCCAAAAGAACTGAAGGCCATTTATCAGTAGTGGTAGTGGAGCAGCCATCGCCCACAGATCACTTCCATTAGAAAATTCTAATTTTAGCTGTTCCTAAGTAAAAAGGATTATTTTATTTAATCACATTTGTGGATTAGATTGTTCTTTATTGATCTGAATAATCAATGTAAATGTGCTTATGAAAAGAAATCTTGTTTTAAGGTATTTTCTGATGGAAAAAGCAATCATCTTAAATTGAAAGTTAGACCTTTTAATGGCAGTGTCCGAAATGTGGAAGCAGTTGCTAGAGAATCAACTCCTTGCTGCATTTAAACCGAGCTTAAACTCGCTAAAATCCCACAGATATAACGATTCTAAAGAAGAGCTATTTTAAACCCTCAGACTAATTTCTGCTTTCACTTTTTCATCTTCCTTCCTCCTGCAGCTGTGTTCAGCTTACCACCCCACCCCCACAACCCTTGCAGGCCACGCCACCTTCAATTCAAACAACACTTCTGTGTCAAAACACTTTATTTCCTCTTGTGAATATATACCATTGACATATGCTTTTTTGCTTCCAATGGACTGTTGGCTAATCTTACTGCATATAGTATAGATAATGTCATGGCATTTTAATGAATTATTTGACCTGCAGTTAAGTATAATGATAACTTCTTACCCTCTACTCTAAATTTATTGGTCTATATATGTTCCAAATACAGACACAAAGATTAACATTTCCTGTTTTCTGAAGTTTTGTCATAGAAAGGTCATCTAATCAAAAGACCAGATGACGCCTATAGAGTATAAACTCTATAGGCGTCATCTGGTCTTTTGATTAGACTTATCTGCGGAGTGAGCTTTACTTGGACCAGTCTTAAACTGATCAACCAACCTAATCATCATAATGACCTAAAAGGCTATGGCTCTCTTGGTCTTTGCTCACCAATAGATTGTATTTGCCTTAATCCCATTTGGAAATGTGAGATTGTACTAACCTTTTTTCTTTAATTTGATAAGCTCTGCACATTAGTGAGGTTAAATCTACAGTTCAGATCAGCCTCTTGTGTATTTTTTGGGCATTGGTGACAATTCTTCAGTAGCTACAAAGCAACTACTCACCTTCATTGTATGTTTATTATTATACAAATCAAAATTAAAAATAGTGTTAAGTTTTGTTATAATAGAAATTCAATTTCCAACATGCCTTCAAAATAAAGCAAAACAAAAGAAGCACAAATGGTTAATTGAAGGTGTCATGAAATCAGATGTCCTAATAACCACAACTATTCACTGGTTTCTCACAGGATGGTGCAGCACTTACCTAAGAACACTGGTTTGATAGCAGTAGCTGCTCGACAAACACAAGGAAGAGGTTAGTGCTAAACATGCAAATACATCTTTTACACGTAGTGTTTTGAAATACGTTTATTTTCTTGCTTTTTCAGGCCGAGGCAGAAATGCTTGGCTCAGCCCACTAGGCTGTGCAATGTTCACAGTTGGGGTCCAAGTTGAGCTGAACTCCAAGCTTGGTCAAAGAATTCCTTTCCTGCAACATTTGGCTGCTTTAGCCATCGTGGAAGCTGTTCGCACACTTCCTGGATATCAGGTATAAGTTCAGCCCATCTCTTCTAACACTTACATTAATGGATTGCTGTACAGCGTGAAGTTCTGTTTGACTGTGGTACTTCTGCAAACCACAATGAGCTAAAAAAAATGGTTTTTTACATGAATAACATAATGCGTAGCATGGTAACAGCAATAGTCACACTTTGACTTTATTTAAAAAGGGACAATGTACACCAAATGACTTAACTATTTAACATGAGCAGACCACTTGCACGTCAAGATGAGAATAGAAAGCTTAAGAACATTTAAGAGTCGAAATAAGTAATAATCAATAAAATACACAAAGGAAAACTTAATCCAACAATATCATCACATACAGACATATGATATTATACAAGGTATGTTCAAGCTATGTCGTAAGGCAAAAAGCTGAATTGAGACAATTTTGATGGCAAAAATAACAGTGGGGCACAATTTAATGAAGTTATCAAATTAATCAAAGATTTTATAATAAATTAATCATAGTTGATCATATTTTATCTAATGTTAATATTTGACACAATAAAGTTTCCTAATTCTAATAAATTTTGCACAATGACGGAATCAGCAAATAAGCACAATTTCTAGCTCAGTTCAGTGGAAACTGTAATGTTACTTTACTTCCATGGCTTGCCTTCATCCAGCTGTACAATGGCAAATGCAGTTACATTCAAAATGTCATGGCTTGTAAGTGGACAGTTTAAAACTTCATATTGATACTAAATCATGCAACAGTGCTGGGTGAAAAACTAGTGGTAAATAGTAAATTGCCTGTATTTGCATAACCCTTTACATGGTTTCCCCCAGAAAACTTGCTAAGCCCAGTGGTCAGGGCGCCGAGGCTGTCCACCGTGTTTTTCTATTAGAAGATGTTAAGTAGACAGGAAATGTAAAAATATTACTGGGTAATTATATGTTACGGGAAAACATCGCCAGTAAAACAATAGTTAAACCCACAACAACAACAAATCAAAAAAATGCAATTAAAATGAATATCAATTATTTGCACTTTTGTTTAATCCAAATTAAGTCAGCAGCTCCATCAGGGGCCCATAAATGCTAATATTTTTACACAGACCACAGATACATAAATGTAGCATTTATTTATTGAGATTATCAATGCTGATAAATTTGATTTAATGGTTTCAGAATACATCAACTAAAATATTTTAAATCGTTTAACATTTATATATAAGATTTTAAGGAGCTAGCAAGTTTACTTTGTAAAAGTTCAAAGAACAATATTCATAGTTAAATTGTTTTGTTACCATAGCTACAGTCTGATGCTATGAGTTTAATCTTTGAGTTTGAGCTCTTATCCTAACCCATGGAATTGATCTTATCCGTATATCAACTGAATTGTTGATGTTCTCCTTCATTAAACACATTATTATAGTAATAGAGTAGGTTAGCCAGGAAATTGACTTAAAACATCATTTAAACTGGCAACTTGATTTTTTTTTGTATGTTTTTGTTTTGTTGGGTACTCTTTTATTAACTTTAACCATGTTTTAATATTCATCAGGAAATAGATGTGAGAGTGAAGTGGCCCAATGATATCTACTACAGTAACCTGATGAAGCTTGGAGGAGTTCTGGTAACATCGACTTTTGTAGGATCAACTTTTCATCTGCTTATAGGTAACAACCCAGGGCCATTAGCAACATTGTCTATGGCTATTGTAACACACAGACATCATAACAAACTACTTCCCTCCTCTCCTTTTTTCCCCTTTTTCCTCTTTAACATTTTGCCTCTAGGATGTGGCTTTAATGTGACAAACAGCAACCCCACAGTATGCATTAATGACCTGATCCAGCAGTACAACACACAGAACGGCTGCAGCCTGGAGCCCCTCAGCTGCTCTCAGTTCATCGCTCTCACTCTGAACTGCCTCCAAACTCTCATCACCAGTTTCCAGCAAAGAGGCCCAGACGCTGTTCTGCCTACTTACTATAAAAGATGGCTTCACAGGTGTGTGCTGCAAACTACTGCCTCTACTGCTTTATTCTCAGTATTCCTTACTGAGAAAAATTAGATAGCCATCATACATGAGCTGCTTCCCAAAACTTCTTTCCGATGAACCGTACTATTTTGCCTGGAACATCTCCAAGCAAAACCCCAGCTCCTTTCAATGTTTAAAAATTTATGGAGGGGGAGAGAGGAGAGAAAGATGTGCAAGTGTGAGCATAGTTCTAGAAACTCCTCTGATGCAGATATTATCAAGCAGAACAAGATATGACCTTTTCAGACACACTCTAGACCACAGGTGTCAAACTCCTGTCCTCAAGGGCCGCTGTCCTGCAACTTTTAGATGTGTCTCTGCTGCACCACACCTGAATAGAATAATTAGGTCATTAGCAAGGCTGGGACAACTGATCTACACAAGGAGGAGGTAATTAAATCATTTCATTCCAGCGTTTTGTACCTGTGGCACATCTAAACACTGCAGGACAGCGGCCCTCGAGGACTGGAGTTTGACATCCCTGCTCTAGACGTATGTAAAAAAATCTGATAATCTTTCTGAAGAAAAAAGATTATCAGATTTGGTTTGTGCCGGAAGCAATACTGTCAAACAATAACATTTATTTAAATCCACTTCACTCTACACAGGATTATTAGCAGTAGCTCATTTATTGGCAACAAAAGAACAAATATGATAGACTTCAGTGTTCCCAGTTAATAAAATAGATATTAAACCATATCATACTTCTGAAATCTACTGGTTGCAGTAAGGTGTATCTTTTGTATTGACTCACCTTAAAACAGTTGATCAAGTGCTGTTTCCTGTGTTCTTGTTGAAATCAATCAGTGTTGAAATGTTATTGATCCTGCATTTTTAAGTAAAACTGATTACTTTGAAAACATGAAATTCAGACATAGTTTGATTAGGATTTTGGAACCTGAAAAGAACATGCTGGCCTTAAACTGTCTTTGCTTTGGCCACAGTGGGACTCAGGTCCGTCTGTGGAGTGAGGAAGGACCAGAAGCGCAGGTGGTTGGTCTGGATGACAACGGCTTTCTCCAAGTGTGCAGTAAAGAGGAAGGAATGGTCTCTGTGGAGCCTGATGGAAACTCGTTTGACATGTTGAAGAACCTTGTGGTCATGAAGCAGCACTAGGATAAGCTGCTTTTATTCCTAATAACTTTCTACTCACTGAATCAACACCATCATTCAGTGTGAAAGAGGTTTGGTCGAGTAATATTTGGAAGCCAACAGGTTTTTTTTAGACATCTGACAAAATCCATATATGCTCCAGTTATATAATGAATTTGCTAAACCTTATTACATTTTCTTCCTGTTTGGAAGGACTACTTTGTAAACTGTTTTTGTTTTTAAAGTGACCAAAAATAGTTGGACCATAACGTGAACTTTTTATGGATAGTTGTGGTGGTTTATTTTTGTTTTTTAGTATTTCATCAGCTGAAACCTGCAGAAAGAAATTGGCTTCAACTGACACTGAACAAAAGCATTTCAAAAAGTTGGATTTTGAGCAACCTAAAAATACTGGAAGTGTTTGAGAACCACAAACACTTCCAGGTTTTGGGGAAGGAGGATGGGTCGTCAAATTGGATGTAATTTTGTGAGAAGTGAAAATTCTGCCTGCACTTTTTGTGCAATGTAGCATCCTGTAAGAGACGCAATAAAAACAATCTCGGTTTCTGATCCAATCACATATTCCCTGAAATGAAACAGAGTGAATGGTTGCTAAAAATACTTTTATTTTACACAAAAACTGTTGCTACTCCTTAAAGTATGCTGACTTACATTTACAGGAACAAGCAGCTTTATACAGCACTCTCTACAATTACAGGCACCACTGGTAAAGTTTTGAAAGAAAGGTTAAAATGAAATGTTGTTTACGGTGCCTTGTTGATCCTTGTTCTGATCTCTATTATTACTCTTTCTGTAGAAAAGAACTTCAGCTAAGCTGCTCCTCTCTTACAGTCACTGCCTGCATTATGATTATCAGCACACGTCTGTGCATGAGTTTTCCATTTCCATTTTTTTAAAACAAAAGTGAGCACTTTCCTTCCTCGTCATGGGAACATGAAGTAATGGATTACTTATTAAAACATTTGAGATATTTAGATCAACTTACAAAAAGTAAAGAATACCTACAAAAATGTCACATTTATATCTTTAAAAACTATGCCACTAATTGTGGGGATTTTGTTAAAATGGTTATTTCTAAATACTTTTCCCTTTGAACAAAATAAAGACAATTAAATGACATGTTTATTTGGGGTCCCAGTCATTTATTGGAACTGTGTATTGTCTGGGTCACTGTTGTGTTTCAAATTTTTAATTTTACCAGGTAAAACCAACAAATGTAGCCAGTCTGTTATTTTGCAGTAAATTCTGGAAGAAGAAGCCTCCTTCTCTGAAATGGGTTAATTCTCGTCTGTTACTGTTGCACAGTAACAATAAATAATGCAGCATGTGCTGTGATGACCAAAAGCTAAATAAAGTTTTTTTAGACAATTGTGTGTCCTAAATTTTCTTTTAGGAGAACTTCTAGACACATACCTGATCTCAGCAGTTTTCACAGCTCTCAATAGAAAACAGCATCAGATATTTAACCCCAGATGTTTTAGTCATTTGAGAAAACAGGATAGCCATTTTTGACCACTGACCCCTGATGGGCGTACTTAAAACCCAGTCTTCCAATTTAAAGCAAATCCTTTTATCACTCACCCAATCAGGTCTATGGACGTTTTGGCAGCAGTTTTTGAACAGAATTTACTGTCATCTCCTTTTTGCTTACATGAAAAGGAAGAGCTCAACAGAAGAAAGGGGAATATTATTAGAGTAATAGTAAAATATGCTACTTGTTGTTTTGTTTTTTAACAGTTTTGGCTTTAGTTGCAGTCATAAATTGTCCTTTGCTTCTTACACTTAAAGACCCTGAAGAATTGCACTGACATGGTGGCAGAATCAACATGAAACCTTCATGTTGATTCTTTTTTCCTCCATGTCCGGATGTGTCCGTGCTCTTCATAGTTTCTGGGTCTTTAATAGTGTTTGACTATTGTAGAAAATAATCTCAATAAAACATTTATTCTACATATTTTTGAAGTCTATTCAGAAACTTTTATTTTGAACCCTGAACATCAAAAGGAAAACAAACCTTTAAAGACTTGGGTAAATATTTATTATACAGCAGCCAGAGAATATCATAATCAAACAACCTACTTCAATCATGTGTAATATTTTGACATACAAGCATGAACAGTATAAGTTGCCTGGCAAAATAACACTTATTCCAAAATAGGTGAAGATTCTTTTAACTTAATAAGCTGACTTTATTTTTTGGATCAACCTGTTTGCAAGGTGTAAAATGTGAGGTTTAAAATAATTCATGGTGTGTTTTTTTTGTTTGTTTTTTGGAATGTCAAAAAACTGACCCAAAGATGGGGACATGACAGTCTCTTCTGTGGAACTACTTTGTGACTCCACCAGGGTGTACTTTGACCTGTGTTTGTTATTCCTCACACTTAGCTTAGCATTTTTGCTTTCAGTAACCTTTTAGTAATTAGCGCTGTAACTCCTAGCACTTTGTTGCATTGCAGCCTTAGTCAAACCTGAACATGATCCCGGTGCTTAACCAGCTGTTCAACTGAAGTATTGGAGTAGAGCTGATTCCTTTTTAGCTTTTAGGGTTTTATATTCATATTTTGCTCTTTTTAACTAAATGCCATGTAATTGTTTTTAGATTCTGTACTTTGCTTGTATTCTGTACATTTTCAGAATGTACAGAATACTTGCAGTGTATGGGACTATAAAGTAGTAATTTATTTAAAGAAAGATGATGTACTAACATGTTAAACACTAAAATATTCTCACTACCCACTTATACCAGCATGCCCTGAACTAAAACAAAGATGTCTTATTTAAGAGCTATTTATTCTTGATCAACACGATCAAAGGATATGTATAGACCCTGCATTTTATTTGCCTTGAAACCCAAGAAATTAAATAAATGTAAAAATTAATTCCACAGTTTATACACACTGTTTTGAAGAATTACAAAATGACCATCCACCCTGGTGGATCATTTCTGATAATGGCAGATGAACCGATGTGTTCTTTTTCCATTGCTGGCTGTAGAGCACTTCCTTTTGTACAGAACAGTTTTTCTCCAGCACCACGGAAACTGATTCAATACAATGCTTATTTGATACCAGACTTCACGCTGAGATAAAAGCAGCTTTTGGGTCAGACCATCTCAAAGTCCACTATTCTATTTGACTCTGAGCCTTAAATTCTTTGTTTTCTCGATAAATGGAGTCAGTGGCGTAGACCAGACCCCTCCATGGCTGCAGAGGAGTCTGAAAAGACTCTTTAACTTGTCCTTCACACAGCTGAGAGCAGGCTGATTACCTACTACTGAGGTAATCTTCTAACCTGCTGACGACCCAGGTTCTGAAAAAAAAAATTGAAAGATTAAAAAATACAGGCAGCGACTTGGTAGAGAATTATATGTTAAGAACAATACGTGTGCAGCATGTAAGTGCTCTTTTAGGATCCTTAAACATTAACAGGCAATTATCTAAAAATGACAGAAGACAACACCAACACTAGCTCCAGTCATATTTCTATAGCTGTTCTTTAAGTGAAATTTTGCAAGAATATTTTTATGATTATCATTATTTAGGACAAATTAGTTGGAAAAGATTGCCAGCAGTGTCTCTCAAACTTCCTCCAATTAACTAACTTAACTCTGTATAAATAGACTGAATTGAATTTTGGACACCAGTACATTGAATTGAAGAAAGGTCAGTTTCTGTTTGGCCTGTATTAAATTATTTCTTCCTTGTTGTGTCTTGTGATAATACCAAAAGAAAATATATTGGAAGGTGGGTCTGGATTTTAAAGCCCGTATACAAAATTATTAGTACTTCTAAGGACTCTTTAAATCTGTGAACATCACCTGTGTGTCTGTTGGAGGCTGCAGAGTTCTCAGTATTATACTCACTAGGCATTTTAAAGCCCAAAGAGCCAATGAGTGGATGAGGCAGTTGAGAAGAGGGAACTGAATGAGGAAGTCGGCAATGGGAATTCACATGTAGGTGTTTGTAGGAATATTGGACATTCAGACTGTATTTAGGGCTGCAGGAAACCTGATCTGCTTCATTTGTCAAAGCAGATCTTTTCTTTCTGTAGACTGTATCAATTAGATTCTTGACTCTCTCCTTCCAGAGCCTCTTCCATGGGGAGAAACTGGAGATAGCTGGCTGGAGAAGCCTAGTGACCGCCTGCTAGACATCAACAAACCCATGTTAGCAAATTATTTAGTTGGGTTTTGTAATTTCATCTTTAGCTATGTTGCTCTGATGTGAGACTTTTCTTCAACAACATAAATGTTACCTATTTGTTGAATAACAGATTTTTCTCTATTTGCTCAAATAAATATAAATGTAAGACACTGCCTTCCTACATTACTCCAGTTTTATTTCCCTAAGCTTGTCTCATCCATCCATCCATCACAACCTTCTTTAACATTAGAAGCACTATTTTAAATTAGTCACAATCTTATTAGGATTTAGTCACAAAATAAATAAAAATGTAAGAGGTTCATCTGGTCACTTAAGTTGGCAAAAAAATAGGCAGAAAAACAAATGATTAAAAAAAACAGAAAAGCCACCTGGGTGTAAGGAGCTGATCTGAGTTTGGTCCTCTGCTTGACGTCTTTAGTTCTCAGCTGTTTTTGGTTGTCCTGACTCAAGACAAACTGTGAAGTAAGCTTGGCAACTTGGATCTGGTCTTCAGATAACTGCAGTTCCTTGCACTCAGTGTCTCTGTGGGGAAAAAAAATACAGACGGTTAGGCTTTAAACTGGCTTATCATTTATTCTTCATGGAGAATAACTGATAAGCTACTAAGACACAAACTCACGTGAGAACGTAGTTCACACTGACCACGCAGTGAGGTCTGGAAGAGCGGCTGTTGTGGACAATGGTTGCATAGCTTTGCACCCACACCCAGCCTCCATGTTTTACTAACATGCGGTAATACTTTGTTGTCACTTGACCTTTAATAAGTACTAAAAGAACACAAAGACCATAATCAGACAAAAGTAGTAAAACCTTTCAGGGTCTGGGGGACCTTCCATGTTTTACTTCTGTTAACTAGCTCTAGTTAATACAGCACTTTGGTGCAACTGGGAACCAAGTAAGCTTAGCAACTTGGATCAGGTCCTCAGATAACTATCATTGGTATACTAGTGGAAACTGACTGCTACTATGTTACTATAAACCTAGAAGTCAGTTTCAAAAATCACTTTGTTGATGAGCAAGAGTGGCTGGGTTTGAACTTTAACGTTCAAAAATACTAATCACTTGTACAATATGCAATGTAAAGGATTTTAAACTGAGAGACAACCACAAAATAAAAGTTAGACTATTCAACCTGTTTTGGTACCAGGTTGTCTTAAAGGCTGTGAAACTTAGGCATTCTGTGGGGTAAAGGAAACTGTTGTCCATTTTATTTTTAGAGTTCCAATATTTGTCTTTTCATATTCCTTAGTTATTCCTTAATTGCAAATCAACTGAAAATATTCCCAGAGATTTAGAAAACTCACATAAATGGTGTGCATAGCGTAGGTGTAGAACGTCACATGTGTGAACATGGTGGTAGAGGGTTTTCTCAATCAGATCTTGAGGCTCAAAGCCTGTCAGCTCAGCAACGCTGGCTCCAGCACAGCACAGGACACAAGTTAGACACTTATCTCAAAAGCAAAGGGCTGCAGTAAAGTGGTTAGCAACAGACTAGTTCAAAGCCAATATTTGAAAACAGCAATATAAAGAACATATTTTTACATGACTGGGTGAGATTCTTCAGGAAGCAGCAAATGTGTCTCCTACCTCATGTCCAAAAAGATGAGTTTTAAGTCCAGATTTGCCCGAAACATAAACATGTTGCTGTGAAGTTTGATTTCAGTGATCCCACTCGGGGGCAGGGAATGGCCGACTCCCACCAAACCCACAATCTGATAACAGCATTCGTACAATGTCATCTCAGTCCTGTGTAGACTGAGTTTTAGGTAGCCACTGCAATGGATCACCTAGAAAACAGCATGACAGTTCTACTGTCCCATGGTACTTCATATACAGTACACACAAGGACAAAGTTGTTGGAAAGTCTCTTAATGACTAAAAAGCCCACAATGATCTTCAACCTCTTGGAAGACCATTGTGGTCTTCCAGACCTGTGATTGGAACCGAGCTTTCTGACATTAACAGTACATTTCTCTCCAGAATGCCTTGATAGTCTTGCAATTTCATCATACTCTGCACAGATTCGAGGCACCCTGTACAAGATGCAGTAAAGCAGCCTCCGAACAAAACTGAGCATCCTCCATTTTTCACAGTGGAAACGGTGTTCTTTTCTCGATAACTCCTGGCCACATAGTGCTGATGTGCCTTGTCAGAATGCTCTAGTTTTGTCTCATGACTTTATGTTAATAGTGGATAAAAAAATAAATGCAGAAATGTAGATTTAATTAAAAGCATATTCAATACCTTTCAATTGTTATGCATTCTGGGATTAACATTTAGTATATGAGTCTTTGTGTCCCCTACACAGGACTCTAACCCTAAGTCCGTCATGACTGGGTTCCAAAGGTAAACTGGTGCTATCAGGTCTGTCTGATAATTTTATGGTTGCCGATGGACGGAATCTAAAGGAGTAATAGTGAAACGATGAGTATCTGGCTGGAGAACTTCAAGATATTTGCTTTTTGCAAATGAAGCAGCTGGAGTGAGATTGGGGCTATAGCACTCAAACAAACAGAATCTGTAAACAGAACCTCCAGATTGTGGGTAAGTATCAGCTTCAGGCAGAGGAGTCTTAACTTCTCCACAGGTGTGGCATGGCTGATAGGTTTTTTCCCAGTCATCCCCAGCCAGATTTGTCTCCATGTACAGATCCTGCATGGTTTCTCCCGTTTTTCTTTTTTCTTTTTTGGCTGATACAAGCCATACATGCACAGAAGTGATTTGATTGGTAGAATCTGCTACAAAACCATAGTAGTAGCAAATCCATAATTCCGTTGTCAAATCTTAAGATCCAAACCTTTTTATCAATTATGGCAGAAGAGCGCATACAGTGTCAACGGGGCAGCCTGCACCAAACCACTATGCCAAGAGATTTCAGAGAAACTGGACACCTAAAGTACATCATCAAATGACATCATCGCAGTGTCAACAGACACACTCACAGCCCACCCATGTTCTCACCCATATTAATGTTAACATAGCAAGGAAGTTGGGATGTTTGGAGTTTATGGTATCAAATTTATGCCAAAAGTCCACCATGAGCATGTATTACACTCCACAGTCCGTTGGAGGCAACAATTTGAATTCACTACGAACGTTTACACGATCCACATTGATTCTTGGCATCTTGTGGCACAGTTGTGGGAGCCGCAGGCATCCTGTCGCACTCTGTCACCATTGTGGCCAGGGATGCAGTGCTAGCGTATCCATCAATACATTAAAATTAATTAATTTCAATAATTTATGCTCAGTTCATTCAATGGCTCTTCCTCAACCTCTCTGCACCTTATACATACACAAAGCGCAATGTAAGACATCGTTTCCATGTGAAGTAAATGCAGTCACATTGTATTCCAGATCTTATAGTGTTTATTATATAACAACCAATAAAATCACAATTTGAAAGTAATTATTGATTAACAGGCAATAGTTATTAACTAGTTTAATTATTATATCAACCTCTTGGTAACTGAATTGTGCTCGTGAGGAGTGTAAGACATTTTTGTGGTGGACTATTGGCATAAATTTGATGCCATTGGATTTAACCTGTAGATGGAAGTAATTTAGATACTCACTTTAGGATTCTACGGTGGCCCTGAGGTGCAAACCACTTCACCAAATTGAAAGCACAATTACAAATTACAAAAGCACTACAACCTTAACAGAAGAACTACAACATTAATGGAAGAACAACAACATTAATGGAAGAACTACAACATTAACAAAACGGAAAGGGTATGTCCCAGTTGGAGATCGCTGATTGGACAACAGTGCTTTTGAACCCGAAGTTATCGCTTGAGCGGGTCGGCCCGTTGTTGCGATACGTTATAGCGTCCGCCATATTGAAAGTGTCTTATCTACCAGCAAGCTAATACAAGTAAATGGACTGAACTTTATAAAGTGCCGTTCTGCAAAATATTTCAAGTTAATGAATGCCACAGACACAAACTCTCACACATTATTATATATAGGAATGGAAAAAAAAACAAAGGACAACGTTTCGAACTTTTTGATGTGATTATTTAAATGTTTTCTGGCACAATAATTACATTTGGTACAGCTGATTCTGATAAATCGTTTTTATTGATGAACACATACAGTACATGTGTGAATACATCACCTTTACAGTGATGTATTCATGAACATATTAACACAATTCCATAATTCAATGTGAATTTGCTATTTCAAGATATGAATTAAAAAACATAACGTAAAGGCATTGGCTCCACTTTGTACAGTAAAACCGTTGAAGTCCACGCAGCACGTTTTCTCCACTGCCACTGTCAAGATGGCGGTGACGTAAGTAGGACTCAGCGTATAAGTATTCATGCTTATTGTCCAATCAGCGATTTCTTAGGTCTCCAACTGGGACATACCCTTTCTGTTTCGTTAAGGTTGTAGTGCTTTTGTAATTTGTAATTGTGCTTTCAATTTGCTGAAGTGGTTTGCACCTCAGAGCCACCGTAGGATTCACTTTTCCCAGGCTGCCTGAACTTGGTTACTTACAGAATCCCTCTTTACTTTGACCCTTTCATACCACAGACAGTGCAGCTTTTTATTTAGTCTCTTCTGCTTTTCTGGACATACATTTGCATACTCAACTTTTGAAAATATGAACATAACAAACTGATTGGAGTTTTCCACACATCATTCATTTGATTTTTAAAAAATACTTTTATTGGTTGTGTTGAAACTGGTGTCTCTCCTCTTTTGCCGTGGGATTATTAGGTTCCCTGAGCTTTATGCACAGTTTACAGGTCAGAGCGCTAGATAATGTTGAAGGTATCAGTGCTGTGAGAAATCTTAAATTAGAATAAAAAAAACCATGCTGCACATACCTTATAGCCCCCACATGCCAATCCTGCATTCCTTTTGGCAAGAACACATTTCATCCTCAAAAAGAAGGATCGTTCAACTTTGTATTCTGGAGCATAGAAACCAAAGCATTGAGTCACATGTTGTACAGACAATATTTCCTTTATATTCTTTATTGTTTTTCAGCAACATGGTGTAGAAGGCGCTCTAGCTTAATGCAAATATAGAAAACCACAAACACACAAGGCAAACCTATTCCACCTATTAGACACAGGTCTAATAGGTGGTGTGTCGCCCCACACTCAGCAGATTGAAAGGATTTTCCATTTTGATTTCTTTCATCTAGTTTAAGTGTTGTAATGATCATACACATTAAAATTAGAACATTAAAAACACTTTAGAACAACCTAAATTGTGAGAGCTTGAGGTACCTGGACAGAAGTGATGGTGAGGTGGCTGCTGAAAACTTAGTACTGTCGTCATCTCGTCATGGTCTGATGGGTGGATGTATTCAAATATACTGTTTCCTGTTAGTTCAACCTGCAACGTGCACATTTGCAGCAGCTAGTATTTTTTCCAGGCTATGTAGTGTTCATTGTCACAACTAAACACTAACATATCGATCCAAATCAAGTGCTTACAGACCCAAAAGGTAAGCTACTTATAGTAATACTTATAAATATATTAAAATATATATCAAATAGATGATATACCATATAATATATAAAATATATTCATGGGGGAAACTGTGTTTAAAATTGTTTGTCCCATCGATCTCAATGGGACAAACCTGGCAAAAAACAGTTATTTAAAAAAAAATATGAATGACTGAATTGTATCATACAAGAAAAAGCCCACAGATCTGAGCTGGAGTCCTTGTTACGGAGTAAAGCTTCTTCTCAAACAAGACGGAGGCTCGTATTTCCTTTACTGAACCTTTCTGTTCAGTATTTATTGAAGAGAAAAAAGGAACGGCGTCCGCTGATTACGGGCAACCGCAGTTCGTTACCAATGGCAATCAATGTCAACAAAACAAGATAGTGACAAACAGTAACAGATCCTTAAGCATTCTTCAAAATAAAAGACTTCCTCTATTCAAATAAATCATGTCTTATCATGTCTAAATATATTTCACTTCACCTTTGTAATTATATACAATCATGTTCAATACAATTAATAATAATCATCATGTAAATTATGCTTAACATATAATTGTAAATCAGTCATTTATCATGCAAATATACCGAACAACATAAGTGTAAAAAAGTCACAACATCCCTACCTGGGACAAGCCGAGGTGGACAGATGCTGTTTCGGAGATGTACATGATTTTCCCATCAGATGCAACAACAAACAGAAAGCCATCTAGAGTCTGAAAAGCACAATGACAAGGTTGGTGCCATTTTCCATCAGCAAGAAAGATTTATAGTTTTGCTTTTGAGAAAAAGCAAAACTATAACTATTTAGCAAAATGCCTTTTGCATTTTGCTAAAATGCCAGCAAAAGGTTCTCCAGACATTTTAGAATATCTGTATGAACACAGCTTATATTACATATGCTGTATATATATATTTACATTTAAGCCAATAGTCCCACAGTGCAGTACAGTAGTCTCTACCCATGAAAGCCTACTATATCACACAGCAGTTTTCACTTCAATGTAATCCTATAAATATTGTGAGAATGAGATGTCTGCTGTTTTTGCTTTTTTCCCAAGTTTTTTGTTTCAAATCATCACACACATTTTAATTCCAGAAAAACATAGCTATGCAGATAAAATAAGCACGTTTCAAATAATTATTTCATTTCCACGGGAAGATGATTGAACCAACTTGTGTGAAAAATAATTGCCTCCTAAACTTACAACTGTCATCTGCTGTTAGAGATAACTGACATTGGTGTGAGGGAATTTTGGTTCTCTTTCTTTGCAGAGCAGCTTTAATTCAACCACGTTGTTAGTTTTGAAGTATGCGTTACTAATTTGCGGTTCTGCCACAGCACCTCAATCAAATTTAAGTCTGAATGCCTTCTGTTTTTTTGAGCCATTCAGAAATATGTTTGTAGGGTGTGTTGATCATTGCATGACCCAAACACATTTTTGCAGCATCTTGCTGCAAACCTTTTTCACAGTTAAAATTCCACATATAAAAATCACAGTTCTTCACAAAGATCCAATCATGATTTAGTAAAGCGTAAATTAAAGGCAAAGAGAGTGACTTGAATAAGAATGTCTTCAGCTGCTATTTAAATGAATAAAGATTCTGAAGACAAGATAAAAACAAAGATAGCTCATTCCACAGTCAAGGTGCAACAGTCTTCAGAAGTTTCCCTCAAGTTTTATACTTGATCTTTGGGATGACGAGTAGAGCAAAGGTTATATTCATTTCTTTCAAACTTGGCAGTTTGTTAGTTCAACTTAATTATAGATATTTATTTTGTTAGAAAAGATATACTGCCCTGTGGAAAGCATTAAAACTGATTGAGTACAAAGCATTACTTTCATTGAAAACACTACAACATGTCATATTCAAACAACAGCAGGAGAAAATGAAAGACAATGTACTTACTTGTAAAAGGTGGGAGCTCAACATGTTCAGACCCAAACTTGGCAAATTGCTCCATCCACCCATACCTACAATGATGTAACGATAGTTCAAATTATATATCTACCTGTGTATATGAATATGTATAGTTGCATAATTAAACAAGTGTTATGAAATACATTACTAGCATTGAGAGCTTTAATATCTGATACAGCTAAATAGCTAATAGCTACTGTTGTCCAAGCAGTACTTTGCTACCAGTACATCCACTAAATATTGTGCAGGTTTATTACTAACATTTTCCACAAATAAAAACTCTCAATCTGTTCATGTAACAGCAACCCAGACTTGCATGGCCAGATTTGCTGAGCACTGACCAAATTTCTCTACTATAAACACAAAGACTATCTCAGTCTTTTTATTTTACCTTTGAAATCACACACTTTTCAACTGACCACACCTATAAACCAGCAGATGATATAAATTCAACATTTGTTGCTTAAAGGATGATTAAAATAAAGAATGAAGGGGATTTTCTGTTTGGGGTGAAGAGCTGAATATGAGGGAGTTCTGAAAGTAAGTCCTTGACTTTGAAATAATAAAGAAGGATCCATTTATAATGTAAAGGTACAGATTAGTATACAAAGATGGACTATACAATTCCAGGCTTCAAAATTGAACAAACTTCAGAAATGAATGGGAAATCTGTATGGAAAAAAGGCAAATACAAACCTCATGATACACATTTTTAAGCCTTTACGGTTTAGAAATTTGCTTCTGTAAGCATCCTGAAAAAATATTGCATAAATCTCTTGTAAATTCTGACAAGGCAGTAATCGTTGTCTTTGGACCAGAACTTCTAAAACAGAAACTGCTTCATCAATCACTTAATATGGATATAATTGAATGGTGCAAGTCTGGACATGTGACCATTAGGTCATGTATCTTCATTCCAAACACTGAACTGCCTGCTGTGAATATTCACCTTTATTACATCCCCACAGAGTTTATGAACCCCCATCAGCTGATTGGGCTGCTACATATGATATGATCCAAACAGGAGTTGCCAGAGTAAATATGCAGAAACTTTTTGATTCTCTAGAATAGCGCCAATGAGCTAAATAATGTCTTTAAGAGACTCAAACCCAAGAACTGCAGGGCAAGAAGGTCCACTACCAACAGCTAAAAAACGAGTTCATTCATTTTTTACTGACCACCCAGTTCAGCCAATGATCAATCAGTTTTGTGAAATTAACTGAAGGTGCATCTCATGAGCCATCAACTGGTAAATATGTAATGTATAAAACTGGAGAACAACACAATGTTACATTTCTGACAGTGAAAGGACAAGGATTAAAAGAAGAGTGAGACTGTGACGGAGGAGTTAGGGAGTAAAGCAGAGGAAGAGGAGAAGAGGCCAAGGACATAATAATGCGGTCATAATGTCTCCATTGATCCAACACCATCAGGTAATAGTTTGCAACCCACAACAAGATTCTGATGGAGTTCCTCTCATCCTACTCCTCATTCCTTAATCACATCGAAGAATTTTTCTCAGCATGCAAAGAAAGACAGGACAGTAATTCCTACAGCACATTGTCTCACATATGTCCCTATTCCTACTGTAGCTTTTTTTTCTTTGTGCTCTGCTTTCTGTGTCACAAACTGCAATAAAAGCATAAATGTGAATCTTGTCCAGTCTCTTGCCATTGATCTCCCACCATTGCAATTTACAATTTTTGTCATCAAAATTTTAGCCATAGTTTACCTCATGATATTCCTCCAGAGTACTATATTGACAACATGACTAATCTATTTGACTGTCTTATCCGTACTCAATGAAACAAGTCCTGGGCATTCTGAAGCGCTAATATATTCATTGGTGCAGGTATTTTGAGAAAGAAGCTTGCTTTTGCATGTAATCCATTTTGTTTTGCTATTTGTACAAATTGTTTTGAGAAATCCCAGCACTATTTGGCAGTTGTCGAGAATAATTCAAGAAATGCACCAAAGCAACTGAGAAAAACAGCAACTTTTCTTCTTTTCGTTGACATGTTACACGACATAGAAAATAATCCTACATCACTTCATCTGTTTCCTCTTGTACATTCTGCTCTGTCTTCTCAAACTCCCAGTCACTCGTGATGGCTAAGTTTTTTCTATGTATATAGAATGCTCGGTATGAGGGATTGCTGGAAAAGTCAACGACTCAATACAATCTGCTATGTTTCCTTAGAGAGAAACTTTTTATGATGAACTGAGCTAAATGCTCAGTTATTGATAACTAGAATTAAATGGAATATATGTGAGATTGAATTGAAAAGACTTCTGTTTCCAAAGTGCCTCGAAAGGAAATTCATTGTTAATTGGTGCTATAAGAAATAAGCTGAATTTAAATGAATCTGTAAGATATGATCAGTTACCTTACGTATCATCAATGGAAAGTTAATGAATTAACAATACAAATCAAACATGACACATAGCACAGTAATGCTGTAGGTACAATGAGCAGGCAAACCCCGTAACTGTCATCTCCAAATCCTTACATGTCAGAAGTAGGTTCATGAAAGATTAATAAAAAAATTCGGTTATATATATAGAGAGAGTGAAAAAAGAGAGAGAAAGAGATGAAGACAATTTTATTTGACTGCTATGGGGGAATTTTTCTGCCATAATTCAAGAGCACACATTTTCATTTTGAAAATTCATTCTTCTCAAAACTTGTAATGTTTACTCAAACCTTTCTCACCGCTCTCTTGCAGAACTCTCTACTTGTTTACATTCTCTGCTTTCTTTTGGCAACCTCTCAGCCAATAGAATCAAAGTGTTGTACAGGGTTCATTTGTTTCCTTTTAGCGGCTGTGCCTGTGTGTCTATCCATTGGATGTAGAGATGTTGGGTGAACAAACTCCTGCCTAATATCAGAAAGATGTTAGTGATCAGTAGCACACTGCTAGTGGATGTTTAGCGTAACATGGAACAGAAAGCTGAGGCTGTTGTTTCTCCTTACATATAGTGGGTGGCGCAGGTTGCTACAATCGCTAGTAGCCACACAGGCACACCCGCTAGAAGGAAACAAACAAACCCAGTAAAACACTTTCATTCTATTGGCTGAGAGGTCACAGCGCATTTTGTTCCAGAAGCAAGCAGTTTCCTACAGGAGCAGAGAGTCCGAGCAGAGACTATGTCTCTACAAGTTTTGAGAAGAAAGACATGAAGTCCTGCTTTCAAAACAAAAATGTAAGCAAAAGTATTAAAAGTTTTGAGAACAAAAGACATGAAGTCCTACTTTCAGACTGAAATGTGGCAGAAAAGTTCCCCCATAAAACTTTTTTTTTTGATGTTGTTGTTGTTTGTTTAATTATTTCTCTGTTTTTGTTGTTTGACAATCGTGCAATCAAGGTACTGCAGCAGGTGGGTTCTATCACCGGACCGTTTGAAAATTTAGTGAAACTCTTGAGTTCTGTGGAAACATATCCTGGGTTTTCACTTTCAAGATTCTTTGTTTTCTACATTTTTTCGTTGTTGTTTGTTTTGATAATGTCCTTATTCACCATCACTAAATTTCTAATTACATTGGCAAGAAATTTGCACTTTTTCAGGGTTCTATTTCTCTTCCGTTGCCATGGTGAAACGCGTTATCTGTCTACGGTTGATGACGTGATTAGGTTTATTCAGAGCTTGTTAATCCTGCTTTCTGAACGGGCCCCCAGGAGATCCACAAGAACCAGATCAAATTTCAGGCTGTGAGCTTTTGGTACCAAAGAACACTTCACACCAGAAGACCCAAAAGTAATCAAGACTTTAACAACTCACTTATTATTCAATCTCCGTCAACACCTTTCAAAAACTGCACTGCGATCAGTTTATTATGAATCAATTATTCTTAAGCCCGAAGAAACAGGAAAGCATATCCAGCATTCAGGAGACATAATAATAATAATAATAATAATAATAATAATAATAATAATTTAACCCTAGCTCTTATTACTATTGTTAATATTAATATTATTAATTGTAATGCGTTTATTATTATTATTGATGTTATTATAGTTTCTATTATTATTAATATTAGTTAAAAAAAACATACTAGAAGTAGTAAACTAGCCTAAAATGGAAGTTAAACATAATTTAGTTTGCATAGAATTATAAAAGACTAATAAACATTCAATTAAAATAATTGTGCAAAAGTCATAAAACTCGAGTTTATGTTAGTATTACTGCATTATGAAATACAATCGGTGATGCAGATGCATAAAAGAATTAGAGCAGTTTATAATGATCATCATGCATATAAAGAACCGCAAAGCGACCTTGTCTAGTTCGAGTAAAATGAACGTTTTTAGCATTTATTATTATTATTATTATTATTATTATTATTATTATTATTATTATAGTTCTTTTGAGATTTTTTGGGGAGAAAGAATAGATACCTCCTGCTTTGAACTGACTTTAACTGTAAAGGCCTTTTATAGTTCCTGAATTGACAGAAATCTCTTACCGTCTGTGAAGAAAGCTCTCATCCTCAGGTAGCTGCTGGTCAGCCGGATGATGGAGGCCTTGTCCAGCTGGGAGGTGATGGCCGCCGGCAGAGGAAGCAGTTTTGCCAGCTCATAAAACTCCCCATTCTCTCTTTCTCTCCGCGTCTTTGCAGCGTTTCTAGATTTTTCTTTCATTTCTAGGACGGAATTTCGCACAAAAGAAAAAAACCGCCTGCTAGCCTCTTTCACGAGCTGTTCCCAGAAAACCGCGTGCTAACAACATGCATTGGAGCATCATGATGACGGTCTCTAACCTTGAAATGATGGACGCCAAGTCATTTTCATGCACAAAAAAAAAAGCACTTTCGGGATTCCGGGTTAGTTTGCGGTTACTTCCTCTGTAACCGCAAACTAACCTCTTTAAAACTTTAACAGGCTATCAACCTTCTCTTGTTCAGTTCAACGCAATGTGTGAAAAATAAAGATGCAGAATCGTAACCCAACATGCTGAGCCGAGGGAGAGTCTGAGGAAGGTTCTTAACACTTCAGCTGCGTCTCTCTCTTTTTCTCTCTCTCTCTTTGTCTTTGTGTGTGTGTGTGTGTGTGTTTGGGTGTGTGTGTGGGGGTGTGTGCGTGCGCGTGTGTGTGTGTGTGTGTGTAAAGTCTGCCCTGAGTCAGAAATCTTTCTCACATTTATAAGGAAAAATGCTGCAGCATCCTTCCTCAAAAATCATTTTTTGTTTCACATAACTATGGATTAAACATGGTTCTTCTTTAAATTCCATGCTGGGCCTCCAATTTAAGAACAGTTCTTCAATCTCAACTTGGTAGTTGAGATTATAAATACCAACAGCACCTGAACCGAGCCATGACTCCACCTCAGTCTGGAGAACTGAGCCAAGCGTCCAAATCAACTTAATGAATCAACCAGTCTGCAAGGCAAACCCAGTCACCATCTAACCTCACCAAGCCTCCATGTCACCTCACTGAACGGAGCCAGATGTTTCTGCTGCAGCATCCTTCTGTCACCACATGCTGCAAATGACCTGAAAAGGTCATCTTTATATGATTATCAGATTTGAAATATGAACTTCTCTTGGTAAGAATTCTAGCTAACTTGGATCTAAAAGTTGGACACATCTGAAATCTGATTGTGGAGTTTTCAAGTCCAGGAGGGGAACCTGAATCAGATTTCTAGAACAGCTTCATTTCTTCAGTGGCGTATTACCAAAATGATCCAAGCCTATTGTGATGTTTTCTCTGCTGGGCCATTCAATTCTCTGTTATCATCGGAGTTATTTCATTTGTTTTTATTTAACCTTCATGTTGTTTCATTGAGATTCAAGATCTCATTTACAACAAAGACTTGTTTTGGTCATAATCTGAGTTCTCTGAGGAATTGTGATGTTTTTCACCAGATTTATTAACTTCTGGAATTTAAAAGTCTTCTTACACAAACAGATTCTAATCATGTATTAAGGATTTGGATTGTTCCATTGGTTGTTCTCAACAATTTGCTTTAAAGACTAAGCTTAAACGTTGCTTCTATTAAAGTTCACAGTAATATTGGTTTATGTATTTACTTTTAAGATGGCCATAAGCATTATTTGTTTATGATGTCAAAGATGAGTTACACGTCCCTCACTGACCCAGACTACTGATTTCAAACCACAGATACTAAATCCAATAGAAATGTTGTGACATTGAAAATATTTTGATTTGATTCTGTACCTTGCATTATTATTATTATTATTATTATTATTAAGAGTTTTTTCGTTTTGTTTTCCTCAGTAAATTCTTCTGATCTGGCTGTCCGCGCTGCTTGAGCGGAGATCAGGATAACAAGTAGGCAGAGCGGCTGACCAGCATGACCAGAGCCGCTGTTGGAGCGGAGACACGGAGACACGGAGTCACGGAGACACGGAGACACGGAGTCTTTCCGTCTCTCTGAAGCTTTATTGGCAGAAGCAGGGTCCGGAGCGGAGGGGAAACGGTGGTCCGTGTACATTCAGGCCATTTCGTTTGAAAGGAAACATGGAAAAACTCGCTACATTAGTTTTTTTCTTTTTTGTTGCTATTTTCATTTAATGAGTCAAAATGAAAAATCGGCTAACGAACCAAATCCGACTTTATAAATCCAAACGAAACGAAAAAAACGGGCAACGAATTTTAGATTTTATTTTATTTTGTTTCTGTTTGTTTTGTTTTGAGACAAGTGACCTGAAACGTGACTGTTCCTGCACGTCAAAGAAAGAAAGAAAGAAAGAAAGAAAGATTTTTTTTGATTTTTAACACCACATTTATTTTTCAATAAAAATACATTTCGACAGCATTTAGTTCATTCTTTCATGCAAACATTGAATTGAAAACTAGCTTTCTATCAACCACAGAACATATGACATTATTAAAACACCACAAAGAGAAAAATTCCATTAAGTTATTCATCAATGAAAAGAACATAAATTCTGCTTTTACTCTATGTTTTACCATCAGAATAAACATCCTGTCGACTTTTTCCCCCAAAACACCATTTAGTTTGTTTCTTCTACTAATATAAATGGAAAATTTCGCCTGTCCATTAAGAAAATTTAACAAATTCCACTTACTAGATTCCTTTTTTGTATAACCTGCACCGAATATAAACCCTACTTCAGACCAATAGACACCACATTTTTTAAAAACATCTTCTAACAAGAAAAACAATGGTGAAAGTCTTTTACACTCAAGAAACATGTGAAAAATAGTTTCTACTTCTTCACAAAAAGGACATAATTCATTTAAATCTTTTCTAAATTTAACTATAAAACTGTTAACACTTACAGCACCGTGCAAAATCCTCCACTGAAGGTCGCTTACCCTCTTACTCAAAGGGGGCTTATAAAAAACTCTCCATATTGGTTTCTGATTATCCCCGACTTTAAACCTGTCTCTCCAAACAGTATCAGTTCTTCCACTTAATTGTTTCTTATTCAATCCTTGAACAACCAGTTTATACAAACATTTTCCAATCAACATACAAAAAATAAAATCTTTTTGAGCGATCAAAAGATGGCCCGTCAATTCTGAGAAATCAATGTTCAGTCCCATTTCTGGAAACGGATCCGTAGAATCAGAGAGTTCTTCTCCATTACAAAAGTCCACCAGCATCTGCTTTTCATCCAAAGTCAATTTTCCAAGCCAGAGATCTAAAATAGTCCTCATGACTCGAATCAATTTTAATCCAAGCAAAGAAGCCGTCGCTTCTGTGTTTTGAAGTCCTGGTCCAGCCGTCTCCACAATGTGTCTTAATTTTTGAACTTTTTTCTGCAGCAGTCTTCTTGACAATCCGACTCTATCTTCTAACGCCAAACGTGCCTCAAAAATTAATGGTTCTTCTAGAAGCCAAAACAAAGATACAGTTGGTTCCAGTTTTTTCCACTCAAAAATTGTCCATGCTCTAAACAAACTTTTATAAAACATTGGCATTTCATACAACAATAACATTTTACAATTTAACAAAAACAAAGAAACATCTAAACCAAGACCTCCTACTCTTTTCAAAATAATACTTGTTATTGGCTTCCACAAAATATCCTCCTCCCTCCCCATGAGATATTTCTGAATAAACTGTAACCTGAACGCAGAAGTTCTGCTCTCTAGATGAACCAATCCTTGTCCACCCTCCTCTTTAGGTAAGAAAAGCACAGCCTAAGAGACCCAATGTTTGTCATCCAAAAAAAACTTAATCATACAAGATTGAATTCTATTTAGTAATCCAACAGGTGGCTCCAAACATGCTAACTTGTGCCACAATAAAGAAGCAATTAAATTATTTATAATGAGCACTCTCCCTCTATAAGACATCTGCGGTAGCAACCATCTCCATTTCGCTAACCTTCCCTCCACCTTCTCCATCACTCCCTCCCAGTTCTTTTTTTCTGTGTTCTCATCTCCCAAATATACCCCAAGATATTTCAAACCCCCTCTTTTCCATTTTAAACCTCCTGGAAGTTGAGGAAGCCCACTAAACCAGCTTCCTATTGCCAGAGCTTCACTTTTAGCCCAGTTGACACGAGCAGCTGACAATTTACAAAACAACTCAACAATTCTACCTAAAATATTCACTTCTTCTTGATTTTTAACAATAATAATGACATCATCAGCATACGCTGATAAAGTAAAAGACACATTACAACTTGGAAAAACCAGTCCCTCAATATTTGACCTGATTTTCTTTAACAGTGGTTCAATAGACAGAGCATATAACATTCCAGACAAAGAACAACCTTGTCGAACGCCTCTTGTGACTTTAAAAGGTTTACATAAACAACCATTAATTTTCAGTACACTCTCAATGTTCTCATATAGAACCATAATCTTGGCAATAAAACTAGAGTCGAGACCAAACCTTTCCAACACCCTCCACAGGTACCGGTGCTCGACTCTGTCAAAAACCTTTTCCTGGTCCAAAGAAACTAAACCAGCGTTACATCCCAATGATCTGGAGACGTCCAAAACATCTCTAATAAGAGAAATATTATCAATCATCGACCTGCCAGGGACACAGTAGGTTTGCGTTTGATGAACAACCTGCTCCATCACCTTTTTCAGTCTGTTTGCCAACACCTTTGACAACAGTTTATAGTCTGTACACAACAGTGAAACAGGTCGCCAGTTCTTAATCTCCTGGAGATCACCTTTCTTTGGTAGCAATGTGAGAACTGCTCCCCTGCAGCTCTGTGGTAGAAATCCTTCAGCAAAACTCTCTTCAAAAACCTCCAATAGGTCAACGCAGAGGTCAGACCAGAACGCTCTGTAAAATTCACTGGGAAGTCCATCGATGCCAGGTCCTTTCCCACCTTCCATACTTTGCAAAGCAGCATGAATCTCCTCCAAAGTTATGGGCTCTCCCAACTCCTTGGCAAAATCAACATAAACTCTTGGAAGATCACTGCAGAAGTCATTGAAACTGTCTTCATCCTCGCTGTATTCCGAGCTGTATAGATCTGCGTAGAAATCCGCTGCTCTCCGCCTGATGTCACTGTCTGCAGTCAACAGAACATCCGCAGTTGATTTCAAACCATGCATAAACTTGCTCTGTCCTTGCTTCTTTTCCAAAGAGAAGAAAAACTTTGTCGGCGCATCCATTAAAGCAACTTTCTGAAATCGGCATCGAACCAGCGCTCCCTGTGTTCTTGAGCCCAGCAAATCAGCTAAAGCAGCTTTTTTCGACTTGAGGTTCTCAAACTGACCTCGATCTCCTGTGGATTGTGCAGAAACCTGTAACTCCACTATTTCAATCTCCAGATCTCTAATAGACTTGGTTAAACTAGATGAAACATTGACAGTGTACTGTTGACAAAGTTCTTTAATTTCAATTTTCCCCCGATCCCACCACTGCCCTAAAGATGCAAAATCCCCTTTTCTAGTTTTATGCATTCTCCAGAATGAAATAAACGTTTCTTTAAAATTAGTATCCAATAACAAAGCAGTGTTGAAATGCCAATAAGCAGATTTATGTTTGATATTTGCAATAAACGCACTACAAGAAACCAAAGCATGATCTGAAAAACTTACAGGATGGATACTACAGTCTTGAAAAATTCCAAAATTATGTCTAAAACTATATATTCTATCCAACCTAGCCGCAGAAAAAGAATTATCTGTGTTTCTAGCCCATGTATATTGTATTTTATGAGTGTGCATTTCTCTCCATATATCAACCAATGAAAATAAATCAATCAAATGTTTTAAGAACGTTGTCAAAGCTGGATGAGGTTCAAAATGATTCCTATCTAACTGATCATTTTCTGTACAGTTAAAATCTCCACCCAAAAAAAGAAAATCATCCGTGTCACACTTACACAAAACATCTTCAAGTTCATGTAACAAACGAATTCTCCCTACTCTTGTATTGGGAGCATAAATATTTACAAAAACAATGTTAAAACACTCATATTTTGCTTTCACCACCATTAATCTACCCTTGATTACTTCTTCAAACTGATAAGATACAGGTAGAAAATTTTTCGAAAACAGAATTGCAACTCCCCCACTGGCCTGGTTTAAATGACTCAAAATAATTTCTCCTCCCCATTTCCCTCCTCCAATCTATTTCATTTAAACAATCACTGTGTGTTTCTTGTACCATTAACACATTTATATGTTTTAAATTCATTAATTCAAACACACTGATTCTCTTCTTCGCATCTCTGGCTCCATTCAGATTTAAAGTAGAAACTCTGAAGTGGCTCATTATCAAAGATGGGAGAAAAAACACTAAAAAAAAAACAAACATTTAAACTTCAAACTCATCGTTGTTGTTGAGTTCTTGCTTAAGTTTTCCGATTAATTTTTTTAACCGGTAAACTTCTTTATCATTGTATCCCCCTTTTCTTTTATTGTTCAACTGGGATCTCACATGCATGAAAAAAAGTTTCTTGTCAGGAAAAAAATCTTCTACTTTTACATTTTTCATATTCTTAGTAACTTTTAAAAAATGTTTTATATTTATCACACCATAACCTTTCCTTTGTTGACTTTGAACAATGGATTTGCAAGATGAGGCCAAACTATCTTCAGTCCAACCTTCATCTTCACCTTCCTCTTCTTCATCTATATTACTTTCTGACTCTAGAACTTTTCCAGAACATTCTAATTCCGTATCTCTTTCATCATTTTCCGTTTGAGAACCAATAATACTTTCAGACAATTTCCTTTTTTGAGAAAATTCCAAGGCATCTTCCTCTGGTGTCTGACTGCAGCCCTCATCTTCCATTTCCTCAGTATCTGTTTCCCCCTGAAGAGATTTTAGTAATCTCTGACTCTGTCCCTCCTCACTGTTACCTTCCTGCCTTTCCTGTGAATCGTCCACCGTTTGACTTTTCAGGATTTGTTCTCCGTCCTCTAACGCACACATCTCTTGTACTTCTCTTTCCCTGTGAGCATTTTTTTCAGGCGTTTGCCCTTCCATTTCTACTGTCACTGCATTCCTTGAGTCTGAAACCTCAGCTTGATCTGTCAATTTTTCACTTTCTTTATTTTGAGTTTGCGCTGAATTATCAGGAGGGAGATTTTTTCCAGGACACACCCGAACCAAGTGACCAACTTCCCCGCAACCAAAACACACCAATGTGCCCGAGTTTACATAAATGGCATAATCAAACTCGTCCACTCGCACATTAAGAACTAAGTGAAGTTCTTCATTCTTTTTATTCAGGATCATGAGAACCTGTCTTCTGTGTGAAACAACGTGCTTCAGCTGCGGTGATTTACAACCCGACGGCATTTTTCTAATCGCGGAAACAATTTTCCCATGTCGCGACACCTCTCTCACCAACAATTCATCACTGATAAACGGCGGTATGTTCGCAATCGTGACTTTTTTCGCTGGAGTACTCAATGGGGAAACGGACAAAAACACATCGTTCACAACAATGCCTTTTTCAATCACTTTGTTTGCCTTCTCCACGCTGTCAACAAAAATGACCACAGAGCTGTTCATCTGAGCAGCAGATTTAATGCTGCTACAACCTACAACTTCTCCCACCGCCAAACTACATTCCTCCACCGTCATAGTAGGACTATTAGGTATTATCTTCAAACCATGTTGCCTCGTTAGTTTTGTCAAGTCCATTTCCGGCATTTTGCGCCAAAAGGCCAAAATGCCGGTATAACACACAGAAATGTAACCAAAAACACGTAATCTAACTCCACAACCACAATATTTAAAGAACAATATCCAAAAACCCCCAATAAAGATAGGGAAAACAAAGTTAGAAAATCCTCAATCTCTCAGCCCACTCACCACACGCTCCTCCACCAACCCCCAGCATGCAGTGCGAAAGAAAGAAAGAAAGAAAGAAAGACGCCTTTCCCTCCCTGCCAGAATTTGCTTCCCCTGCGGTTGTGTGCAGAAAGATCAGATCCAATCGACTGGTGGAAGAACGAATTAATGTTTTATCTAGTAAAAAGTTTAACATGAGTATTACATGATCGTTCCGTTAGTGGGTTACAACAGAAAATAACACATTTATTATTCTCAGTTGTGTTTTGTGTCTTTTATTCAGTGCATTTGGTACTTGTGGAAAATACTTATGTGTTCTAAAATCTAAATAGATTTTAAAAATTAGAATACATTTTAAGAGTGCTATTTTGAAGCAATTTACTTCGTTCTTAGTTGAATTTAAATACAATTGAAATTCAACGTAAAGTGTGTTTAAAGTACATTTACTAAACTGGAAAAACTTTATATACGTTTACATCTAAGTACTTTAAATATATTAGATTTTTATTTTGCTTATTTTATGCTACAGTAAATAATTTTGATGTTATTTTAAGTGTATTCCGAAAGTCTTTACATTGAACACAAGTTCAATTACAAATCAAATATATTAACACTCTTTCCTTACAAATATCTTATAAATATTTTTAATAGTTAGTATAAAAAAAACGTCCCTTTAGAAACAATTTTGTTTGCTCTTGGATTTGCATCTAATGTCCTGATTCTCTGGAAAAGTTCCATAGAAACACAATACAAGGTCAGACCAACCTTTATTTAATGAACTACATGCTCAACGGCTTTTTTCTCCAGTGTGAATGCTACAGGGCAGAGTATATTTTATACAATTAACTGTTTTTACTGTTTTATGTTTTATGATATTTTTACAATTAAATGCTAGATGGGAATAGTTTTTTTAGTCACCTGCAGTCATCATTCACTGCACACATACACACACACACACACCCACCCACACACACACACAACTGCTGATGCACAAGCTCCCATTGATTGTGAAACTTTCAACAAGTAGACATGAAATATCTGATGCTTCTTGGCTCTTTTTGTTTGTTGATCCCAGATGGTAGCATTTTGTTGGTGTAACCCTGGTTAACATAGCCCTCACTAAATATAAGCCTTTTCATAAAAATAGCTATAATATGGATAAATAGTCAATAAATAAATAGACTTAAAGTAGCTAAAAATACAAACAAAAAAATTCATTAAAATAAGAATGCTGTATTTCATGTTATGATATGTAATTTGTTTTTTGTTTGTTTGTTTAAAAAGTATAAAACAGTTTTATTTTGTCAGCAGTTAGGATGGTTGAAAACCCTGGTAATGCTAATGTTAAAAGGTGTATTTATTTCCTGTGTGGAATGTTATTTGTGACATAATTTTACTTCATTGAAACTGAAAGCTAAAGTAGCACATTTATGTTGTTCTATGTTAAAAAACTGGATGTAATGGATGAACTGGTGTGGGATGAAGCATGCCCCCCTCGCCAATGTAGAGACTTGATTCAGTACAGAACAAAGCTAAGCAAACTTTCATGCTTTGTTGGTTACTAAACCAGGCCTTTAAGGTTCTGCTGGAAAATTGAACCGGGAAATTCCGAGTGATTGCTGAGTTGGATTCTCTGAGTGAGAAACAAGATGGCGAGCCGTAACCCAAGGCGCCTTTAACCGCTGTCTAGCAGGAGCTACGCCCTCTGCTGGACATCGTGTATCATCCAAACTGGTATGACCTGCCCATGTTTGCAGCTGAAGAGTGGAGTCAGAGAAACGGGATTAACCCTTCAGGATCATCAGAGAGAAAAGACATTGATTTGAAGCACAAGTTATTTGGTCTTTTGCTGGATTGTTTCTGTTGTGTTTTATTGTTTTTTCTTCAGACCACATTCAATATTCATTGTTACAATGCATGATGAAATGTAAACATTTCTGTTGGGTTTAAAATAGAAACAATAAATGATTAAAACAGGAAATTAAAAAACTTAGCCTCTTGAAAAAAAATACTAAGTAACTCAAATAGACTTAAAAGATAAAAAAAACTGTAAATCAAAGTACATTAGCAGTTTTAACTGGAAATTAAATAACCTAGGTTTAAATAAATAGTATCCTTTAATACCCAACATTAGGTTTAAATTTCAAAACAGGGATTAAACAAAATATTCTTTAAGAAACATTGAAACTATTTTTGAATTAATTTTGTTTTAAATGTATGTCAACTGTTTGTAATATTGTTGTTTCCTTTCTTTTCAACCAATAATAAGCCGGCAGTTTCAATTTTTTTTCTAGTCTGTGGTCATTAATACACCTATACATTTCTCTACTCCCGTAGCCGAACCTAAAACTGGTCTTATTGTCTGTTCTATTAACTGTAATCACATCTTAAGTATTACATCAGCAGCTTGTTACCGCTGGTGGGAAGCAGTAACAGAACCTTTTGTCTCTGGCCTTCTGATCATATCAGGTCTTTTTATGTTGTTGGGTTGCTTTTATGTTGTTGAAATGACTATTTGTCCAAAACTCAAATTCAAAAATCAAAAAACTTAAGACTTAAAGGTGATCAAAACAAAAGGTGAATTCAACTCAAATAGTCACCTGATGCACCGGGGATTCTGGCTTACGCAGTTCAAAAGATCAAAAAGGGTCAAAATGTTTTATCTTTGTTTTATTCCACTGTTCAGACAAAACAGGTTACAGGACTCTGCTACTTCTCCTGCTCTGATTGACTGACAGAATGACAACTGATGACTGATGACAAACTGGCTGACTGGTAAAAAACCATTTGACCACCACGTGCATAATGAGCTACTTAAAATGACATATTTATACTGTGAAACACCCACGTCCCAAATTGAAATTAATTAATTAAGTGAATTACTAGCCAAAGAACGCATTTTAAATTTCAAATTAAACAAAAAATCTAATTATAAATCAACTAGAAAATAAGCAAAAAATAAAAAGAAACTAAATTATCTAAATTCTAAGATTTAACTGAAAATGGAGGAATAATTCCTACAGTTTTCTTCTGCAAATAATGGCATTTCCTGCTATCACTCTCTCTTAGAGAGGGAGATTGCAGGAAATCTCGCTCTGACATTGCAAAAAATGCTTCAATGTTTTTATCCTCTGACTTTGGGTCTTATCTGCAGTCCTACCACAGATCTAGTGGGTGTCTCACTTGGCGGCCATAAATAGTTTGAAGTGTGAGAAACCTGTGGAACCTCCTGACAAGCAAACAGGCAACTTGTGTCAGAAATAAAACTTGTGCAGCATATTTTTGAGAGTGGTTATATTATTCCACAAGCCCATCTATTTGGGGGTGAAAAGTCCCTTAATTCCTATAGCAACATGTACATGTATACTGTTGCAATAATTTGGACAAAAAGTTTGTCCCCCTTTTAACTTGTCCCTAATTTTCTGAGCTCTAGACTTCTTAGGCACACATTCACTAGAGCTCTAGACTTCTTAGGCACACATTCACTAGAGCTCTAGACTTTTTAGTCTAGAGCTTTACTGTATGTGTGACATACTAGGTATGTATGTTACACATACACACCTGGTTTATGTGTTAGAGTATACACAAGGGAAATTGACCCTCTGATGGAGCTCCATAACTCTGTCGATAACAGCAGGTTATCTGCTGTTTCTGATAATCTGAAAAATCTGAGAATTTTCAGATTATCAGTATCATACTGTTATGACACAGTGATAGTTTTAAGAAATCTGTAAAATACCTTTTTTCTGTAAGTTACATACTTCAGCCTTAACCAGGAGTTACCAAAACAAAATCAAATAAAACTGACATAAAATGTCTGTCTCACACACACACACAGACAGGTTTAACAGAAGTTATTTTAATAGGTGTTGTACAAGGAATAGTTGTGTCATCAAACAGTGTTCTGACAGCAATGTGGGTTTGATAAGGAGAAGGGGGATCCCACAATACAATGGGAATACAGTAAGGCAAGGCAGCACTAAACAAATTGGGCTTTAACAATCAAAATAGCACATCATGAAGAACATTGTTTACATAATGTATGGCAAGCACATGGTTAATAATGTCAATTGATCTACAACTTATCAGTTAGGTAGGCATTGAAAACCATCATTGCAAACTTAGGTTAAAAATAAGGAAGGCGTAATCTACATTCTAGTTAAGGACAAATGATCTCATACATGATTATGTATAAGCAAATATATATAATGCTTTTTTTCTGTTTGAAATTTGACTAAACTTTGAAGAGCTATAAATAAGCTAAAACTCACACACAAATATTCTGCTTGCAGGATTGTCCCCACTTTCGAACCAAACCAGAGAAAGATTACCCCAAAACTCAATGCAACAGTCAATAGTTGTCCGTTTCATGGATGCTCACATGCTCCAAGAAGTCGTTTGGGCATACTCATCGCACTTCCACTGAATTAACAGTGCAGCAGCTGTCCTTACATTAATTGTTAGAACAAAATATGCACAGAAGCAACAGTATACCGTCATAGCATACCTACGGTACAATCAAGGCTGAATTAGAAAAATATAGGTAGAAAATGATTACATTCAAGAAGACAGTACTAGCACAAAAGGGCATTATAGTTAATCTTTGTAACTAATATAAGAATTTTGAACCTTAAAGAAGCATTTTTAAATAGAAAAGTCAAGAGGATGAAGGGCTAATCTGTAGATGTGCAGTTTTTACTGGATGGAGCAATTCCCAAACTATATTGAGTGGATGAAATATTTTTTTATTTTTTGTTTAACGACCATGATAATTTTGGTTTGGGTCATAAGGTGCAAATACTTTATATTCCTTGTGTTGAGGTTGAGTCAAACTCTGAATTCAAAAACAAACATAATTTCATTAGATAATCACAATGAATTGTACTGATAATGTTACCTGAAGATTCAAACACCTAAAAAATCCAGTGCAACAGTTATGCTAGCATGATTTATATTTCCTCCAACAGAATTTCCCTTCGAACCATACCATTCATTTTCTTTGGCAAATGTCAATAAACTCACTTGCTGTAAGGAGGTATATTCCTTTAAGAAGGTAGGGTGTTGAGGGTTGATGTGGACACACAGGCGCAGGGGACTCCAAATTTCCAACAAAACAAAAGCTCACATGTTTTTCAGTTCTGTTTCAATGATGGAAGTTTCTTACACCTGAAAATATACATTTCCATATACTGATTCTTATTAAGATTATGACAGACTGTAGTCTGGTTCTCTGTAGTCTATTGTGCTACTCTGTTGTATTTTAAACCCAAATGAGCAATTCCAGGTTGGTTGCAGTTCAGCATTATTTGCAGACTAACAAAGACATCAACAAACATTATTATCGGATCTGAACATTGTGATTTAAGAAATCAAAATGGGTTTCTAAAACCCATTTTGTGTGACATTCCATAGCAAAAAGCGTTATTAGGACATACACCAGCTGCAGGGCTAACAGGACTAGCGTATTGTTTATGCACTGTATTATCCACCAGATAAGTACAAGCACATCCATTGTTCACACACTAGTGAACAATGAAAAGCCTCAATTTTTTATATAAAAAAAGGAACAATATTAAATAAAATAGAAAAAACAACATAATCTATCTAAATTGCAGTAGAATTGTATCTAGAATGTGGTCATGGAAGTATTGGTCTACACACAGAGGGACAAAGAGCTCCAGAGGAAGGAGGTGTGGCTGTTGGTCATGGTAAAAACTGAACACAGGTTTTTTTCTGTTTGTATCAATGAGTTTGTGAAGATTCCAGCAGATCTGGGAAGACCACCTGCATTGCTGAAATAAAAACAGGGACTTCGGAATGAAATGACTCTTATTGAGCACTGTTTATATATACAAAAATATATATATGCATATATATACTCTGAGCAACAAAAACAGGAATCAGCTACATGCCTTGCCTCCACTAGCCCTAGCTAGCTTTATTGTATTATGAAACAAATCAGACTAAACAAACCTGGATCTGACACTTCAAAACAAGCCTACACTATGAAGCAGGTTTCTTCAGTAGATTGGGTAAAACTAACCCAAACAGTAAGGACGATGTTTACTGGTATTATAAGACTGACTTGATCACCTCAGCACCTGCTGTACATCTAAAACAAGCAGAGTTGGACTGACATGATAAAATAATAACATAAAACAAAATGAAATAAAGCTGAAAAGCAATTTAGCATAAAAGAAACAATGCAAAAAAATGAATGCATGAAATGAATGAACCATTGTACAGATAAAACTATATTTATTATTCCTAAATGTATAATTTGTTATGAGATATAAAGGCACAAATTAATTTTCTTTGATACATAATATTCAGAAAGATTTAAAAGTTTAGGTTCTTTTAATGTCTTGCCTTAATACTTTATTAAAGTGTTAAATATTTACTTATCATAGTAGGACAGCAAAAGAGCTTCTCTATTCTATGTCAGGCGAATGCAACCTTTAGAATCCAAGAAGCCATTTTTGCCATAAGTCCAGACAAAATGTGTTTAAAATTTTGCATGATACTTTGAAAAAAGACCACCAACTTTTTTCAATAAATATATATTTTGACATTTGTTGTGATTTTTAAAGAACCACAATTTTATTTCCATTTTTAGGTTGTAAAATAATAATAAAAAAAACTTGTGCCAAAGGTTGAGTGATACATAATGATAATAACCTAATCAAAGAAAAAATTGATTTGACTAATTCTGTTGCATTTATCCATCATCTCCATTCACTTGTACTGCAGGGAGAGAGCTGGTGGTCTGCAGCAGTCATTAGCTGCGGCCGTGGTTAAATTATGATTATATTTCATTTAATTGTTTACATCCTTCGCTACCATAACTTTTAATAACTTATTGGAAGTTATTAAAAGCTTATTCACATAAGATTTTAATTTAATTTCTTATTTAATGGAAACACCGCAATTGCAAAATTGTGTTGTTTTTTTTATGTTAGCAGAATAGAGACAAAGATTTGTGCACATTTGTAATGGAAATATAGTTACTGGGCAAGAGGGGGGTGTGCGCCCTGGACAGGGCACATAGGATAAACAATCATCCACACCCACAATAAGAGCAATTTGGAGAGACCAGTTAACATAACCTTCAACTGCAAAATCTATATATAACTTTAACCAAAGTTATGAAGCCATTTTGGAATGTCCAAAGTGCCAAATGCAGCTCAGGAGCAATATGTTGCAGACCCCTGATTTAGGCCCTGAAAATACTATTAATAGAAAAGAGCTAACTTAAAATTGTTTCTCTTTCTGTTGTATACTACTGTCTATTTCATTCATTTTCCCTGTTATGTGCACTAATTGGTGGAATTCTGCTGCTTGGGAGTAGGGAAGATTTCAAGCATACAGATGACACAGGTAAGAAGACAAAATCATGAATTGAACCTGAAGATGCCTCAAAAGGTCACTAAAACTTGCTTCACAGTGCAGGCTGCTGTTTTTTTCATGTGGAAACTACAGCTAACTTGATTCAGAATGTCAAAGACACAACGGTGGTAGAAGAACCCTGTGGCTAGTGGGGGCATTGCTTTACTCTTCCATGTGGAATTTAAATTTCATCATTTTGATTTCAAATTAGTGCAGTTTGAAACTGAAAACACAAGCAGTGAATACTCTGTGGAAATTATGCAGACAAGAAATTAAAATCTTTTTCTCAAGTAGTGAGAAAACTGCATCGAACTGTTTAAATATGTTAAAACTGAGATGACAAATCTGCTTCAGGACTTTGTGGTGGCAAACAGTGTGCAGGTGGGAGGGTTAAGGCTAGATTTTAGTTCTGAGAAGCCGGCTTTAAAAACAGACACCTGATTTCCAGGGACACTGAACAGAAAGATAAGCAATAGCAAAGTCCTCTGATATTATGAACTCTAGTTCAGATGTAGGGGAATGCATTTCTCTTAACATTCAGTCCAACATTAGTTGACATAAACTTTGCTTAAACTAAAACATCTTCTCATAAATATAAAATGCTCATTGATAATACATACTAGGACACTAAATTAGTATACCACCAAAATAAACTGAGCAAGTAGTTGTTAAAACTGAGCTGTGTTTTTATATAAAAAACAGTTTTTTAAATCTTTGCTAAAACTGTCAGTATGTCCTGACAGTAAACTATGAGCCAGTGAAAAGATCGATCCTCCCTGAGCTACTGTTGCTGTCTGAAGAAATGCAGCGCTGCCAACCAGAAACAACCAAACAGAGCCAGGAGGAAGGTCTTAGCGACATCAGTATATATTATATATATCAATATGTTATCAGTCATATCAACCTCGTGCTCATGGTGCTAATGGCGAAGAAACAACTAACCTAACTGTTCCATCTGCCATCATAGGTGGTCTGATAAGGACAAGCTGTAGCATAGCAGAGAGCAAGGGGACAGGGGGTGAGCGCAGTGCATACACTAGAGTATTTGACAGCGCTAAGACCCTCCTCCTGGCTGTAATTGGTTGTTTTTGACTGAGCTGTGTATTTCTGTAGTTTGCACTGGGAGAAGGCAGAGGAACTCAATTTTTTCACAGATTATTTGTCTCATACCGTACTGTCACAACATAATGACAGTTTTAAGAAATATGTAAAAAAAACTATTTTTTAAAAGATTAACATACCACAGCTTTAAAGGAAGTCTGTCATGATCATTTACCCTGGTTAAAAGTTCTTTTGGGATGAAGCTGGAGGCAAAGAAGCTTTTCCACATACAAATGTGTTCAGAGAGGTGTGGGAACTATTCATCAAGTAAAAAACAACAAACATGACTGCAAGTCAAAAGCACTTTCACAGTCCCATTTAAAAAATTAGGTCTTTTCAGTCACACTTAACCTCCAAAATGGCTTCCTTATAACAGTATACAACAAATCTATAGGAACCACCTTTAAAAAGGAAGCCATGCACTGAGGAAAGCTTGTTTTTTTTTGCACAGACTAATCAGGTGTAAATATAGTAGGTGTTTCTTTTCAGTGGCGGTGCTAAACAGTACATAGTGACTGCAGCCACAAAATGTGCCATTGTTGATGTTTTCATTTCCATACATATGGAACACATCAGTGTAGATAGATCTTTTGTGCATGTGGCTGTTGGGAGTGATCCGTGTCACACTGCGGTACACAGCAGCGACAGCTTGCAATAATTGTAGGATCACTGAGGATTCCTGACAGATGAAGCAAATCCTCAAATCCTTCTTTCTGCCCAAGCTGAGGATCTTCTGACCACTGCAGCAGAGATACTGAAAACCAAGAAGCAATTCACAAAGCTCCTTCCAAAAGCTAAGAGCCCATCTCTCTTCAAGTTGTGATGTATGTGGAACTGTGATGGAAGTATATAAATGGCCCCCTTTATATCCAAAAACTGTTGACAAAGGGATGATTTTAGTTTGCATAACACAGGAGCTGTTGGCCTGCTGTTCGGCAACAGACCAACAGCTCCAATGTTCTTATGACCATTTTCCTCAAAGCAGCTAGTGCGTTTGAGAAAACAGTCTACCTGAAAGTCCACCTTACCTACTCTACTTGTTTCTCAACAACTAGACTGTACTGACCACCACTTACTGTAGGGAATTCACTGAGTGTCAAGTACATCATCCATTGAATACACAAAGCTATCCTTTGAGAAAAGCATTCTCCCTGAAGCCCAACAGAGGCTCAGGATGAAACACTGAGACACCAACAGAGAAGGGGCAGGCGGGAGAAGAGGAGAGGGTTTCTTTCCCCATATATTAGATTCAAGCAAAATCAGAGTCTGGAGTTTGTCCAAGCCTTCCAAACAAACAACCTCTCAGGAAAGCAAAGCTTCACTACTACTGTTCATGTCATCTTCTTCCAGAAGCAGCAGCATCACTTCACTGATCAGCGCAGGATATGAGAACCGGAGTTTGTACAAGTTCTTTCTTCTGGCTTTGAGCTAAGTTTCTCTGGCCTCTGAAATATGGACATGAGACAGGACAAGCATTACAAGCCCACCAGGACACCTCATGTTGTTATCCATCTACTGAACAATATATGAGGAAAGCCCAAGGTCTTACCTGTGAACATTTTCCATGGCTGCTACCTCAGCAAGGGCTGCCAAACTGAAGAAAGCAGGTAACTCTGGTGGTAAGGTGTTCCGCCCAGTCTCCTCTGCTGTGGGACTGCTGTAGCACCTTTTTTCATTGCATAAATTCTGTTGGTTTAATGGCTTCTTATCCTGTTCCTGGTTTAGATCCCCAGCTTTGTTTTCTGTAATTAATTAAATAAATAAAAATCATATGAACATATCTAAAAATTAGCAAAACACACATTTCACTTATTTCATGATTAAACTGCAGTTACAGCAGTTCGCCACCAGTTGGCACATAGAGCATGGTGAGCACTCCTGACTCAGCGAGCCAACAGCAATTTAGCGCAGTAACGGCTGGTCAGTGGAGGCGCTCACTGTCGCTCTTGTCTGTTAACAGTGTTCATCAAATAAAAGAACTTGCAAAAATCACACTGATTAATCATTAAGTGTGCAACACTGACATTTTTTTATTATTATTTAAATGACTAGAAAATCCTCAGTCCAACAACACAAGTCCATTTTCTTTCCTCTCGCTGGTCAAGTTAAAAGTTAAAATCCCAGACCATAAGCACAACGACTGATAAATGAAGCACCTGAGAACTCACCTTCAGCTGCAGAAACACTGCCATCAGCCGTGCGCACCAAGTGTGTAATCCTGGACTTCCTAGCCTTCCTCTTCTGGCTGCCAACCAGCATCTCCATGCTGGAGGCACCATGGATGTCAGGGAACATGGAAGCAGAGGGCTGAGCTTTTGAAACTGAATCCAACTGCCAGCAGTTACTCTGTTCCACTGCAACAATGCACAAAACAAACATCAATCAGACCAACATAACTTAGACTTTTCACAGTTTGTGACAGGAAGGGTACAGCAGATAAAGGTTTTACATAACACTCCCACAAAAGCACAGAAAAAAGGACAAACAAGCCCTGCACAACAGACAGCCTCATTAGTCACAACATTTCAAAACTGAGCTAACAAAACAAAACCTAAGTCCAAAACTGTATTAACTTCATGTAAAATAAAAGAGGATGTTGAACTACAGTTTTTTTCAGTATGAAAAAATATATTCCATTATCTCTATAAGAAAAAGTCAGCATGCTAGCAAAATCGGTCACAGCAGCTGTTGAGGTTCATGAAGCGTTAGGCTTAGGTGGAAACAAAGCATGACATGACTGAGTGGACAAAGTTTTAATTAGATTAGAAGTTAATTTGACTGGAGCTGCATGTAAATGAACTCTGTATTCAGGATTTCACCCAGAAAACTTGCTAGGCCCAGTGGTCTAGTGGCGCCGAAGCAGCCACCAGCGGCCCACCAGCAGCCCACCAGCAGCCCACCAGCAGCCAACCAGCAGCCACCAGCGGCCCACCAGCAGCCCACCAGCAGCCCACCAGCAGCCAACCAGCGGCCCACCAGCAGCCCACCAGCAGCCCACCAGCAGCCCACCAGCGGCCCACCAGCGGCCCACCAGCAGCCCACCAGCAGCCCACCAGCAGCCAACCAGCGGCCCACCAGCGGCCCACCAGCGGCCCACCAGCGGCCCACCAGCAGCCAACCAGCGGCCCACCAGCAGCCCACCAGCAGCCAACCAGCGGCCCACTGTGTTTTTGTGTTAAAAATGTCCAGTTGACAGGAAATGTTAAAATATTACTCGGTAATTATGTTACTGAAAGACATTGCTGACAATACTTAAATCCACAACTATAGTCTTAAAAACAACAAATATATATATACTGTATATATATATATATATAAACTACAATTAAAATAAATATCAATTATTTGCACTTCTGTTAAATCCAAATTAAGTCAGCAGCCTTTTCAGGCCCCCTGGCCTTAAAGGACCCCATAAATGCTAACATTTTAATATAGACCACAGATATAGAAATCTACCATTTGTCTATTGAAAATGTCAGTGCTGTTAAATTTGATTTAATGGTTCCAGCATAGGGGTTGAACGACTTCATATTTTTAAGGTCAACTACAACATGATAAAAGTCGAGTCGAAGTCGACTGGTCGCGATGACGTCATAGTGACATAAGCGCAAAATGCTTCACATCAACTTGGAGGCTTTATCAGCTACATTCACGGCAAATATTAATAAAATAAAACCCTTTTACCAAGTCTATTATGCAGAATTAAAAGAACAAGAAACAATCAGGAAAAATCTGTTTTGTCACGTGATTGGGACTAGTTGACTGGCATCGTAAAAAGTCATTGCAAAGTAAAGAGTCGACTAGTCAACTAGTGCAACTCCTAATTCCAGCATAGATAAAATAACAGAACTCAAATTTAAATTTAAGACTTTATGGACCCGGAAAGTTTACTTTATAAAAGTGCAAAGAACAATCATCATAGTTAGATTGCTTTGTTACCATAGCTACAATCTGAAGCTATGAGGTGAATCTTTGAGTTTGAGTTCCGTTTGTTCACAAATCACAGTAAACTACAATTATCACTTAAGGTTAGCCAATTAAACTAGGTCCCCTGTCCCAGGTTTCTCTAATTCTATGAGAAATGTTGTTAGTGATACTGATGTTCTTAGCAGCAAGACGGGCCCCTAAATCAAATTCTGCTCAAGGCCACATACAACCTTGGACCGACCCTGCATGATGAGCTAAATTTGCTGCACTGTGCTTCTCTTTGCTGGAAACAGAGGGACAAACAGGGAGATTTAATTTATGTGGCCTTAGAAGATCTTCAATTGAGTTTTTAATAAGCCCCACAGAGACTGTTTTGGCTGCCCCAGGTTTATGGGACGAGTTTTCCTGATCTCTGTGCACACAGTCACTCTGCCTGTACCACTTGTCCACTAAGGCACATCTAACCAAGGAACACATACATAAACTTTACCAGCGCAGACACAGAGCTGGGCAGTATGTTAAGATGTAAACGCACATGCCACACATAATTCTTTGCTCACACACATATACCATTCTCACTGCACGCTTAGCGCGCACCTATATTTGTGTTCACATGGAGCTGCACAAGCTGAGCAAATGTGGTGACTTTTAAACTTGACTCATGTCTAGATGTAGAGTTCTCCAAAGAAACATGAGTGCTTACAGGGGGTTTATATAAATGTCCACACAGGTGAGCCTGTGTCCAGTTTAAGTGAAAGAAGGAGCATGTGATCCGCATCGAGGTAAACTTTAGAGATCCAGCCACAACAGCGCGCTAGGCGGCCAAAGTGCAGAGGCGCCAGCAGTGTGATTGGTGCGCTCTGTTGGCTTCATACCATGTTCAATGCATAAAGTATAAACCCATCTTACAGGAACAACTCTGGTCTCCCAGTGAAATACTCAGCACAGCAAGAACGTGTGCAGTCGGCTTAAGGTAAAAAAATAAAATAAATAAATAAATAAAAATATTTTTTTAATAAAAAACAAAAATAAGCAACACTTAGCCTGGTAGGAGGCAGGTGGCCAGACATATAATACACTGGAGGAAACCCTGGCATTGCTTTGTTCAGTGGAGTGACCTTTGGTATAAACAGCATTCTGACCTTTTGGAGCTTTAGAGGATTCATCTACGCTAGAGGAGCAGTCAGTTTTCTTTTTCTTGGCAACAGCTGTCCCCTTCTTATCGAAGGTGAGTGGACTGTACTGTGGCAGGCTGTTGAACTTCTTTTCAAACTCTTCTTCTAGTTTTCCCAGGCTGAAAAATCAAGACCAAAGTTAGATCACAAATGGTGCAGGCAAAAATTATTTGGCACCCATTTTTGTAAGGTTTTAAAGGTTCTAGTGGCCTTTATTTGATAGTGAATTAAAAGGAAAGGGGATAACGAGAGAAGGAAAAAGACATGCAGCAAAGGTCACCAGGCTGGGAATCAAACCTGCGATGGCTACTTTGAGTACTAAGGCCTCTATATGTGGGTTGTGCTGAACCCCGGTGCCACTCCATCACCCCTTTGGTACCCATTTTGGAGGTTAAATGGCTTACAAAGAAATGAAATTATTTCAATCAAGAAGCTCGATTCTGATAGGGAAGGACCCCAGCATCTCATTTCATTATATTTTAAAAGGATGTAATGTAAAGGGAAACTAAATTTGGAAAATATCTTTTTTTATTGCATAACACAGGAGATATGTCATGTTTTTCCACTGATATTCTTACAAGTTCTCATTGGTGATGAACCCTAAATCCTTAAGACTGAAAGCCCTACTTGCCACCACCCTAATATTTAGCTCTTTCCACAGATTTTACATGACTTAAATGTATTTGTGGTGGGATATGACGAACCTCTGTGAAGACTCTTCTTTGGACTTGGACTTTTTTAGCTTCTTGGTATTACTTGGTCCCAAGTGTGAAACTGTCCAGCTGTCCTGACTCCAGTTAGACTCATGATCAAAAGCGCGTAAGCCACCTCTTTTACCTGCAGAAATGAGTCAGCCATATTAGTTAAGTTTATCAGCATTCCTTAACTACATATTTTCACAAGACAGGAGTGGAATGTTTAACCCATTTAATCCCACCGGCAACAATTGTTGCCAGACAATTTTTCTAACTTGTGGGAGCTCTCAAATAATAGTTTTGACTTTTGGCAGCTAATTGAAGTTTTAAAATAAAATAATAATGTGTCTACTCTAAGCAATATCGATTTCATGTATCTAGTGTGAAAGGTCACATGACCAGACCTCTTTACCTCCTGCCTGTAACGCTGGAGGTAAAAGTCTGTCACAAACCTGTACAAGAGGAAGTTAGTAAAATACTTTAATAAACAAATATAAATAAAATATTTTGAACATATGTTCTTTCAAGTGTCTTCTACTGATAAATAAAGAAAATTGTATCCCTTCATTCATCTTTTCATCATAAGAAGAGTGAATGTAAGCATGGCAACAATTGTTGCCGCTAGCATAATGCATAGATAGCACTATGCTATGTGTCAGTGGTTTGCCTGTTTATTCTATATGCCCTGCTGTTCCCATACAGCTTAAAACCATCAGATATTTTAGATCTTCTAGGCCTAAAGGAACCTCAAAATGATGTCTTCTACATCACTGTCATTCCCACAGTTGAACCCTTCTCCTATTTCACCCCCCAAAAGGCGATCCTTTCCACAAAGTGTGGTCTATGACCTGAATGACCACAACAAGATGACGCCACACCTGAATCTAGTTTGGGACAAGGTCAAGGTGTAGTTCTTGGTCTGGTAGAACAGGAATAATTTCCTCCCAGATGCAGATTTGTTCATACTAACATTTTTACCTGATTTTGGCTCTTTGATGAAATGACCAAATGAGGTTAAAGGTCACTTGGCACATTGAAACAATGACATCTGCAGGATGTAATATTGAATCTTTATGTATCTAAATTATTTCTGAACACTCTTGTAACCATTTTTTGTTATAATAAGTTATGCATGTGATGATTTTTCTTATTTCTTTTATGTGTAAATAGGCCAGATTTGTGTAATTCAGACTATGCAGTTTCCCACCGGCAATAATTGTTGCCAAGTATAAAACCTACATTTTCACTAACATAACCAACATAAAATGTAATAATTCATAAATATCATGTTAGGGAGGTCTAAGGATTGAAATCCATGCACTTATTTTGCAGGAAAAAATTGGGATTAAATGGGTTAATCTATTTGGTTGAGAATTCAAATTAAATACCTCTGTCTATATTGGCTCTCAGTGAAGTTAGCATTCCCTCAGACACAAGAGTTTTGTACAAGGCACCCTTACAGCTTCGCTCTGATTTTCTGGAGCCATGGTTGTGTGTGTTCAGCTCACAGGTTGTGTCACTAGCCTTCTGCTGTTCTTTCTCCTTGTGCTTCTCCTTGTCCTCTTCTTTGGGCTTCACCGGCGATTGGCCGCAGTGGAGCTGGGGAGACTCTGGCATGCAGCCTTGAAGGCCTGTGCTTTCACTATTTACACTTTCTGTTTCAATCTTGGCCTCAATGCCAGGCACTACTTTCTTTCTCTCCCCATCAGAGGATCCCTGCAGCTTGCTGCTGTCTTCCAACTCCTCTTCTTTTGCTTTAACCAGTGTCTTAACTTTGGTCTTAGTTTTCTTTTGTGGCAGACTGGAGCTTCTACTGATAAAACTGGGAGGGGTCTTCTTCTTGGATTTATCCTCTTTGTCAATCCAAGCTCCTCTGGCCACTGCCTCAATGGTGCTGTCCACATTTGATTCCAAGTGCTGACAATTTGTGCCCACTCTCTTTTCTGAACATGGGATGTCATTAGACTTCACCTCCTCATATTTCTTGTTCTTCTTTTTGACACATCCACTTTGGCTTGTATGCTGAGCAGTGGGGGTGGATGTTCCAGAGGAAGGAGATGGAGGGGAGGGCGATCTATGAGAAGGACTACAGCAGTCAGAGTTGTCTCTCTCCTCCTTAACTCCTGGCTTCATGGATATTTGCTTGAGTGTTGCTGTGGAGCAGTTGTCATCGGGCTGAGACACTATTGAGTCTATTTTTCCTGCTTCTGATGCTAAACACATCTAAAAAAAACCCAAAATAAAACAATTACATTATGTGAATCTGTATTTTCGAAAATATCCCCCACATATCCTATATAATCATGATTCTATTCAAGACATAAAACAGCAGGAATGGAGTGAAGACCAGTCATTCCAAGACGAATACCAAGGCCAAATATTTAGAACTTCTGACAAATATTTCAGGCATTGCCTCTTGCACACCAAAAATGCAAAGATTAATGGGAAAAAAAACTGTTAATTATTCAAAGTCTAGTTTGATCAACTTAGAAATTTTGGTACAAGTCACTGCAGTTTTTAACTAATTGTAGAAATGTACATATAAAACTGTTGTATAGTTTGTCAACATTTTCTTTTTACTGTGTAGCTAAATAATAGTATTAATAATATACAGTATGTTGTTTTGTTAAATATGAGACACCATATTTTAGTAAGCACAGATCTCAGAGATAGCAATGTTGGCTCCTGTGTGTCCAGCCCATTATCACTGTATGTTCAACAAAGCAGAGTCGCAAACGCAAGTAAAAATGTGAGCGAGGAACACCAAAGGGTGGCATCAAAGAGTGGTGGGCTTTTGCTCCTGTGAGACTCGATCCTACTGGATAAATATCGAATCCGAATAAAAAATACAACTTCAGAACTCTTAAAATATATTAGCCAACAATTACTGTAGTCCAAACAGATTGGTATAAAAAAGGTGTTCTTGAAGTGTCCTTTAAATACATTAACTGACAAGGAACAAAAATAGTAAGTTCTAGATACACATATCACACTATTCATCAGATGGGCTATTTTGGAAATTTGTCAAAGTCTAAGTTTAAATATTCGTCCTAAAAGGTCCTAAAAGATTGACATCCATATGGAAATTTGGTCGATCAAATCTAATGTATGCTATTACCTGCAAAAACATGGATTAATGAAGCTCTGTTGTCAACAATATTTTGACCTTCCTAAACCTGTATTCAAGTATTCAAATTTTAGATCCTGAGACATGGTTACGTCATTGTCTTTATGACATTAATTAATTTAACATGCATCTTTTAAAGACGATTCACTTACCTCTGCAAGCTGGAAGAGAGCTGACTGTCTGTATGGTTTTCCTTCATGGGTGCCTGACAAGGAAGACTGAACACACCATGACATAATCAGTTCTCCATCGTGTTACTTCCTGGTATTATACAATAATTCTGTTTGATTCTAACAGACTGAATAACATACATCTAGACTTCAGCTTTTAGCTTTTCATTGTTAAGCAATGAAATTAGCTGGCTCTTGATGAAACCAAACTGTTTAAGCTGTCAATTAAAACGTGCTTAAAAGATGAAAAACATAACTGAAATAATTTATATTTCAATATTACTAGTCACTTTTTAAAAGTGCACATATTTAATCTGAAGCTTTCAGTAAAATAGTAAATGGCCTGGATTTTTATAGTGTTTTATCAAGTCCAGAAAAACCTCACAGCGCTTCACACTACATTCAGTCATTCACACACATTCACACTCTGATGGTGGCAAGCTATTAGATTGTAGCCACATATGTAATTCTGTCAAATCCATAATTTGACAGTGTAAAAGGTGTACACTGAGTAGAAAGACACAAACAATGGTCTTCTCACTGTCCATAGTTTCTATCAGTTCACTAATTAGCATCAGACCAAACTTTACCTGTTTTAGCTTAGTTAGAATTACCAAAATTATTTATTTTTACTACATGCCAGAAAACTTGGGTAGAACATTTTTAGAATATTTTTGCAACTTTCCTCAAATTCAATAGTTTATATACATTTGGTCAGTATCAGGGATAACTTCTTTTGGGTTTCCTTCCACAAACTTCTCACTAGAGGTGTGCCGTTCGATCGGCCGAATTTCCGTGAAAAAGTGTATGATCAGTGATCACCGATCACTGTCTCTTGCTGCCAATCATCAAAACTGATCACATTTATCTCACCTCGCAGCTTGCATGTGCTTCTAATCTCCTCTTTTCTTCACATTGCGCAAGCGCGCGGCAACAAATCCTGTCTTGTGGAACTTTAACACTCTGAGAGTGAATGGGGATGTTTGCATGTTGCGGCGGAAAATTACCTCGGGGGTGAAGCACATCAAAATGCATCAACACAATAAATTTAATATGGCATTTAAAAAACTTGACGGAGTTTGGCTACATCGAGGCTCAATGCAGGAAAAAAGGACATCCAGAGCGGCCAGGTAGCAGGTAAAGCAGCACACAACTACCAAAACTCACCCGGAAGAGCATGACGGTCAGAAAGCTAAACAAATAACCTGAAAAATAATTTGTGCTCGAGCTAGCGGTGTAAGACGCTGGTTGTGCTCTTGCTCTTGGACCGCCGCTACGAGCTACTGGTAGTAATATTTTACAGATGTAGAGCCGCTCAACCTCCACCAGACTGAACTCTCACACCGAACAGCTGCCTAAAGCTGTAACTTAAAAAGAAAAAAAGATTTTAGATATGTATTAAAATATGTCTATTATGTCTAAATTAGGTGAATTTATTGCCAGATAATTTTGCCAATTTGCCAGACAATATAGTATCATTTATACCTAATGCGAAAAATTACCAGCCATTCCAGGTGATCAGAAGTGATCAGTGATCGGCAGAGGTCGGCCTCATGGATGATCGGTATCGGAATCATCAGCAAAAAAACCTGATCGGAGCATCCCTACTTCTCACAATAGTTTGCTGGAGTTCTGGTCCATTTCTCCTGACAGAACTGGTGTAACTCAGTCGGGTTTGTAGGCTGCCTCACAAACCCGACTGAGTTTGTGAGGTGGAAGTTGTGGGAGAAGTCTTTCCAGAACTTCTCCATAGGAACAGGATCAGGACTTTGTGAAGGCCACACCAAAACACTGTCCTTAGGCCACTTTGTAATCACTTTGGCTGTAAGCTTAGGGTCTTTGTCCATTTGGAATACCAATTTGAGCTCAAGGGTTTTTTTGCTGGTTTTTGTCTTAACATGTTGCTTCATAATGTTTTAAATAATGTTCCTTCCTCATGATGCTACCTATATTATGAAGCTAAATAACACCACAGCTGCCACCCCATACTTCACAGTTAGGATGGTACAAGATTCCCCGTTCTCCCTCAAAATGTAACAATGATCAGTAAGGCAAAACAGTTCCCATTTTGTTTCATCAGATCACAGGACATATCTCCAGAAATTAAGATCTTTGTCCCTGTGTGTATCTGCAAACAGTGATCTAGCTTTTTATGTTTCTTTTGATGTGAAGTTTCTTCCTTGCTGGTTGACTTTACAGTCCATGTTCGCCCATGTATGATGGCTCTGACTTACTAGCTTCAGAGAGCATCTCCACAAGGCTTTTGTCCTGGGGTCAGTCTGCACATTTTGGACCAAAATGTGAATATTTGAGACACAGAACCCATCCCCTTCCTGAGCATTATGATGGTTGGACATCATGTCTACAGTTGCATAACATTGTTTTAACAGATGATTCTCTGAATTCCTGATGTCTTGGCTGATTTCTATTGACTTTCCCACCATGTCAAACATGAAAAAAGTATCTTCCAGGTGTAGCCTTAAAATACATCCTCAAATGTAAGTCCAATTAACTCAAATGTTTTAGTTAACCTATCAGAAGTTTGTGGAAGGAAGCCCAAAAAGCTTAACACTAGTCATAAATTTTAAAACGTATGACTTGGGTGACTTAGATACTGACCAAATGTATGTAAACTTTTGAATTCAAGGAAGTTACAAAAAAATATGTTCTCGCTGATTTGTAGAATGCAAATTTGAAGATGAAATCAGAAATAGAAGGGGAAACAAGTTATACAACTATGTCTGTGAAGGGGTAAACAATAAAAGCAATCTGGTATATTGATGAGCACAGTGGCTCCAAAATAAGTCTGAATTCATGTGGAAATGTCATGGTGAATGTTCTGAAGCTTAAAAAACTATCACAAACTTATTGTTTAGTTTAAGTTTGTCTGTGTGTGAGATGGGAGTGTCCCCTAGCAAGGTCAATGATGAAATATTCTACACACCAATATAGGTCATGGTACAATTTCTCATGATCTTAACAGACAGATATTTGCCCAGTTTGGAGTCCTTTAAAGACCTGAAATCATGGGGTCTGAGATTCACTGTGGAATTGCAGGTATAGCGCATTATTTAATTGGATTCCCATATCCAATTTTTACAACATGGGAAATTCCTGTTTACAATTACAGGGATGTGTAACAATGTGGATGTTTCCATCAGAGACATGAACTTAAATGATAAACACTTCTGCATCAGTTGCTTTGTAAATAAACTTTTTTTTCCTTTTCTTTATTCAACCTGCATTTTATTAAGTAAAATGTTTGAGGCCTCCTGATCATGTCTCCTGATTCCGAAATATCAGAAAAGACAAAAAAACATTGTGCAGAACTGACATTTTGTTCTAAATTTTAAATTAAAGCTACAGAATACTTATGCTATAAGTGCATTTAGGATTGTTCACTAACCTAGCTTAGGGAAGCATTTACTCTGCCAACAAACATCAGTTTGCTGTATGTGTTTTCCTTAAATCATTTAAAATGACAGTCTAAAAACATTTTTTTTATCTTACGAGTATTACTATTTCAGCCACAAGGTGGCGACAAAGTATTTCCATCAAAAATATGACTCTAAAAACTCAATCATTAGTTATAACAATACCTGCCTCTCGCCTGAAACGTTCGCTGGAAATGGGCACCAGCACACCTCCTGACCCCACTAGGGATAAGGGTGTACAGATGGATGGATGGATGGATGGATGGATGGATGGATGGATGGATGGATGGATGGATGGATGGGTGGGTGGGTGGATGGATGGATGGGTGGGTGGGTGGGTGGGTGGATGGATGGATGGATGGATATAACAATACTGATAGACTGTACGTAATGTATTCCTACCTCTTCCACCAGGGAAAGCCCTGTCTTCATCCTGCTGTCAATAATATCAGGCACTCTGTTGGGAATTGTCTGAGACAACATCTACAGAAGGTATATGAACAAAAATTGGTTAGCTTTATGGTAAGTTATAAGTTCTAAAAAGATAATATCTTGGGTTTGTTCAATTACCATTTAAAGCAATTCCGGTAAGTTAAGGAAACGCTAATCACATTGTTAAAATTTCAGATAAAAAAACAATATTTACAGTTATTAGTGTGAGCAACAATCTATCTTATTTAATGAATTATTTTAAAGGCCTTTTAGCACTGCAAATACTATATTCGCTTTTCCACAGGCAATTTGCACACTAACCGGTTTGGTAGTGAGCTTTTCCATTTTATGGTCTGTTCCTCTTTATTATGGGGGGATGTGAGCGTGCAGCAGCTGTGTTCAACTCTGCTGATGTTTGATGGACTAGAATAAGCCCAGATATTTAATTTTGTCTTATAGCAATTTATTGCTGATCCAAACATAATGATGAAGGCCCACATCATATGATTATTTCGCTATGCATGTAAATATAATTGGATTTACGCAATACAGTCAAAAGATTAATAGCCATGCATAAATTTTATTATTCTTATTTTTAAAACCAAATTAAAATAAAATTCACATCACAAGTTAATATAATGTAGTTGAGGTCTTGTGCAAAATTCTGTTCCCCTGTGAAATTCTGTTCCCGTGTCGGGAACGCGCATTGCAGCCAGAGAGGCGGATCTGGCCATTTTCCTGACTCTTCTGATCAATTTCTCGGTAAAACAACTCATATAATCAAGTCAAGGTTGTAACTTTCAGTGTAATCGGCAGCTAACAAAACTGTAAAATAAATAAATAAATGAGGTCTTGTGTGGAGGTCTTCTTACACTGTTTTGTGTTGTTTTAAATGGCGAAGAGAATCTGTCTTTTTCCAACTTGTCACTTAGGCCTGACAAATAAGTCAGACACACGTAGTTTGTATTTATAGTTTTTCATTGCTGATATAATAGGATGGAAGCTGGCTGTAAGCAGGGCACAAAAAATTAAGACTTCCTTAAAAAATGAGTGTAGGCTTTCTCTAAAATCCCGTTGTAATGTAAAATATGACAGATTACTGGATAAAAGAAATTTCTAGTTGTTAATTTTGGGTGGCTCAATCATACTATCACACAAAACAACCATTGAGATTTTGAAAAGATTTGCTCTCTATTTGCCAAAGTTATGAGGGGGGAACCAAATATTTCAGCTGCCTGAAATAATCTGTTTCCCCTACATAACATGGGAACAAATTAATTTACCAGCAAGTCTTTACCTGTGCTTATTCCTCTCTTGATGAACAATAAATCTTGTAAATATGGTAACATTGGTTTTTTTATATGACAAAGTTATGAGGGGGGAGCCTCTCCTGGCTGCAGTGTGCGCTCCCGAACAGATTTTCACAGGGGAACAGAATTTCGCACAAGACCTGCACGAGCCACACCGGATTTGCTCATGGAAAACGAATCTGGCCGAGGCCACCGAGACCTTAGAGGCGGGCTAGTGGAAAAGCGTCTTTTCTGGAACCCCGAGAGCTTCGTTTCCATTCGGGTCGGCTGGAAAGGCCTGGTTTAAAGAAAGCTGTGGATTGGTTCATGGGCTGTGGGGGCGGGTGAAGAGGTCTTTCAGATTCTTCAGATTGAGAGATCTTTTAGATCTCTCAATCAAAGTTTTAGTTAGATTTTCTCAATGTCCGTCATTTTGACTAACAGCATCAATACTGGTCAATCTAATTTTATCCATCAAATTTTAAATAATAATAATGACATATTCAATTGAACTTAATTTCTTTTCGGATTAATTAATATTCATCATATTTACATCATAAAAACACAAACCTAAAAAGTCATAAAAATACCATTGTCACCAATTTGAGAAACCAGTAACAAATATTACATTTTGATGAGTACCATCATCAAAATGATCAATACACAGATATCAGATGTGTTGGTCAATGTTCTATTTATTATGGTTCAAAAGCAACTCTAAACAGGTGGGGGTTTAGCCTTGATTTAAAGCAGTGGTTCAGAAAGTGTGGGGCACGTCCCCTAAATGGGGCGCCGTTCCATTGTAGAGGGGGCGCAGGAAGCAGAATGGATGAATGAAAAAAAAAAAACTGTTACACAAAAGTGTTTCACTGTAAAGATGGTTTGCAGTGTGTTTTGTTACAACCTGAAGTGTGAAATAAACTTCAGTGGAATTTGAAAACAAAATATGTGTATAGGTTTCTGTCTGGGTGAATAATGTGTGTGCCCAGTTGATTTTTTTTTTTCTTGTTTTTTTTGGGGGGGGGTGCGGGGGGGTACTGTAATCCATACGGGGGCCCAGAAAATCTTTGGGAACCACTGATTTAAAGGAATTCAGTGTTTCAGCAGTTTTGCAGTTTTCTGGAAATTTGTTCCAGATTTATAGTACATAGAAGTTGAAATTTATACCCTTTTCTATCTACAACTCTATAACTCTTATGAAGCAGCTGAGATTGTTGTTAATGTGCTATACTGTATAAATAAACTTTGAAAAACTTTGAACTAAACGACACAATCATGCATTAAGAAATAAATGTCATTCTTTTTCACACTAGTTAAAGTCCATTCAGTTTTGAAAGTTACCATTCCACCAGACAATTTACTATCAAACTATCATTTTCAGAATAATAGATATTGTTTTCTATTTATTACGCAATTCTGAATAATGTAACAAATGCCATTTCTATTGCAGAAAGGAGCAGAAGGAATTATGGGACTTAGAATAAAAAACAAACCTCTTTAGTTTCCTCTGAAAAGGAGCTTCCTTTAATGGCTATGTCAGGTAATGTAGATTTAGTGCTGGGAGAGATCTAGAAAATAAAACATTTCTAGGGTTAGGCAGATAATAGAAAAGAACCGTCAAACTTTTAGAAACACAATCTAAAATCGAAAGCATATTTGTAAATGAAGAACCTCAAAAACTCAGTTTTTAGACAACTCCAGTGACAGTTTTTGCCTCAAAAGATGTTTAGAGGACCCTACCTCCCTGTTTGTGAGGGCGTGTTCACCAGCTAACAGCAGCATGCTCAGGCCTCCCATCTTTGTGGGGTCTTAAAATGAATGGCACAAGTTAGAAAAGTAATTTAATTCTTCATCATCTTACTACTATGCTATTAAACCCACCTGCCATGGCAAAGTTCAACTGGTGCAAACTGTCGTTTTTGGGCACATTTTTGGCAGTAGAGTCCTTGGATGAGTTGCAGGAGAAGGACCACACCTTTTTGCGAGGACAGCTGACATGCTGATAGGAAGAGCTCTTGAGTGGCTTGCTTGTAGTGGGACACCACTTATAGCCTGGGTTTGCCTTCATAAAGGCATCTTTATACTAGAAGAACAAAATAAAAAGAAGTGATCTTGTTGAAAACAAAATCTGTATTACTGTAGCCATGTTTCAATCAATCAAAATGAAAGCACTTGTTTTCATTTTTCTGATTTGTATTTGGTGAAAAGTAGAAAAAACACAAATAGTTCTTTTTACACTGCATATTTATCCACTACCTTCTGTGGGTCTAAAAGAGTTGATGAGTATGTCCATTACCATTACTGTTCACACCCTTTTTCTTTTTTTTCTTCTGCACTGAGGAGTTATGCATTGGGGGTATTTGTGAACGGTCAAAACGTTCAAGAAACGAGGATCAAACCTTAGAGTCTCATAATATATTTTGTATATGTGTTGTGACATTGCCCTAGACATTGTGACATTTCAGGGCTAGGTCTTTTCATAATCATACTGGTTTTTGTGTGAAGCAATATGGTAAGCATTAAAACAATTTGGATAGGGAGAAGAGGGATTTGGAGAACTGAATATATAGCGGTCTCTTTTTGAAACCAGCTTTGTTTCGTTGTAATAATCTTTTACGTTCACTTTACTTGTTATTTATGCCCTTTTTTCCATTGTGTCATGTTTTCTTTAATGTCCTCTTTGTCAAGTTCTTATTATGTCTTCAGTAAATAGAGTACTGACCAACATCACTTTGGTGGACTGGAATGTCTGGGGACTAAGTCATCCTGAGAAACCCAACAAAATATTGTCTCATCATTATAAGTTTAAAAGTCACACTTTTTATCTACAGGAAACCAATTTGATGAATGCGTCTAGAATCCTCAGAGCATGCAATATTTTCACTCAGTTTGCACTCACAAGGTGAACAATTTAATAGGCCAGTCAATTCACTGTTTATCGTCCTAACTGGGATAATATGGATTTCCTTAGCAATCGTTTCTCCGTTTTACCAGATCACAGAGTCACACAGTTTAATCCTGACTGTAGAACTGAATTTGAGTTCAGTGAATCAATACGTTTAAGACATATGGAATAACGGATCCCTTAATATTTACATATCTGTCATCCAACCTATTTTCATTTTTCTCCTCAGTACACCCAATATGTTCAAGAACAGACTATTTTTAATTTACCAAAAAATGTTGCCTATGGTTACCCAAGTAAACTATCACAGCATAGTAATCTGGATCCTTCTCTGATAATTCTGGACTTCAGCTTCCCAGGAAATGTCTTCCACCTTTTCATAGTGGTTTACTGAGTTCATTAATACACAAATAGATATTTTTATTGAACTGAAATAAGTTCAATCTGAAATAAGTAATATTATCTGAAATAAGTAATATTTATGATATTAATGCTAGGTTTAAGAAGTCTTATGAAAATCTGTGTGCTTCTGAAGCTTGTGATTCAGCCCTAGTGGAAGCAATTTTCAGTAATTTAGTTATGCACATTCTAGATGACACAGATAAATATAAATTGAAGAACAATACTACTCTATCAGAATTAAATTAGGCCATCAACAATTTTTAATCTGTTAAAGTTAGCCCAGATGGGTTTCCCACTGAGTTTTGTGAGCCATTTGAACCTAAATTAGTCCCTTTACTATTAAAAGTCTTCAGGAAGGTTTTAGACAAGTGGCCTGACCTACAACTATGACACAACTAGCTATTTCAATGCTACTCAGAAAATCTAAATTTTTTCTGAGTGTCAAAATCATCACAGAAAGATCACTCAAACTCAAAACACAAAAATAACGTTCATCTTTCTCTCTATTAGAACGGTTTAAGGATTTTGATGTTGGATCAACAGAAATAAATGGGGTGCATTTACTTCCTGCCCTCCATCTGCATTGGGTGATGTCAGTGCTACGTCATCTGAAACCCAGCAATAGAGCGAACCTCCCAACAAACCCTCATGTCAGTTATAATGGTGAAGGTACTGATGCTCACAGCGATACTCAAGATATGTGTGCCCCTTTTCCAGTCTGGCTCTAATGGTCCCGGCTCGAGTTTACTCAGCTGGCTCTGCGAGTGTTTCCACCGGCCTTTGTTCGAGGCTGGCCCTGCTTTTTAGGTCCCTGCTTCGGAGCTCGTGAGTGATGCAAGCTTCGCTCCTGTTCACTGATTGGCCATGGATGTGGTCAGACGTAACAGAGAAGAAAAACAAATGGCCGCAAAATTTCAAACTGCCTGCAACACGGAAGTGATGGAAGCTACAAGCAAGCAGTGGAACAATGAGATGCCGACTTTTCTTTGCATCGGACTTCAATATTCAGTGGTAGCTTAATGGAGCAGTGAGGAACGAGTCGTTTTTGTCAACGTAGCGGAGAGAATGAAAAGCCTCGGTTAGCCGCTTTGGAGCCTGATGCAGCCCCACGGTGAACACCGACTCATGCAGAACCCTGCTGCTGCTCTCCAGCCAGGTGAGCAGTTTGTAGATAAATTTGTCTGGTTTTTACTATATTTTATGTTGCCTGCATACAGTCATGGAAAACATTTGAAACACAAAGTCTGCTGTATTTATATTGCTCAAACACAACATACGCATTTTCTGAAGATCCTCAGTTGCGCATTCCTTGGGATCGGAGTGAGCTGTTTATAACTGTCAATACTGTGCAGCATGTTGCCCTTCATTTGTTTTTTATGTTTTATGTTTGTGTGAATCTAAATGCTACGACTGTTTGTCATTTTGCTGTTGCACCGGAGTTTCCCCCGTTAAGAGATAATAAAACATATTATGATATACAGTATATATGATATCGTATTATTCTAAAATGGCTACATATCAGTTCTCTAACTGAACGATTACAAACTATTTATTTTACAGGACATAAAAATTAACAATAAACCTGAAGAAAACTAGAGTGGCATTTTATCCATGGCTGTATGTCTGCATAGGTCTAAAACTTACAAGTAATTATGTTTTGTCTTAAATTTAGATGACTTTCCAGTTATTTATAAGAGTGTAGGAATGGTACAAAATATTTTACAAGGTAACATGTCTGTTTTAAATCATTTCTATGTAACTTCCACATTAATAACTCTGTTATTTGTCTACATTTATGTGCTATAAGCTATAACATCTGATTACTTTTCCCAGGGAATAGAAGAGGAGGAACATGGCTGACATGATGGTGCTGACATGAACTGTCAGAACAACGACTGAATGTCCTATAGGAGGAAGCAGCTACCAGCACTGAGATGGCAGAGCTCCATGTCGGAGACAAAAGACAAGACAAAAGAAGAAAAGTAAAAGCTGTTGAGCTCTCATTGAACAAAGTCTCTTTTTTTATACTCACTCCACACATTATTGTACAAACAGTAGTTTGAATGGCATCAAGGTCCTAATACAATCCTCCCAAAAATGTGAGCAGCTTTAGACAGAGTGAAAATAACATTATATATGTATTTCATTGACATTTAACATTGTAGATTACCAAGAAGGCAACCAAAAGTGAACATACGTTATTATCAGGGTTGCTATTAACAAGACCCCAAATACAAGTCATGTTTGTTAATTTCTACTTTGTACAACATCATTCTATCCACTCACTGTTTAGCTGTCTTCTTGGAAAATCTTCAATATAAGAAAGTGAGAAAATGTGTCCAAAACCTGTAACCTTGATTAGTGAAGATTGAGTTTAAACTTTCAAGCCCCCGATCAATTCTTAGTGACCAAAATGTGAAAACATGGAAGGTTTGAATAAAACTAGAACCAGTCAGATTAGAAGGAATACAGCTTTATTTGTTTTTAGTATAACTTGAACATCAGATGAATCATAATTAAAGTATTGAGAAGTTAAAAACAACAGATTGTTGTTGTTGTGACTCTGTAAGAACATCAGCCACATTTCTTTTTAAATTAGAAATGTTTCATCGTTTCATTGAGCTCATCTGATTCCTGCTCCAGAAAGGTGAAGGTCTCTGGACATCCTGAAGGTAAACACCGGCAGGCAGTCAGGAAGACGGACACTGATGAGACATCCTACAACTCAGAGGCTGCAGGAAGAACCACACTGATGATCAGAGGCGGAAGTTTACCAACATCTAAAAACACATTGGAATATATTATGAATGTGTGGCACCAACATGCAATTCTGACACTATTAAGGTATATTAGGCACTATATTACAAGTTTTATAGTTGGAATACAAAAATCATTGTTAGCTTACCTTGCATTGTCTGAGCCACCTGTTTTCCTCCCGCTGAAAAGGAGTAGATCAGCTATCCTCACCACAATCGCAGTATTCCTCCCACTGTGCATTTTCTTGAAATCTCAGAAAAATCACAATCAGGCTGTAAAAAAATAGCTCAGTTTTCTCTTCTTCTTTTGTCTCAGAAAAACAACAACTCGCGTTCGGTCCCATAGTAATGAAGCACAGCACATGGTGCCTGGAGAGGGGGGCTATACACCACACCGCCAGGAGGCATCAACCTGCTGTAGATCGAGCCGGGCCTGTGGAAATGTGTTCACTCTGAAGTAGAGCCGAGCCGGTTGAAAAGAGGCATTGATGAGCCATTTTTGCCTTACCAGCCAACATTAAGAGTGTAGTATGTAACATTTATTAAAAATATATGTTTGTAAAAACTATCTACATGTTGTGACAGCTATGCTATGTGACAGATAATCTGTGAAAAGACTGATTTCCTAGACCTCCCCCATGTGCTGCTGTTGCTGTCTGAAGAAATACACCATTCCCACCAAAACCAACCAAACAGAGCCATTAGGAGGGTCTTAGCACTGTCAATCAAACTCATGTTCTCCTTGCTAAATGTCCTAATGGTGGACGAACAACTTACCGTTACAGAAAAAAGTTTATCTGTAGTCATCAGTACTCATGCTAAGTAGCCTGAGCATTCATAACAGGTTATGCTAGCTGCAGTGTAGCATAGAGAAGGGGGGTGAGAGGGGCTGAGGGAAAGGGTTAAGCAATGTCACACAAGATTGTGATTGATATCACAAAGACCCTCCTCCTGGCTCTGATTGGTTGTTTCTAGATAGCACTGACAGCAGGCAGAAGAGCTCAGTTTTTTCACAGATAACCTGCCTCATGTCATACTGTCTTGACATAGTCACAGTGTCAACAAATATGTAAAATACATACATACATACATACATACATACATACATACAGTACATCCACACCCACACCCACCCCCACACACATACCCCCACACAACATGCCCACACACACGCACCCCTACATACAGTACAGACCAAAAGTTTGGACACACCTTTTAATTCAATGAGTTTCCTTTATTTTCATAACTATTGACATTGTAGATTCACACTGAAGGCATCAAAACTATGAATAACACATGTGGAAATATGCACTAAACAAAAAAGTGTAAAACAACTGAAAATACCCCTTATATTCTAGTTTCTTCAAGGTAGCAACCTTTTGCTGCGATTACTGCTTTGCAAACACTCTGCATTTTCTTGATGAGCTTCAAGAGGTAGTCACCTGAAATGGTTTTCACTTCATAGGTGTGCCCTGTCAGGTTAATAAGTGGGATTTCTTGCCTTATAAATAGTCATGAAAATAAAGAAAACCCATTGAATTAGAAAGGTGTGTCTAAACTTTTGGTCTGTACTGTACATACTTATATTAATAAACGTTACTGTTTGCAACTTTAGGCAAAGAATATAGGTTAAAAAAAATATGGACAAGTTGCACATTGGGTCAAGTTATCTGTGGTTTCCCACAAAACCAAGCACAAGGGTCAGACTTTAAGAGATTTCAAATAAGGAGCACCAATGAAGCAATAATCTTAGGTGGATGTACAACTAATCCATCAATCTTTGACGACTAAACATGATCGTGGAAAAGGGTCTCCTAATCACATGTACTGTATGTACCTTCACCTGCTTATTCTAATCATCATTTAGGTTTACACCTCAAGGTCCTTCTGTCATTCTTGAAGAAGCTGAACTACTGCACTCTTATGCTGCTGCTTTTGGTGGCACTCTCACAACGACATCCTGATTTCAGGTGCATCTGCACCAGAACCTTCCTTAAGTTTTATTCAACCATCACCTCCTCCTTTGTTCAATATCGCTTCCAACTTTATCACAAGCCTAAAACCTTCCAGAGGTAAAACTGTGGTCCCAACCATCAACCATATGATTTCTACAAATCATATAATCTTATTCCTGTAGAAAAACCTCAACTGCTGAAAATACCAGCCTTCTCATCCACATGTCAATAGACACTATGGCACATACCAGAAGATTGTACCTGAGAAATCTGGAGAGATTTATATTCAAATCTAGAGTGAAAAAAACATACAGAATTTGGGTTTCCGTACAGTGATTGACAGACTGAACGATTCAACCTGAAGTTGGAGGCTGCATCGTTGTGTGTAACAGATTCCAAAAGATTTACAACAGGGAGTAAACGTTTACACTGGACAGAATATGCTCATAACTTCCATGTTTTGCCTGGCACTAGTTTGTCTACCCGTGAGGTTCACCAAGGTTAAAAAGAGCCTCAATTTGTCTCTGTAATGAAGAAAGCTTCTGTGAGCGCTGTCATCCATAATCTCTACTGACTTTATGAGCTTGAGAGAAAGCGGCTCAGTAGCGAGGGGCTACTGAGTCTTTTATTATTATTATTATTATTATTATTATTATTATCATCATCATTATTGGTCTCAAAAATGACTCAGGTTAAATTGTATGCATGTAAAGCAGAGCTTAATGTAACTTTTCTACACCAGTATAGTAACGTAATGTAAGGATGCATTACCTCCTTGGCCATATCAGTGTATTTCTGCTTCTCCTTGGGCTCCAGCACAGCCCACCAGTCAGCCAATATTTTTGTGGCCCCACGGTTGTCAAGACGAGGATGTTCCTGTCGCACCAGAGAACGGTGCCGCTTGCAAAAGAGGAGGAAAGCATTCATAGGCCGACGTGCCCGGTGTTCATTAGAGTCTTCTTCAGCTTCCTCTGTTGTGCTTACATTATGCACTTGGGAGTCCTGATCTTCACTGCACAGCCCTGCCTATTAAGAATAAATTCATAAACTGCAATGTAGAGTCCGCTTCTGGTGGTGAATGTACATATCATTATTTAGGGTCAGGCTGGAGAAAAAAACCCCCTGCATCACTGAAGCTACTAACCTTCCCCAGCTCCTCCTCATCTTCTTCTTCCTCTTCCTCAGAGAACTCTGAAGCCTTCTTGGAAAGAAGAGGGTGCCACTGCAGGCATTTACGTTTAGGTCTTTTGCCAGTGACCTCCTCAACAGGCTGTGCCTTACCTCTTCCTCCACTCTTCATGGTACTACTGCACCTAAAGAAAAAGCAAAACAATTAACATCAGAAACACTGTCTGTACATACTATACGTAGAAAAAATCCCATCAACTTTTAATAACATGCAACACTGAAGCTGAAGTAGCAACTGCTATATAAATTACTGGAAGAGTACCGTGCATAACACGGTGGGACCATTAAAGATTTTCAAGCAGGTCGCAAAAAACTTGGGCATCTAAAATACAACGACTCTTATTTTAGCTGTAGCTACAATTTTAGCTGTAGCTACAATTTTAGCTGTAGCTACAATTTTAGCTGTAGCTACAGCCTCCAACTTCACTAAAAATAGTATTTTTAGTCCCAACTGTCCAGCTGTTACAACATGCCTCAACCTTCTTCACTAAGCATATTGATAGAGAAAAAAAGAGAAAGTTGGATAGGTGGTCAACTTTTTACCCAAATATAACAACAGAAATTCTTCGTAACTTTTTGATTCTAATCACTGACAAATGAGAAATGTTGTTCTGAAATGGAGAATCTACAAACAGGTTCATCAGCAGGTTATTTTGGATCTTTGAACATGTGCTTAAGTATGAAAAGCAAAATACAATAAGCTATTTTTCAAACAGTCATTCACAAATGGTCAGTGATTATATACTACTGGTCAAAAATTAGGATGCAACTGTAAGTTTATGTTCACAATGTTTTTCTAGAAAACCTGAGTTCTCTAAATTTTGGGCTGAATGCATTTGGGAGTATGATCAGACTTTACTGTCATTGATATGTATGATTTCCAGAGTTTACATTTACACTTAAGTGACCAGACAATTGCTGAATTGAAAAGAAGCGCTTAGTTTCAGAAGTTACAACTATAAATGAGTTTGCGTACTGTGTATATTATGCTGTTGTTAAAGGCAAAAATATCTTATTTTGAAGATATCAAAATCTAAGCAAGAGAAATCCAAATACCTAATAATTAGACTCTTTATATAAAAATCATGTCTACATATAAACATGAGATCAATGAAATTATGATTGTTTTGTACATTTTGGATCTTTTTTCCTGAAAATGCCTAATCATTAAAAAGTACATTGCAAATCTGAAACTGAACAGCTGGCATTATGAAACATAGCAGAGGAATAGCAACTTTTTATATAATTGACATAGAATGTGAATTATTAGAGTTGCATGTGAGTCACTAGGAGCCTTTGATGACACCCTGAGTATGAGAAGAAAACCTTAAACAAACTTTAACTGGTATGAAAAAGTTTGGATTTGTTCTGAATTTTCCCATCCGACTGCTTTCCATATACATTCATTGCTCATTAAATAATTAAGCATTGTATTCTGCTTGAATCACTTTAAATATTTACATGACAAACTAAAATGAATACAGCCAATGGTGTGACTATGTGTTGCTGTTCTGCAAATGTGATAAAAAAAAAAATAAAACAGAACAAAACACACAATGCAGGTGATTTGTAGCTGTCGCTATGTACTCGTCCAGGAGGAGTGAATGCTGCCAGTCAAATACTCTATGCAATCTGCTGGGTTTCCTTCGACAGAAAACCATTTAAATTCATTTGAATAATAAAGAAATCTTGATGCCCTGTTTTAGATGTGGGATCAATTGGACTGATATTGCTCAGGAAGGAGATGGGTTCTGTATTCCAGAGATGAATGTCTTTTGGTCCAAAATGTGCAAATTAACACCAGAACAAAAGCCAAAAACCTAGTGGAGATGCTGTCTGAAGCTGTTAAGACAGAGTTACTATCCACAGTCAAACTGTTCTTTACCTACATGGATTGAAAAGCCACTCAGCAAGGAAGAAATCTTTACTTTGAAAGATCTATAAAATATAAATTGCAGTTTGCAGATCCACACAAGGACATTTTTGGAGACTTTTCCTATTTCCAACTAAAGTGGAGCTGTTACAGTTAGAGGAATAATGGGGGATCCTTGTACCATCGTATATGTTAAGTATGGGGGTGGCAGCATCATGTTGTGGGGTTGTTTTCTTATAGGAGGAACTGGTACTTAGGCCTGTCGCAATAAACAATGAATCAATTAATTGTACGATAAATTAAAACTATCAACCTCATTTTAATTATTGGCTTTATCGTCTCTTCCGGCCTTTTTCTCTTTCAGTTGATGACACTGAATGAAAAAAGGCTCAACTCCGGTGCTCTTCACTGACTCCTCCCTTCCCATTTCCTTAGTATAATGGCCAGCGCACACTATACGATCTTAGAGTTGTCGGCTGATTGACGGCCCATTTTCAAAACCTGAGAGACCACACATTAGCCGACACAAATCCTAGGTATAACGGTTCGATCATGCCGTCCAACAATGGGCACAAAATAATGGCTACAAGTTCAGTTAACTAATTTTAAAGCCAGGCATTAATCAAGAAAGTGGACAACAAAGTGTTTTGGGATGGCCACCACAAAACCATGGAGAAGTTGCAAGTAAATATGAAAAGGTGGGTGTAAGTTAAGCGGCCTACAACCCTGACTGAGTTATGACAGTTCTGTCAGGAGGAATGGACCAGAACTCCAGTAAACTGAGAAGCTTTGTGGAAGGAAAACCCAAAAGATTTGACCCAATTCATCCAGTTTAAAAGACAATTATCCCTGACACTGAGCAAATGTATGTAAACGTCCAAATTATATTGGTAATAATTTTGGTTATTCTAAGATAAAACAGGGAAAGTTCAGACAGTGAGAAAAAATGTGTCTTTTTATTTGGTGTATTTACATGTCTGGTTTCAACTGTACATGGCATTGTTCTCTGTTCCCACTCCATTTGAAAGTACTCTAGTTGAGAGGATACTTAAGAACTTTACGTTTTGAACAGTCAGAAAGCCAGAGTTCCTAGAGAAACCCATGCATGTCCTCTGGGAGAACATGAGAACTCCACATAGAATTGATAACAACTGCTCCCTCTTGCAGTCTGGCAAACAACATACAAGTAAAAAAAAAAAAAAAAGAATAATATTAATAATAAGCAACATGAAGTAAAATGTTTGTATTTCTCACTGTGTTTGACTGCATTCTGGACAGCATGGCACAAATGAAATTCAAACTCCATCAATGAATGATTAAAAACTATCTTATGGATGCAGAGTGAAAACAGGAATACTTACTGAAGAAAAAATTATGGAAATGCTGAATGAATGATGAGGACAAAGCTGGCACAGCCCGTCATACAAAGATGATGACCTATAAAATACAAGACAGCGATCTCAGTCATGCATTACACCGTCATCTCTACAGTCGCTCTGCATAGCGACAGCTTTCTTGAAGGAAAGACGAGTTCAAAGTTACTTCACTGAAACATTATTGGAATGCATCGAAAATCCGTAGCAGCCCTGAAGTAGGATGAGACATTTTGGGTGGATCATCTGTACAGCTGAACCACTCATGTGGCCAAAGGAAAACATGAAGGCCAAATCCCCGTGACCGCCGAATGCGTTTAAAGCAACGCAAACCAAACGGGTCCAAATCGAGGTGGCGCAGCTGCAGGAACCTTTAGCTTTACTTGTTCGTCAGGTCCGACTGATGACGGTCGGACTGAACTATTTTTACTCTAAAAGTCCTGTCCTGCTGTGTCTCACGCGCAGCAACGGCGTATCTTATGAGAGATTACAGTCGTAAGAAGATCCAATGGCGTACAACCTGTATTCCTGCCTCTAAACACAGATTGTTTTAATCTCCGTGCAAAATGTCGATCTATGACGAGACAGACGAGCAGAATCAGAGTCCATCTTGCTGTTGGTTGGAGGAGAACCCCCCACCCCGCCCTCCGCCAACTACAGAAGAGAGGGTTTATACTCCTGTCAAACTCCCCGATGATAATGTCACCCGTATTCCCTGCCACAGCGTAAAAACATCCAGAAAAGCCGGATTAAATCAAGCTTTTCCTTACCAACCTCATACATTTGTGAGCAATGTTTAGCTGGGCAGCAGCTGTGTTACAGGGCATAAAGTAGCTAGTTAGCCTGCTAGCTCTGGCTCCTGCTAAGTGGACATGTCATGTTTTAGAGTGCAGCGCTTCCTAACGTCCAGTAACCCCATTCGTTAAAAACAAGAACGGAATCAGTGATTAAACTGCTATGAAAAGCCTTGACAGGGTTTTAGCAACTGTTCTTTTGAATGCGGCTGGGCTGAGGCTGTGATGCGGATAGGAAGGGGAGGAAGGGGGAGGGAGGAGAGTCCTAGCACCTTAGTTGCTTTTGGCATTTTATCACGGCTTATCTAAGGCTAGACACACATTGTAGCTACGCTGCAACAGTAACACAAAAATGCTCGACCTAACGCTGCCTTCCAGCAGGATGTCTATGGAAGAGACAGCATAATAACAAGGATAACCCAGCAGGCGGACATCATGTCCAAAGCAGCGATAGTAACAATTTCTCACAAAGCTGAGAGGCGGACTGGGTTTTCAGAGTCCGCTGACAGAACAAGTTCCCTGTGAGGAACTCATGGCCATACCTGAAGTACTGCTGTCAGGAACCAGCCGGAGCTTCTCATCATCGGTCCTGTTCACATTTTTAACTTATTAACACATGACAACACTTCAGCACTTGCTGTACTGAGAGTAGTTCCGTTAAGCTTAACAAATCCAGTCACAAAAAAGCAGGAAGCTAAAGAGATGTATATCAAAATAAAAGGGCTATCTCCAACATTTCCTATTTCCACCAAACTGAAACATCAAAACATGAACAAAATGTGGGTAAAAAAGCGATTTCAAAATGTTTAAAAGTTCGTATAGCTCTGGAACATGGTTAAATACACGGACATCCTCTTGAAAAGGAGAATGCCCTTTGAAGTTCTAAATGGACTCTTTAAAAAATGACTTTAAGCTGACAATATCTAACCTGTATTATTTTAGCATCTTCATTTTGAATTAAATTCATTTCAATTTATTCAAATATGGAGTAGATTCGCAATGAACACCGTCACATAGTACAACATAAACAAATCCACTTTATTTTCAGAAATATAATGAATGAAGTCAATCCAGTCACACATACAGATTCCAGTCAGTTACAATTATTTTATCCTAATTCTAACACAATGTTGTCAAGTTCAGTTTATTATCTGTAAAACTTTTTTCTGTCAAGAGAAGATCAAGTGATTGCATCAAGTATGGTCATCTATCTACCTCAGCATGCATTAGGTGACAGTAAACTGTTGATTGCATCAAGTCATTGACTTTGTGGCAATCCTTACTGCTTGTGATGACATGTGAAACAAAAACTTTCTTTTAACAATAAGCCCCTATTAGTTTTCAAGCTAATTAACATTTCAGAAGCTAGAAAAAAGCTGATTACTGCATTATTAATTCAACACAGATAAAAAGAAATGTAATTACGATACATGCAAACACTTTATAAGAACACATTTGCAATAGATGCAAATAGACCCATTCTTGTCTACTCAGATTATTGAGTTGACAACAGTTTCATTTGCTTTTGTTTATCCACCTGATTTCTGAGAACTGGCCACAAAGTCTCAGTGACGTTAAGGTCCTCAGGTTAAAAAGTAATAATCTTTGAAGTACTTTTTCTTGTAACACAGAGATCCATAGTAGTGGAAAATCCTTAGATCATTACCAAACTGTACCCAAAGTTTTGAAAAAAGTTTCTCAGGGATGCGTAGAGCCTACCTTTTATTCATAATATTGTTCTGAGGAGTAGTTGGACTGGATGGCAGAGTCTCACACACTTGACTTGACATTAATCTCAAATAATACATCATCTTTTTCCCCACGTTTTCAGACTAGTTCTTCTTGATACAGGAGTTTAAACCAAAACTGTATAGCCCACCTTACTTTTTGTTCAGCTACACTCAAACCTACTTGTTGTGAGAGATGACAAAATTCTGCATTGGTGTATGCAATTGTATCTACTACTCCACCTAATTTCAGAGTAGCTGTTTAATTCTATATTGGTTTTTGAAATTGACTTCAAAATACTATTGTTCTTAAATCCCTGTGTGGTCTTGCACCATCATATCTATCTAATGGCACAGACAGTTATGATGGCGTAGGATCATAAGGATCTTTTATCCTACTACTTTCTACTCCCAGAGCTTGACTGGTGACAGAAAGAGGAATGGCTTTCAGGGACAACCACATCCTAGTTTGTGAAATGCTCTTCCTCAAAATATTAGACAGGCCTCTTCATTATCTTCTTTAAATTAAAAGTTAAAACTTACTTGTATAATAGGGCTTTTAAAATATGACTTTTTAATATATTTGTATTTCATTTTGTCTTACAATGTTATGTATTTTAATTGATTCGGTATACTTTTTGTCATTTATGAAGTTGTTTTAATGTATTTTTTAATGAGAAGTACTTAGTAACATTTTTTTCTTAAGTGCATATAAATAAAGTATTACTATTCTTAAAATTAAAAACAAATAAATAATATTTCTATGAAAATACAACATGGAAGTTGGTTTTCTGACAGTACTATATGGAATGCTTATTTAAAATCTAAGACCTTTATTGAAACATGTAAACCGGATGTGACCCTCACTGCTGTGTGTTGCTTGTACAGGGAGCACGGAAACGGAGCTTTTCAAAGATGAACACTGTTATCCGCTAAGATGACACATTTAACGAGTTACAGCACACAGAATAGCATCGTCTGAAGTGGATTCTGTCTAGAAATGCACTTGTTCAGTCATATCGTGCAGCTAAAGTTACTTTCGGTTTTCCACAAGCAAGGAGAAAATGTTGAAGTGAGCTCTCCCCTCCCCCGGCTGAAAGTGCTCCTAACCAGACTGGACTGGCCTCCAACCACATCCCTGACTTAACTTTAGATCTTAGCCTTCTAACACTGACAATCGTTACCGAAACGCCAAAGGTACCCCCTGAAAAACCTCGGAACGAATGGTTGCAGTTCCTATCTGACTGATAACTTACTCCAAGCTTCCTGGCTGTTTAACGCTTGCAGCCACAGAGATAGTAGAGTGTTGCAGAGAGGCACGTTTGAACCATTTGTGCAACAGTACTTACCTGTCACAATTCACTCGATAAGGCCAGAAGTTCCAACAAAGCTCTAAAGATTAGAAAATTATCATCAACAGTTTTACTGTACACAGTAAGAAAACCCAACCCAACCATGCAACGTTGCATGTGATTGGACACTCGTGTTGATAGACAGGTTGACTGAGCCAATGGAAAGCTTCGTTAAATTGCCATAATTGCATTTTTGTTCAGCAGTCTTGGTTCAGGCCCAGCAAAGGTAGTTTCTAATGAAAAACATCGTCTGTCAACAGTACTGATCATTTCATCAGCAATACTCCTTTTATCTTTACTGTGCAACTTCAATTGTGCATGTGTTTCACAGACACTGCTGATACTGTCGCTGAACTATTTGAGGTTTGCTGGAGTCCTCAGGGGGTCTGTTCCATCAAATCTAGGATTTTATTCTCGTCCTGGATTCTTTTATCCATTAAGAGATTCACGACAGTAGTGAGTTTTCGTAGAGATTCCCCATTGAGTGAAATCTGGTCTTCGCCAGACCAATTTAACAACTGCTTTCAGCATGTTTGCACCGTTCACACACAAATCACATTGATAAAAACAACCGTTTTCTAAATTGATGTAAAACACTTTCTCTTTATTTGCAGCTAGCTAGCCAGCCATATGGATTTCACATTTTATTGGTTATTTAACTCAAACAATATTCAAATTGTTTGAACAATAAACAAACAATGCAAAAGAAATGCAATGAATTTTTTACAGCTTTTATAATTTTACAATTTAAAAGATTTTACAATGAAATATTTTTACAACAAGGTGACAGTCATGTCACACTGACACCTAGATTGCTGCTTACAGAGATGTTAGGCATGCTAAATATTTAGTACTAGATTATTACAGTTGTTGGGAAGTTCTCAAGGTGTTTCAAATGAATCATTCAAATCATGTATCAATCAGTACTATTTTTTCAGTGAACATAGAAGCTATGAATATATACCTGAAAATGGAACCTCATCCGTTACCTCCTCTTCATGAATAGTAAGCTGTATACAGCAAATTTGGAAATTGAATTCAACTCTTAGGGAGTTGAATTAACACTTTGAAAGTTTATATATTGCTCCACTCTTAATTGTGTTAAAATAACACTTTTGAAAGTGTTATTTGTGATAGAGTTGAATCAACACTCTCAGTAGTTGAAATTTAACACACATCAGTGTTGACTTACCTAACACTAGTGTGTAGTGTCAAAGGTTAACACTATGAATGTGTTCATTTAACACAGAAGTGTTATGAAATTTAAAATATTACTGGTAGGCTGTGCTGTGGTGGCACAGAGGTTAAGCGCAACCCACATATGGAGGCCTTAGTCCTCAACGCGGCTGTTGAAGATTTGCTTCCTAACCTGGTGACCCTTGCCACATGTTTCCTCCGTTCTCTCATTACCCATTTTCCTGTCAATTCACTAACAAATAAAGGCCACTAAAGCCAATATAACCTTTAAAAATAATACTACTAGGCGTGCTGTGGTGGCGTAGGGGATAGCGCGACCCACATTTGGAGGCCTTGAGTCCTCGACGCAGCCGTCGCGAGTTCGATTCCCGGGCCCGGCGACATTTGCCGCATGTCTTCCCCCTTTCCAGTGAGCCTGCTTTCATATAAAGAACACTAGAACCCACAAAAGACCCCGTGGAGGGGTAAAAATAAATAAATAAATAAAAATAATACTACTGGCAGTCAATAATCCCCAAATTCACTTTAAAAAACATTAGATGCCACTTGAATTTACAAAAACCCCAACACAAGTTGCAGTTTGAATCTACGTACTTGTATTTCAAAACAAGAACAACATTAAACAGCATTGACAGCAATATACATCAAAGGTCATACAGTACAGCAATTTGCTATGTTTTCTTTCCCACATATCTCAGGAAACAGCTTGCCAGAGGGACTGTAAATTGGAAAAACATAAAACAAATCCTCTTATTGATACAGTATGCATTTAAATGATCATCATAATAAAGAGTGTCCACTCTGCCAGGCAAAATAAAACCTCAAGTGTCGTGCAAAATTCCTGGCTTTCCCCGCCGACTCTGCTGCCACTGTCACTGTAGGCTCATGCTTTTCCAGCCCAGAGCCGAAAGAAACAAATGCTTTTTTCCCCATCTTCTGGCTTCCTTTCTTTGTCCCAGTCACGATTCCTCTTGCTCAATGGAAGTCTTCATAAGACCGACAAAAGAAAGAGGTTGTTTCTGGGCAGACATAAGTTAGCTTAGGATAAACAATTTGAATATTGTTTGAGTGTCTATTTCACAGCAGGTTTTTTTTTTTTTGCAGGATTTAATCCTTCAAACTGTTTGGATATAAACATGCTGCTAGCCCATGGCACAAACAGTGTTTTATAAAGTTATACGCTAACAACGTATAATTATGCAACTTGAGCTTGCCCCATTTACCTGAGCTTTTTTATCCTCTGTTTTCAATTACTTACTTAAAGTAGTCCTTAAAGCATGCTAAATGTCAGTTTTCTCAAAAACTAAATGGTAGCTCCGCAGGGTGTCTGGGCTGTCCCCTAGAGATAGGGTGAGAAGCTCGGTCATCCGGAAGGAACTCAGTTTAGAGCCGCTGCTACTTAATGTCGAGAGGAGCTAGTTGAGGTGGCTCGGGCATCTGGCTAGGATGCCTACTGGACGACTCTCTGCTGAGGTGTTCTGCACACTTCCCACCGGGAAGAGACCCCGGGGGAGACCCAGAACACGCTGGAGGGACTATGTTTCTTGGCTGGCCTGGGAATGCTTTGGGATTCCCCTGAAAGAGCTGCCTCAAATGGCTGGGGAGAGGGCAGTCTGAGCCTGCCTTCTTAGACTGTTACCCCCCGACCCCCATTCGAACCGACCCCGAATAAGCGGAAGAAGATGGATGGATAAATGGTAGTTAAAACTAAATGGCAGCTGAATCAACTATTATTGATTCAGATGTTCAACAAGAACAGTTTTCTCTGTTCTTGCTGTGGTCAGTCTAATTGCTGGTGCTCATAAACAATTAATTTTAATTTATTGTGCTTTAAAGTACATGTCAGACTTGAAAGATATTGTTAAAATCATCAAAAGCTTGGACTAAAGGCTTTGTAGACTTGTGTGAAGGGAACCTCCTCCTGATCAATGCAGGGAAAAACAAGGAGTGGGTGACACAGACAGATACCAGTGAACATCCAGGGAGTGGACATTGAGACTATAGACTGTAATAAGTACCTGTTCACTTGAGCAATACACTGGACTTGGCTCACAACACTGATGCTCCTTACAGGACTGAGCAGAGCAGACTCCATCTCCTGAGGAGGCAGAGGCAGCGTGCGCCTGATAACCTTCTTTGACTCTGTAATAGCATCAGTCATCTTCGATGGTGTGGTCTCTGTTGGAGCAGCAGCTTATCTACAGCTGAGACGATACCATTAGTCAAGCTAATCAGGAAAGCCAGTTCTGTGCTAGGATGCTTTCTCAACCCAGTGCAGGTGGTGGCGACAGTTGGACTCTAGCTAAAATAACATTACTGATGGACAATGCCACTCCATGCATGAAGCTGTTGCTGAACAGAAGAGCTACTTCAGTGACAGACTGCTGCATTCTAAATGTGTAAAGGGGCATTATAGACACTGTTAGACTTTATAACCATCACCGATCCCTAAAAACTCAATAAATGTTTAAATCCTGGCTGGCATTTGTACTGTAAGTTGCACAGTTTTACTCATTTACACAACTTTGCCAGTATTTGCACATTTTGTTTTCACAAATTGTAAATAGACTGTTGTTTTAATGCACAAATAAACATGGAACATTTTGCTGATTTCTTTGGGAATTATCCCACTCACTTGCAAATTCCTTAGATGAAATAATGTTATTTTTGGTAACTCCACAGTATTTTGGGTTGTAATTTTTCTTCTTAATGTTCAGTATTTTATTCTTAATTTTGTTTTTATATACATGTCTGGTTCACACCAGGATGCTTAGGGTTAGCATCCTGGTGATATATATATATATATATATATATATACACACACACCTTCTGTCATGCCTGGTTCACACCAGGCATTTTCTTTTAGAAATTATTAGTTTTGTAATTGTCTAAGGATTTTGCTTGTTTTTTGTTTTTTTTCTTAAGGTAACAGTAGCGCACAAGATGACCTGTAATTTCATGCACCTATGCAGCTTTTCTCCTCTAGATGGAGCCAGTGTTCTGTCTTCTCTCAGTGCCTTCTGCTTTGGAGGTCCAAGGGCTCAAAGTTAAAAAAAAAAGGACACATTAAACAAGATCTTGAAACACAGTACAACAACGTCGCAACAACCCATATAATGAAGAATCTAATATTTAATCGGATCATACTATACATTCAAGATTTAATTAGGAAGTTTACTTTGTAAAAGTTTAAAGAACTATCTTGATAGCTTGATTGTTGTGTTACCATGGCTACAATATGGTCTAATGTTTCTGTTTGACATGGGTTTGTGTTGGGTAAATTGTATTATTAGTATTATCAAATATTCATTGTATCATGTAGCCTTGTAGTTACATTTAGATAATGTTTCTGTGTGTTAATTAATTCTGATTCCTTCCTAAGGCCTCCTTGGAAGAGAGAAGTGACAGATATTCTTAGCAGGACTCCCTGAGAGATGGAGGTGTTAGTTGCTCCCAGCAGAGTTTTACAGTCCTACAATAAACTCTGCTTTGTTCTTCTTTGTGCTACAAAGCCGTTGCTTTGAAGCTATACAACGTGTCCTATTTGACACCGTGCCTGGAGCAAAAGGATCTAGAGTGTAGATAACATGTGTCTAGATAGTGAATGTTATTAGCGCTGCAACCATGTGATGAATTGTTGACCCCACCCCTTAAAGTTGCAGTGCTCTCTGTGAAAGGGACTTTGAAAGCAATAAAATAGGGGAGCAGAGAGATGTGTTTCAGAGCGGTTGGAGATTTGTAACTGAAAGCACATCTCTGTCTGCTCTCCTCGCGAGAAACAAAGAATCTAACTCTCTTGTCTTTCCTGTGTTTGTTTAAATTGTCTAATAGGTATTTAGACCTGACAGTTTGTTCACAAATACATCACAACAAATAATCAAGTAAGAGGGGTCCAGGAAGCCTAAATAATGATTCTGCCTAAGGCGCTATATGACTTCGAACAGGTGTTATGCCGAGAATTGCATGCCCTGTCGCGGGAGCGCGCAACCCTAACCCTAACCCTAACCCAAAAGTCCATGTGTTGGGCGCCTCTGCTATTACCTGCTGGTTCCTCCGCTCCGCACTAGATGTCCCCAGAGAGCGGGATGGGTCTCAGCCTCCCCAAACCTTCTCTGCACACCTGCAAGCTTTTTCCCCTCATCAGCTGGAGCATAAGAAGAGCCGGCGACCAATCCTCCGACGCCAGAGTGCTTATGTGGTAACTCCTGCCCCTCGGAGTCTCAGGTCATATCTGTAGCTCTTTCAGTTATCGGCTTATTAATACTTGTGTCCTGCCTTCCTAGGTATTCTCCAACGCCAGATTCCTGTCCGATCGTGTGGCCCATCCTCTGGTTCGGAGCGTCCCCAGGCAGATCCTAGCCCCGCTGTAACTTCCTCACTCTCTGTGCTGCCACGCCCTAGTCGACGGATCCCTGGCTTCTGGTTCCTATGGTCCCCTAGTGCACTTCTCCTCCCGCTTTGAACATCCAGACTTTCTCAGAGTTAAACCCATTGTCAATAAAAGAAGGTTCTGCCTCAACTCTTGATGGTGTTTCTGCATGTGGGTTAGACAAATTTCCAAAACCATGACACCATGGGCATCTCCGTTGCACGTGGTTCCCAAGGTAGATGGGGGTTGGTGACCCTGTGGGGATTTTTGATGCCTCAACAATGTGACCAGTAATGACAGGTACCCAATTCCTCACATTCAGGACTTTTCTGCCCACCTGGCTGGAGCAACCGTTTCTCTAAGGTGGACTTGGTGCGAGGTTACCATCAGATTCCAGTGTATCCCTTGGATGTACCCAAAACCGCAGTTATTATCACACTTTTGGTCTTTTTGAGTTTTTACAGATGCCCTTCGGTCTTAAAGGCGCAGCGCAGACTTTCCAGCGGCTTATAGATTCGGTCCTGCAGGGTATGCCATTTTGTCTATTTGGACGACATAGTGGTGGCTATTTCCTCTGTAGAAGAACATATGGTGCACCTTCGTCAGCTGTTTGTTAGACTCAGTGAACATGGACTGATTGTGAACCCAGCTAAATGCCAGTTTGGTCTGCCTGCTGTTAAGTTTCTGGAACACAAAGTGTCTTTCTCAAGGGGCGGTTCCCCTACCTGCAAAGGTTGAAGCAGTTTCCGCTTTTCCCCACCCTCCCTCAGTGAAGCCCCTGCAGGAGTTTTTGGGGATGGTAAACTTTTATAAACGTTTCACCCCATGGGCAGCTCACCTCATGCACCCCTGGTATGAAGCACTTAAGAGGCAAAAAGGGGACCAGCAGATAGAGTGGACCCCCGAGAGGGTGCAGGCATTCAATGATGCCAAAAAGGCCTTGGCTAAAGCTATGCTTTTGACCCATCCATCTCCAGTGGCTCCTGTGGCTCTAACAACTGATATCTCTGATTATGCAGTTGGGGCAGTTTGTGAGCAATGGGTGGATGGTGCCTGGTAACCCCTCCGGCACACTAAGGCTCCACTGGAGCACTTTCCTGTTTTGCAGCAGAAGTTTGAACATGTGCATGTGGACTTAATGGGGCCGCTTCCACCTTCCAGAGGTTTTACCTATCTCCTGACGATGGTGGACAGAACTACTTGGTGGCTGGAGGCAGTTCCGCTGTCATCAACCACTTTGGTTCATGTGGCTCGGGCATTTATCTCCTCCTGGGTGTCCCGGTTTGGTGTGCCATTGGACTTGACCTCCGATAGAGGTCCCCAGTTCCCTTCAGAGTTGTGAACTGCAGTGGCAGAGAGCCTTGGGGTTAAACTCCACCGTACTGCTGCCTACCATCCGCAGGCCAACGGTCAGTGTGAGAGGTTCCACCGCACAATGAAGGCTGCATTGCGGGCCTCATTGATGGATAATAGCTGGATAGATCGCCTGCCTTGGGTTTTGTTCTGCTTGCGTTTGACTCCAAAAGAGGACCTGCGGTTTTCTTAAGCTGAGTTGGTCCTGGGCCAGCCTTTGAGGGTACCAGGGGAATTTCTTCCGGGTCCAGCGGCTTTGGTTGATTCCCAGGGGAGTAGAACAGTTCTAAATGGGGAATCTAGATCTTTTGCCCCGTTGGCAGCACATCACTGCCTTCCACACGTTTGTGCCAAAGAACCTAATGTCTGCAGAGTATGTATTTATTCGCCATGACTCACAACGTTCACCACATCAGCCTCCTTACGATGGTCCATTCTGTGTTTTGGAGAGGGGACCTAAGGATTTTTTGGTGGAGTTGGGGTATAATCAGGAGAGTATTTCGGTGGACCATTTGATGCCAGCTCATGTGTTACCAGGGGACTCAGGGGACTTATGTCATTCTGTTTTTGGTTTTGATTGGAAAACATTGAGAATAAAACAAGACTCAAATTATATTTTCGTCTTTTTCTGCTGACTTCCACACCTGCACCTTTTTTCTTTATGTGCCTGCATCAATGCAACTTGGCATAGATGCCGAGTTACATACACATTGTATTCAAAGCATTAACGGTCAGGTAATGCTTTTTAAAATTCCTTTGTAAAACGTAAATGGCAAGTCCGCTCAGTGATCTAGTGGATTGGACATCATGTGACTTGCTGTCACATGATGACAGTAAGTCACATGAGACACTGCCACATACATGTGCTGCTGCTTTACATTGAGTAAGAAATATCTGTGGTTGGGGAAATGACACAATCAAGCCAAGAATCTGAGAAGGGGACCCAAAGTTTTGATATTGTCAACACTTCTATAGCAAGACAACAAGGTCCAAAGGGGTCCCATTTCACAAGTCAGTAAAAAGCTTTAATTAAACAAAATATATATAAAGAAAGTGGAGAGTAGTTAGTTATGCTAGCTTAACTTTTATCACCTTAGCATGTACTCTTGCTGCGCAGTTCGGAGTATTTCGGTTCAATTAACACAAAAATAAGGCAACCCACATACATTTTCTGACAGATAATCAGAAGTGCAGGTGTTTAAGATGGCTAATCAACCACCGCTAGTATTCAGGCGATCACTTCCTAATGATCCCAAAATGGAAATTCAGAAACATAAATCTGCAATGGACAAAATGTTCTGTTTGGTGTTTGTACATCCGCTTTTGTTTGGTAAATGTTTTTATGTTTTTTTTTCAGTGTCAATTTCTGATGTACTTGAACGTAATCTTTGCTCTGCTCTCCCGGGGTTGTTGTTTATTGGTTGCCATGGCTACAGGTCTGCATGTGACGTAAAGCTGACAGACTGAGGGAAAAAAAAAACACCTCGTCACGAATTACGGTGTGAGGTGGTGAGGATAATGCTACGAACTCAGGTTGTTGAGTGAGGATGACAATTTAATAATCCAAAAACACAATAATCCAGGCGGCACAGATGAGCGGAAGGCTAATTAACTCACAACTGGTAGCAACTGGATCAAAAGAATAACTGACGACAGACAAAACGACAGACTAGACTCGACAACTAGACAGAATAGACCAGGACATCCCGGAGCGAGACACACCTGGGAACAATCAAGGGGTAGACAGGACAACACGGAGACTCAAGACACAGAAACCCAAAATAAACACACAGAAAAACTCAAATCAACACAGAGAAAACCCAGTCTTGACAAAAAACAAGCCAACCAGGGTGGGCAGAGGGGCGTCGGAAGAAGGGTCAGAGTCCATGAACACACACACACAAAAGAAACTCAGTTCAGTGGCCGAAGGTGCAGGAGGCGATCTGGAAGGCTGAGTCTGGCATGTTACTGTTAAGCCAGGTTTCCGTTAGGCAAAGAACGCCACAGTTCTTCATCTCTGCAGAAACTCTCAACCTCAGATGTAACAAATCCTCTTTGTTATCCAGTGAGCGAACAAAGCCAGAAACAGAGTCGGAATAGGTGGCTTCCTAGCAGGCCCAAGCCTCCATGGGGCCCTAAGCAAAATGTGGTTTTGGGGCCCTCTAGTTCTGCTAAGAATGTGGACTGGCTGCAATCAGCAGTCCAATCATTAGGTCATTCACACACCTGCTATAATTTTATTGCATCTCTGGTACTGCTGTGTACATTATATACATATATAATAGGATACATTTATTGGCCAACTGACCAGCAAATTTCTGGTCAATTTCCTTAATTTTGGGGAATCGTGATTGGCCGATATTCCATGTGAAGCCCATCTTATTCCCTAATCTTATCTTCATTAGCCAAGGTTTAAAAATCAGTCTCTGTCCTCTGGTGCTCTACAGTGAGAGGTTTGACTGGCAGACCGACCCACCAGGTCAGGTCTGCACGTTTACAGTTAACAATATTCACCTCACTGTGACATTCTTGCTATATTTAGCAACATTTCAGACAAAAAATATTCATATCAGCCAAAATCAAAATCGGCAGGTCAAGCTTTTTAGAGATCGGTAACCAGGGATCGGCCAGAAAACTGCAATCGGTGCAGCCCTACTTAAGATGGAGTACATACACACATATTCATGACATTCTTCATTAAATACATTCCTCTTAAGCGTTACTCCAATAGCTAAAAATAGAATTTATACCAGGTGAGTCTTTCTCCCCTGAGAATGTGGATTGGTACTGGACTGATTCTGATCTTTCAAATGATTTTTACAGAAGTTTCACATAACTTAGAAGTTGATGTAAAAAATAATGTTTGTTTTAGCCACAAAATGAATATGCTCAACAGCAAACATGTCCCCAACTACAGCATAGAGCAGCTCATCGATGTAGCAGCTAAGTAGCCTGACGTAAAAACATTTTGCTAAACAATGTCAAACATTGAGAAGCTTTAATTATTGTTGTCAAAGTTATCAAACACGGCGTTTTGAAGCCAAAAACACCTCAGAAATATACAGAGCCAAGCAGGAGAATCAACTCATTTAAAGTTAAAACTCAGTTTTACACAAACACAAAGACCCTAGCATAAATGTTTGGTTGTTGAACTGGACCGTTCCAGGTCGCTACCAAGGAGATTTTCTATTAGCAGCTTAACAAATCTTGTACATTACATTACCAAGACACATTAAAACAAACCTTTATCTTTTCTCCCTCCCCAAAGGATAAGTTCTTTTTGAGACATTGTTTTGCTTACTTAACTTCTGACCGGAGCTTTGGACGGTTGTATGCACATTGCACATTACACAGCAGCTCATGACACCGGCCCCCCAGGAGCAATTTATTTATTTTTTCTTTTTATCCATAAAATAATGATTTATACATACATTATCAAATATATATTATTGTAAAAACAAATCAGTTCATAGTCAAATTGTGTGTTTTTGATATTATAATGACATAGAAATTATTACTAAGATATATATACACTGCCTGGCCAAAAAAAAAAGTCGCCACCTGGATTTAACTAAGCAAATAGGTACAAGCCTCCTATTGGATAAGTACTGCATAGGCGATTATCTTTCAGCTGGCAACAAGTTATTTAACCCCAGCTGATGCAATGAGTAACTCCTCATTTCTTAAACAACCATGGCAAAAGACACATCCTGTGGTCGTGGAAAAGACGTTAGTCTGTTTAAGAAGGGTCAAATCATTGGCATGCATCAAGCAGAGAAAACATCTAAGGAGATTGCAGAAACTACTAGAATTGGGTTAAGAACTGTCCAACGCATCATTAAAAACTGGAAGGATGGTGGGGAACCATCGTCTTCCAGGAAGAAATGTGGTCGGAAAAAAATCCTGAATGATCGTGATCGGCGATTACTTAAACGTTTGGTCAAATCAAATCGAAGAAAAACAACAGCAGAACTCAGGAGTATGTTTAATTGTGAACGCAAAAGCATTTCCACACGCACAATGCGAAGGGAACTCAAGGGGTTGGGATTGAACAGCTGTGTAGCCGTAAGAAAACCTCTAATCAGTAAGGCTAACCAGAAAAAAAGGCTTCAGTTTGCTAGGGAGCATAAAGATTGGACTCTGGAGGAATGGAAGAGGGTCATGTGGTCTGATGAGTCCAGATTTAGCCTGTTCCAGAGTGATGGGCGCATCAGGGTAAGAAGAGAGGCAGGTGAAGTGATGCACCCATCATGCCTAGTGCCTACTGTACAAGCCTGTGGGGGCAGTGCTATGATCTGGGGTTGCTGCAGTTGGTCAGGTCTAGGTTCAGCAACATTGTGTGCCCAAAGAATGAGGTCAGCTGACTACCTGAATATACTGAATGACCAGGTTATTCCATCAATGGATTTTGTCTTCCCAAATGGAACGGGCATATTCCAAGATGACAATGCCAGGATTCATCGGGCTCACATTGTGAAAGAGTGGTTCAGGGAGCATGAGACATCTTTTTCACACATGGATTGGCCACCACAGAGTCCAGACCTTAACCCCATTGAGAATCTTTGGGATGTGCTGGAGAAGGCTTTGCGCAGTGGTCAGACTCTCCCATCATCAATACAAGATCTTGGTGAAAGATTAATGCAACACTGGATGGAAATAAATCTTGTGACACTGCAGAAGCTTATTGAAACAATGCCACAGCGAATGCGGGCTGTAATCAAAGCTAAAGGCGGTCCAACAAAATATTAGAGAGTGTGACCATTTTTTGGTGGCGACGTTTTTTTTGGCCAGGCAGTGTATATACAGTATATATATATATATATATATATATACAGTATATACAGTATATATATATATACAGTATATACAGTATATATATATATACTGTATATGGCCCTGGGTCCCTAAGCGGCTGCTTAGTTTGCTATTCCTTTGGTCGGCCCTGCTTCCTAGCCTTCAGCTGGGCCAACGGGCCAACATGCCCGCCTGCTTCCCCCTCTTCTGTTTTCTGGCACAACGTTTCCTTTTGACCGTTGCTCCTTGCACCCTGCTGCGCCAGTCCGTTGTTCTGAGGAGCTGCTGTCTCCCAAGTGCAGATTTTAGCCTCGGTGATATAAACAACCGAACTGTATCCAATTGCCATCAGTTCGGCCGAGCTGCACTTCAGCCGTGAAGTTGTCACTGAACTCTTGCCCAAAGCAGCCTCACTGATGTTAAAATATAGCTTAATCTGGGGAGCTCGAGAAGCCGATGCACCTCTGTGCGCAGCCATAGCATAATCAGACCTAAGTTTTTATTCACAAACAAATGTATGTTGAAAAAAAATGTAATTTTTAGAATGTATATTAGAATATTCTATTCTATATTTACAAAAATTAAAAAAAATATACAAACAAGAAAATCCACATTATTTTAAGTGGCATTAACAAAAAAAGTCATGGAGGGAAAAAATGTAATAAAATAAGAGTAACAGTAAAACTGACAGTTTTAGAGGTTTAGAAATGACTGCTTGCATCTTGTTCCCAGCAGCCAGGATTACCTTCCAAGGTCATGAGTCATTTTAATTTTTCATTTGATGGAATCCAGACGTAGGGTCCTGAATGTTCATCAATGACTTGTTTAGACTTGTAATAAATATCATCTAAGGTGTCTCCTTGAACCAGAGCTGAAAACAAACATAAACAAGAAATTACTATGAAAGGTAACTGCTACAGATGGTTACATCTTTGCTTTCTCTTGAGAAGTATTAAAATCTTAATTTTGTCATATCAGTATGCATGACTTCATCTTTTTCATATATACTGTGAGAAAAAGGTGCAACACACAAGAGCTAGGTGAGAGTCATTGTGAAAATCAGTGATGGATGTTTTTAAAGAGTATTAAGCAAATATAAACACAGCGGCAAAACTAGAATTCATCTACCTGTGATTGTGTTGCTTATTAGTGGTTGGCAGGTGCCAAGTAGTTGAGTAGCCCATTCACACATGTACAACTTTTGGATTTCATGTTTCTTCAGCACTTTACACAAAACTTAAATGTTTTTGAAGCTGTTTTATACAATATTTCTCATGCAGACAGTCATATCAGAATTTTTGTAGTAAAGTAGTAGTAAATTTCCATAGAGGATATCAGTGAAGCAAGACAGTTTAACTGCAGAAAACATATTTTTCTTTAGTTTTTATTCATGTTTTAATAACCTAATTTATAAATACTGTTGTGTATTACATGCAGCAAGTTAGTTTCTAAAGAAGCTGCATTTCAGAAAGCAGGGTTAACAAATTGAGTAGAAGGAAGCTACTCTGAATAAACTTACCCTGTTCTGTGAAGCTCTAGATTTTCATTTTAAGAACAGGAGATAAACTTGGCAGCTAAGTTTTGTTTCAAGTTCTTCTCCCTCATCAATGGAAGGCAGATAAGGTAATTCACCATGACAAAGGGAGAAAAAAAAGAAGCCTGAAAGTGCACATTTGAATTCTATATTTTAATGACAGCATAAGTAGGACAAACTCAGGATTTGTTCAAACAATCCTTCTACTGAGCAGGGTTGGTTATGATAAATTACAGTGACAAGTTGACTGAAAATAACCGCAATACAGGTTTCTGAAACTGAAAACCCAGGATAAGCACATAGTTACCCCAGAACTTACTCAGGATTTTCATTCATCCCGCTTTCTGAAATGGGGCCCTGGTGTTCATTGAGAGGTGGCTGTTTGGTCAGGAAATACAAAAACAGACAAAGCAGCCTGGTAGTATAGTTTGACTACCTTTTCTTTTCATGAAAACTGAATCTAGTCATTGCAGCAGGTCAGTCTTTAGCCTTTTATTAGTCCTATTTTATATAATATCACAGCCAAGTTGAATGATTTCTATTAGTAATTTGGAAAATCAGTAAGATTTTTTATTGCTAAGGTGTTTAGCAATACCCTGTCAGGTGCAGAGCCCTTGGTATGCTATCTTGGTAGCGAAAGTGTTGACATCACCTAAATAAAACAAGTCATTAATTGTTTACTGAAAAATTAAGATGCTGAATTACAGGAGACATTAAATAGATCAAAACAAATTTAAAATCTAAAATAATATTATTTTAGGTGACAGAAGGTGGAAACGTGATGTCTGCCCTCTAACTGAATAAAATATTGAGAATAGAAATTAGTTTGATCTTCATGTCTATACTGCACACACAAAGTTTAGATGAGGTTCAGAGAACACCATCCTCTGTTTTCTTCTTTTCTTTCTACAGGTCTGAAAGTTTGAAATTGATTTAAACAAGTTTTTACTGTAAGTTTAAAGTTGGCTACTATTTGTTTCTGTAATGTTTAAGAAATAGGCCTGGTTGTGACTTTGTATTTGTATTGATAGTAAAACCTTACCTGTAAAGAATTCGCCAAACTCCCTCTCCAGCTTCACAGCCTTTTCAAATATCTTCTTCGCTTGTTCCTCAGTCAATTTCTTATTCATGTCCCTGGGTATGACATAGGATAACATTTAAATGTTTTTTTCATTCATTTCCAAAACAGACATGCTGCTCAGGAGACATTAAAGATGGCTAGTACATCTGTAATGGAGCATGAGGCATGCTACTCTCATCACGTCGGCCATCACAAGGTCAACATGAATTCAAGAATTAAAATTAAATAAAAAAAACAAAATCTTTATTTATCCCCAGGGAAATTCAATTTGCTGTAACTCATTATTCAAGCTTCTTTAACGAGTTGTTGCTAATGCTGAAGGCAGGAAGCATTTACTGTAGTGGTCTGTATGTCAAGATTTGGGTTGATGAGGTGGTGAGGATGAGGTTGTAGTAAAAAATGATGGTTTTAATAGTGATCTCAAAAGGGTACAAAAATCCCAGGCAGCACAGGTGAGCAATAAGGCCAAGAATTTAAACACTGGTAACAACTGGAATAGAACTAGACAACGAGGACAGACATATGACAAGGATCTGACAGAGAGCAAGAAACACAGATGGGTTTAAATACACGGGAAGGTAATCAGGGGAAACAAGGGACAGCTGGGGGCAATTAGGGGGAAGACCCAACATCATAGGAACTAATAGAGAAAATCCAAATCCTCACACTGTTTTTTCTCTGAAGGATAAAACTTGCCACTTTCTGTTGTCGCTATTGCACTCTGTGGATATGTTGGTATTTGAGACTCTTGATTTGATCTAATTTCTCTGTCCTGAAACCTTAGTGAGTTATACTAACACATATGCACATTAAAACACATATGATGTGTATTGAACTTTACTTTTTGGGAACTCTTTATGTTTGACAAAATTTCTTTTTTTATTTGGCATGGTAAGAGGGCTTGCTTGCGTAGATAGCTTGGTGTTATCTTAGCAGCAGCACTACTATTACTTCTCCTGCTGTTTCCAGTCTGTCTGAATCTCCTCCTCTTTTTTGTTCTCTGTGTCATGTTTAGTAACTTTTCTGCCTCATATATTGATAATGGTACATATAATAAATGTAGCACTTTTGTAGTGTTTGAGGTGAGGGTGTTGGAATTTGAAAACCAGCTCTGCACTGTTAAAGAACAATGCTGATGCCCCTTAGCCACTGCGGAGCTAACATGACTAGAACAAAACGGTCCATCACCCAACCAGCATAGTCCCAGATCCTAGCCCATGGATCATCACCAATTTAATCTCTAACCCATTAGCTCTCTGGTTTAATTCAGAGCTCCATACTTTAAAGCAGAACATTAGGACTTTACATATCTAGATGACTCCTACTATACAGACAGACAGACAGACGATTTATTGACACAGAGCAGGACTATAATTATTATTTTTTCTTAAAGGAGGATGTTTTAAACAGGAAGAAAAAACCAGAAAACTGTCTTCATTTCTTGGGATGCTCAGAGTCATCTCTGTTGTTGCTGTGGTTGGAAGCAATTCACAATCTTAATAGCTTTGGTTAAAAATTAATATGTAAAAACTGATATGTTACTGAAGACCATAGAAATACTCACATTAATGAATCAGCAGACTTAGGTTTTATCAAGATGGCTATTGGATGCAACTGTGCTACTTGAAGTCGTTTAATGGCATTTCCAGAGACATCCAGAATACAGTGTTTGCCCTAAAAAGACAGTGATTTAGAAGATATTCTAATAAAATTCTTATAAAAAAAATAAGAGTTATCTATTATGTTTTTCCCTGGTTTGTTGCATAAGAGAAGAAAACAGATCAGCTGGAACAATAACATTACAACTTCTTTTTTTATATGAACATTTATGCTTCTGTGTGGTACAGCCAACATGAAGTTGAATGAAATAATATTACCTTCTCAGCTACATGTTTTACGGACTGGACACTGGTCCCATAAAGATTGTCATTGTATTGTCCAGCTTCTATGAACTTGTGTTCTTGGATGTCTTTCTCCATCTGCTCTCTGGACATCACGAAGAGATAGTCTTGCCCATCAACCTCATAGCTCCGTTTTGGCCTTGTGGTGTCTTGTGGTTTAAGGAAGAGAATACATTACTAGCATATCATAATGGCAAGGATACTTACTGCAATCTAAGTTTTAATTCAGAAAACAAAACAAAAAATTAAAAAAGCATAACTATGTGATTCCAATTTGAAAAGCCAAGCAGTTGGAGGAAAAAAGCAAAGCTGCAAGACACTGTAAAAGAGACAGAGCAACAGCTACTGAGAGGCTGACAAGTTATATTCTCTCCAAAACCACCAAACTGATTTGGCTGTTGATAAACTGGTAATGGTAACTAATTGTAAAATGAATCAAAGATACAGGATTAGAATTAGCATGGTGACGCAGGAAACGCATGGCACTAAAGGTTCAGCAGATGTATAATGCGACACAAAGAAAACAGAGACTTTGAAGATCCTCATTCAGAAAATCCAATCACTTATAAATTCTTGTGATGTTTTCTCAATAAAATAAAAAAAATTGTGAAAGATTTTTATAAATAGCTTTTTCTCTTTTATTAAGACAATCTCTGGTGGGTATCTGAGGTGAATCAAATAACTTGGTAATGGGTTTTTTTTTATTTTCTTGATTTTATTTATTTGAATGAGTACATATAAAAATGTGTACTTAAACTGGATTTTTAGAAGCAAAAAAGCAAATTATTCCATGAGTTCATAACCACTTGTATGTTCTTTATATTTGTAAGGGGATATTTTTTGAAATCACAATCATTACATAAATTTACTCCACATACTGTATTCTCCAACCTACTCTATGTATATATATATATATATATACTGTATATATATATGTGTATATATATATATATACAGTACAGACCAAAAGTTTGGACACACCTTCTAATTCAATGGGTTTTCTTTATTTTCATGACTATTTATAAGGCAAGAAATCCCACTTATTAACCCGACAGGGCACACCTATGAAGTGAAAACCATTTCAGGTGACTACCTCTTGAAGCTCATCGAGAAAATGCAGAGTGTGTGCAAAGCAGTAATCGCAGCAAAAGGTTGCTACCTTGAAGAAACTAGAATATAAGGGGTATTTTCAGATGTTTTACACTTTTTTGTTTAGTGCATATTTCCACATGTGTTATTCATAGTTTTGATGCCTTCAGTGTGAATCTACAATGTCAATAGTTATGAAAATAAAAGAAACTCATTGTATTAAAAGGTGTGTCCAAACTTTTGGTCTGTACTGTATATACACTGCCGGGCCAAAAAAAAGTCGCCACCTGGATTTAACTAAGCAAATAGGTACAAGCCTCCTATTGGATAAGTACTGCATAGGCGATTATCTTTCAGCTGGCAACAAGTTATTTAACCCCAGCTGATGCAATGAGTAACTCCTCATTTCTTAAACAACCATGGCAAAAGACACATCCTGTGGTCGTGGAAAAGACGTTAGTCTGTTTAAGAAGGGTCAAATCATTGGCATGCATCAAGCAGAGAAAACATCTAAGGAGATTGCAGAAACTACTAGAATTGGGTTAAGAACTGTCCAACGCATCATTAAAAACTGGAAGGATGGTGGGGAACCATCGTCTTCCAGGAAGAAATGTGGTCGGAAAAAAATCCTGAATGATCGTGATCGGCGATTACTTAAACGTTTGGTCAAATCAAATCGAAGAAAAACAACAGCAGAACTCAGGAGTATGTTTAATTGTGAACGCAAAAGCATTTCCACACGCACAATGCGAAGGGAACTCAAGGGGTTGGGATTGAACAGCTGTGTAGCCGTAAGAAAACCTCTAATCAGTAAGGCTAACCAGAAAAAAAGGCTTCAGTTTGCTAGGGAGCATAAAGATTGGACTCTGGAGGAATGGAAGAGGGTCATGTGGTCTGATGAGTCCAGATTTAGCCTGTTCCAGAGTGATGGGCGCATCAGGGTAAGAAGAGAGGCAGGTGAAGTGATGCACCCATCATGCCTAGTGCCTACTGTACAAGCCTGTGGGGGCAGTGCTATGATCTGGGGTTGCTGCAGTTGGTCAGGTCTAGGTTCAGCAACATTGTGTGCCCAAAGAATGAGGTCAGCTGACTACCTGAATATGCTGAATGACCAGGTTATTCCATCAATGGATTTTGTCTTCCCAAATGGAACGGGCATATTCCAAGATGACAATGCCAGGATTCATCGGGCTCACATTGTGAAAGAGTGGTTCAGGGAGCATGAGACATCTTTTTCACACATGGATTGGCCACCACAGAGTCCAGACCTTAACCCCATTGAGAATCTTTGGGATGTGCTGGAGAAGGCTTTGCGCAGTGGTCAGACTCTCCCATCATCAATACAAGATCTTGGTGAAAGATTAATGCAACACTGGATGGAAATAAATCTTGTGACACTGCAGAAGCTTATTGAAACAATGCCACAGCGAATGTGGGCTGTAATCAAAGCTAAAGGCGGTCCAACAAAATATTAGAGAGTGTGACCATTTTTTGGTGGCGACTTTTTTTTTGGCCAGGCAGTATATATATATATATATATATATATATATATATATATATATATATATATATATATATATATGTATACATACACCTGCTATCAAATTGCCACCAGAAGTCACCTAATTAGTAAACACACCACAGGTGGAGTTTCTACAAGTAGAAACCTAAAGATAAAATGTGAACATACACAATTTTTATGTATAAAATCTGGATATTGGTAAAGATCTGAAACATAAAAACTGCTTTGGACTGTTGTTTAATTAAAAGAAAAAACATTTAATTTCTAAATTAAATGTTTTTTAAACATTTTCCTTTTTAAACATTTTCACCTATAATTATTATTTCAGAAAAAGTGTTATTTGGCAAAAAAAAAAAAAAAAAAGCTTTGTTATCTTTTTAAAAAAACTGTCATTGACATTAAGCACATGAAACTTGAATAAACAGAACATTCTGAAAACCACGCCTATTCATTTTAATGAAGCGGGTGTGCCTTGCAGCAAGAAGGTCCTGGGTTCGATTCCCGGCCCAGGGAATTTCTGCATGGAGTTTGCATGTTCTCCCTATGCATGTGTGGGTTCTCTCCGGGTTCTCCAGCTTTCTCCCACAGTCCAAAAACATGACTGTCAGGTTAATTGGTCTCTCTAAATTCTTCCTCGGTGTGAGGACGTGTGTGTGTGCATGGTTGTTTGTCCTGTCCTATTTAATCCCAAGTTGACAAGATCTTTATTTTTAAAAGAATTTCCATCCACCTAGCCATTTTTTACATATCCTGGAAATGTCAACTACAACAGGTTTAATGGAGAGGTACTTGGATAGAGGAATATTACAAATTAACTTTTATAAAATGTTACAGTTAATTGGCTTATAACAGTGGCTCCTGCCAAAGAAAATGTATAGTTGGGAAGGTCACCATCTCCCCTTTGTTGTTAAATAGAAAAATTCTGAAGCTTTCTTTATTACCTTTTGCATAGAAACTATAACCAAGATATCTCACTGCTCTTAGGTTGAGACATTTTACATTGTGGTATAAGGAAGATAATACATTACTAGCATATCATAACGGCAAGGATACTTACTGCAATCTAAGTTTTAATTCAGAAAACAAAACAAAAAATAAAAAAGCATAACTATGTGATTCCTATTTGAAACTAACCCATAATTCATTGGACTTGAAATCCAATATAGTTCATCTCCAAAATACTTGTGGTTGCCATAAAGCCTGAGAAGAATTGCCTCTTTCAGATTAAAAACCAGCTAATGATACCAATCTCTTCACTGAGGAATTTGGGGTCAAATGTGCAACACAAATGTGCAAAATGTGCAAAACTGTACTGCATGACTATTGCCATCCATTGACCCAAAAGCCTCTCAGACTGGAATCAAGTTAAGACAAATGGTAACTACATAATGGAAAACTCCAAATGTCTAATGCCCAGTTATTGTCTGTGTGTTCACTGATATGCAAAAAATGCATTTATGTGGTGGGAACTTACGTGGGACACAAGAACCAAACTTGTCCGGAAACTCGCCAATCAGATCTTCATTGATTTTGTCCTTCATGGGTCCAAGAATGATGACAGGTCTAGCATAATCAACTGAACAGGAATACACAGAATTTTGGCACCGTCATTAACCTTTCTTAAAATCTCAGCACATTTGCCATTTTATTTGTTTATTTTTCAATGTTGTTATAATTGTAATGGGTCGTCAGAAAAATTGCCAACCTTGACTTAGGCAAAAAGAAGTTGTTGAAAATGGACTAATTAATATAACTGTGTGTATAGCACTGTAAGAGCTCAGGAAGCTGCCTGAGTAATGTTTGCTGTGATTGGTTCTGAGTAGTCTCAAGCTGCTAATGAGAGCACATGTTCAGTGTTAGACAAGCAGAAAGTGGAAAAAGTTGGAGTTCCCATGTCACTCCACTCACATCGTTCAGAGCTGTTGTACAAGAGACTGAGAGCGTGTAAATGAATGACAGTAAGTCTTATCAGTATTCGAGCAGCATTTGTATACCTGTGCAGTTTAATATATGTATTGCAATGTAAAGAGTTAAGATTGTGATGTTGTGCTTTGTGGTTTGTTTTTGGTCTTTTGTTGCCATCTGGTGGACAAATTAGAAATAACCTTTAGTAGCGAGCAGAAATAATGGCTTTCATTTTGTTGTTTTTTGTAGACCACTCTCAGCTCGATTAAAAAACCAAGACCGGAAAACTCTCCTCATTCTTTACCGGATGCTCGTGGTGGCTGTACTATTTAAGGAACTAACACACAAAATAAAGGGAGCACAACAGAAGTCTTTTTCCATTTGCCAGCTCAACCCTGATGTAAGTGTATTTACTGAACATTTAAAGCAATTTCTACATAAATAACTTGAAGTAAAATACAAGATAAAATGTGTTTTATACCAGACACAAAGTGAAAACAACAGTGAAGTTGTTTTCACCCCAAGTGAATGGGGAGATTCTTTAATAGTTATATACATTTGGCATGACTTGTAAGGCTTCTCACACAGGATAAGACTCCTCTGTAACATCAGCCAGTAAATGAGTGGTCTTTGGAGAGCCTAATTGAGGGGATTATTACAAATTCAATCTGCTTCATACCTCTGACCTCCACCATGCTAGGATAGGCTGATCTTCTTTTATGTATAACTCAAACAAGAAGTCTACAGAAATCGAATAAAAAGACACATGCACCTGTTTTTCCTCACTGTCTGAGGTAAAGTCAAATCAAACTTCTCTTGCTTTAGGTCTGTTACATAATTAATGATAATAATAATAATAATAATGACCATAAATCAACATTAAAACAACATTAAGATTCTGTTAGGGGAATTTCCTACTGAGTATTTGTTATTTTATCCTTTTTCAGACAATCCACTTACCTTCTTGGCGTAGCACGTATTCATAGGAGAGTCTTACATCATCTTGACTTCCTGGTGAGATAAAAAGAGAAAAATATTAGAACTTTTTCCCACAAATGAAAAATTTTCAAGAATGAAGTAAGAGTCATGTGATTTGAAAAAACAGATTTAAGCTGAAATATTTTCTCCTGATTGTTAGGCAAGTTTTAAAGAGGTTAAAAATCCACATTGAGGCTTTAAAATATTTCATAAACTTAAATACAATCAGAAATTCAAACCCGGTGAAAAACTTTAGGGTATCTGATTTAAACCGATACCCTAAAAACAAGACATAGTTTCTGGGTGTTTTGATGGACTCAGACCTGAACCTTAAGTTTCAAAGTAAAGAGAATTACAAAGTCAGCCTTCTGTCAAATGAAGAGTAATGAGTTTCTAGATAAACTCGTCCATGCATTTATCGTTCGTTGCATTGATTAGTACAACAGTGTTTTCACAGGTCTGCAAAAAAGTTTCTAGGGGGCTCTGTGCCAAGGATACATACACAAATAAAAATACACAGGCAATATTTTTATGCTCCAACATCATCTTATTTAGGATCTTATATATACATTCATACACAAAGACAGGCTGCATAATGAGGAAGTAATTCACCCATTTTATTCAGGTGTATTGAACCCGGGACACATCAAAACATTTGGGGACAACGGCCCTCTAGGCCTGGATTTAAAGACCCCTGGTCCTTTTATTAAACTGAATAAAACATCTTATGTTACTTCTTAGCCAGTTGAGGTGGCTCGGGCATCTGGTCAGGATGCCTCCTGGACGCCTTTCTGGTGAACAGACTCCGGTTAAGCGGAAGAAGATGGATGCTACTTCTTAAAAACAATTCATGTAATTTTATGCGATTACATTATTTTCATGAATTACTGAAAAAAAAAAAGAAATTCTGCCAGCTTGGCAGTGTTTTCTATGGAAAATAATATCCTTCATCTCTTTTAACCTTTTAGAAATGCTACTTAATAGACCAATAAACAAAGTTCGGACCAAAAATTATGGTAAAAAGAAAACAGAACAGAACAAGGTCTCACACACTCCAGTCCAGACAGTCCAACATAAGAAAACAATAAAAAATGAACTGCTACAGCATGCAGGAATGCAGAAAGGAGAGACATGCTGAGACAAAAATGTTTATGTACAGCAGTGGTGCCCAAAGTCGGTCCTGGAGGGCAGACATCCTGCAAGTTTTAACCCTGGTTTAACACACCTGGATCAAATGATGACTCGTTAGAAGGCCTAAGGAGAACATTGACTTGCTGAGGAGGTTGTTACTACCACCAGGGAGAAAACTAAAACATGCAGGATGCCAGCCCTCCAGGACCGACTTTGGGCACCCCTGATGTACAGTGAGTAACTTTGAAGTGGCCGTGCTGAATAGAGGTGAGAAATCCTCTCTAAACCAACTTACTGAATGTTCTTGTCCCATACCCATCATCACCTATTCCCACGATGTCCTATTGATCATCCAAAGAGATCCGTTGCAGAAGATAAAAAGGAAAGGGAACAGCTGCACATTCAAAAGGTTGGAGGTAGTACACCCACAAGTTTAGCTTTACGGAAATATCTAGCCAGCAGGAGCAACCAAAACTAACAAAAACAAATACAAAAACAAATTAACAGTCTTACAATGACTGAGTGGAAAAGTGGGTCATATGTCAAAATAACATAAAGTGTTATGGTAATCTTATTCCTGTTGACTGATGAGCCTCATGAAGGAGTCATGGAAAACAGACTAACAAAAATAAAAACAAAGTTAAAGAAACTTTGTCACTGTAATATGGTCCTCCATATTACTTCCACTGAACTTGTGCTGAGGTGCTTGTGTGTCTGAGATTACTTACGCTGTGAATCACTGCCATCCTGTTCAGCAACTTTGTTCTTGCAGAATGGGGGCTTTCGTGTAAAGCTGAAATTTTTTTTTTGCTTGTCAGTGAATGACTGAAAGGAGAAAAAATATGTGGCATGCATGCATAACTGTCAGCTTCATGCAGACAAAGCAGATGTTTGTAAGAAGTGGGACATCAAGAAAACAATTTAAAACCAACAAAGTGAAGCTGAAACTACGCTCTTAAGACGAGTACCTACAAAAAATGTGAATTGTATTCACATGGTTCATGGATACCTAACTTTAACGTCAACCAAATCAAGTTGAGCAAAGACCGAATTTTAATTTCTACCTATATTTTTAAAGATTTTTTTATGCCACTGGTGTACTTCATTTGATAGTAATCTGATTAGAGAGAATGGGGAAAAGACCTGCAGCAAAAGAATCGAGTATGGCAGTCTAACTTGGGATAGCTGCACCAAAGTCTGTAGCCTCTGTATACAGATCACTGTACACTCTAACCACTGCGTTACATTAAGCCCAAGGAATTTTAATGTAACTTTTTTTATTTGATTATTGTTTATTACAGTAACAACAAACAGTACTGGTATTCATCAGGGCAGTGGTAATAATTTATATGAATCTTAAACTAATTTTCTGTAGCAAACATAAAGGGGAGAGTGTTGGTAATTATTAGACAATTACAACAATAATAATGACAGCAATTAATAAGCAGTGAAAATGTAATGTAAAGTGAAATACTTGCCTCTTTACAGATGTCTTCAGTTTTTGCCTTTTTGCAGTACTTACATGTATGTATCAGATCATGATACTAATTTCAATGTTGGAAAAAGTTAAGCTGAGTAAATTACAGAGATCAATTTTCAAATAATGATTTCATTAATTGAAAACAGCTATTCAAACTGACATGGTCTTCTGGAAATAAGATCCCTTAGCAGTAACAACTTACATCCAGAGTTTGCAATATCTGGAAACAAGTCTTTAACTTTGGCCCACTCTCTTTTGCAGAACTCTTCATTTACTGTACCTTGGAGGAATGAACAGCATGTTTAATATCATATGCCATTCTTAAGGTTTAAAGTATTTGAATTGGGTTCAATTCCAGACTTTGGCTAGGCCACTCCAAAACTTTGTTTTGATATATATTGGAGTTATTCAAATGTCACTTTGCAACTGTGCTTTGGATCATTGTCCTACTGCATAACCAAAGTGACTGGGCTTAAGGCCCTATAATGATGGTTGGACAATGTCCGCCAGGATGTTCTGGTAGAGAACAAAATTCCTGATAACATCAACTGTGGCAACTTGTCCAGGTCTGGAGTCCAGACAATACTTTGTACAATGCTCTATTGAAATAGTTTGACTAGGGCGTGGCAGGGGAACTGTTCTCTGCGAATACAGCTACGCAATTTTTATCGTGTCGACATCAATGAGAACCGATTTCACTATTTTGCATGAACTTAAAGGTTGAGCAGCAATGTAGAAGTACTTCATCAAATAAAAAAAGATACATGAAATATCAGATTTTCAAGGTTTAAAAAAGGGATATATAGAAAGAATATGACAGTGAATATATTTTCTTTATTTCTTTTCATAACTTTTTAAGGCACTTTTGTTTAAAGATTCAAGAGATTTTAAAACTATTTTGTACCTTTCGTTTTGCCATTATTCAATTTCCCTATAATGGTTTTTACTTGATCTTCATGAACAGGCAAAAACAAAATAAACATGTAACTGTTTTACAGCACTATATACTGTACATTTTAAAGGTTCTAACATTTTCATTTGCTCCAAAACATTTAAAGGGACATAAAAAGTTTGTCTTTAGTACAATATCTTTATGACCAGTTTATAGTGGTCATAAAGACCAGTATAAACTGTATAAACCGGTCTTTATACTGGTCTTCATGTATAAAGAAAGGTAAGACCATGCAAAGGCTATGCTGGTATTATTGCTTTTACATACTTATAGACTTACAGAAAGCTTTAAAGTCCATAGACAGCTGGAAAAGGTAATATAACTTTGTGTTTTCCAATTACTTGATTACATTGTTACTACTGGTACTTCTTGATGTTCCACAACTGCATGATATAGAATGACAAGAGGGCCACAAAAACATTGCTTTTATTAGTTCTGAAACTCCAGCCAAATTTAGAACATATTAAAGCTCAAGGAGATGAGTTACTAAATTAATAATAGAAAACAGCAAAAAGCAATATGAGCCACCGGTGCAGAAGAGGCTTACTGCTCACAGTCTTATGGTGTTGGAGAAGAGAAGAGCTCATAATTGGAGGAAAACGGGGGGGATGCCCATAAGCCTGGGAACACCATCCCAACTGTGAAGTATGGGGGTTGCAACATCATGTTTTGGGGCTGTTTTGATGCAGGAGGAATTGGTCATGACGAACAAATGTCATGAGGAAATATTGAGGTTTTTGAGAAATATGAATCAATACTCCCACTCAATTTGGTTGAGCATCTAATGAGATAACTGCAGAGCCAGGAAGGTTGGTCAGGCACATAATGTTTAGGAGTCAGAGTCTGTTTGAAAACAAGATGCTGTTCAAACTGGTATGAGGCCAGTTTGATCACAATGGATCAAGTGAGCCATGTGTTTGTTTAGATGATAAGCAAATACTTTGGTAATTATTTTTTTTGTAACTGGTTAGTAAGCTTAAAGGATGGTATGATGCAACTTTGAAGCAATACCTGCCTTAGGGCTTTTGTAAAAGAATATATTTTTTCTCTCTCTCTCTCTCTGCAGATAAATTTTCCTAGAGAAATTTTAATAACCGAGGCACTCCAATCACTTGAGGAATCATTACAGCCCTACAACAGTGCATCCTTAGCATGCAAAAGAAAGTGACTGAACATCCTCCACACATACACACACCACAGTTGACAAAAAATAAGTATATCCGACTAAAACTATGCTGAGTGATAGGGCATATGACTGTATGCCAGTTAATTATAAATACATCATAGTAAGAAAGAAAGGTCTTCTTAAAACTGTGTAAAGTGTGTCAGTACAGGGAGACACAATTTCCTCTGCAGAGCTATTTTAGGAGAAGAGCTCCCTTTGCCCTGGTTTGCAATTTAGAAGAAAAACTCAAGTCTGCATACATTTATTTCTGCAAGTTAGTAAATGTGAAAGTGAACAAACTGAACCTACACAATAGAATTTGTAAACATATTATAAACACATCTATTACTAAAATTTTACCTAGGAGATTCATAAGCCATTCAGATATTTCTACACCACTGAATGGTAGAGCTGCAGATTCATGTCCAAATCTAACCAACTCATCAGGAACCATTTGTTTTGGGACATTTTAGTTAACTTAGTGATAGTCATTCCGCAGTTTCAGATACACATGTTTGAAGCTGGTAGTTAAGAAGTACTAACTGATTTTAATTTCAAAGTTACCAACAGGAGTAAATAAAGACAGAAAGGAAATATCAGTACCAAAAACCCTCGCATAAGGCCATAAATTTTAAAAATAGAAGGAATAGTCTGCCTGAGGAAACAGATGTTAAGACTACTGGATGAATTGACTCATTGAGATGTCAACAATACAGGGAAAAAATTATATTTTTCATTATATAAAAACAAAAGATTTGTTGCTTAATTTCTAATCATCAGTTTCATGTGTCATCAAAAAGTGAGTTTATTTAGCCACCATCCTACTTTTTGTTCAGCTCTCTACACTGTCTTGAGGGAAATCAGAATGTTTTCATGTGGTTTCTGTTAAATTGATATTTAGTGTTGACCTTGAATCTATAATACCTTCATAACTGACTGATTATCATAAAGTGTGGTTTTGATTTGAACTAAAAGCTCTTTTAGTGGGTGTTGTTCAGCTGATTTGGTTGTGTGCATTCTGTGGGGCTTTTGTGTGTTGGCTTATTGGCATTTATTTTTCAACTTATCAGATGGTTCATTAGTATAATTGTTTTATCATATGAAATAGGAATTACCACAAAATGCAGATTTTATTTATCACATTGAAATGGATGACACTTTAGTGTGATAATATGATGTGATTGAACTACTAGAAAAACAACTGGTAAGTTTCAATTGTAAAACAAATACAAAACAATACAGTAAATGCTACAAATACAGAGAAATCACTAAATTCAACATGAAAAAATACTAAAATTAATGCATCTACATACAACTATTTTCACATTCTGTTTAAGAATATTTATTTTTATACTGTATGTTATACTTCATATTTGTTAAATAAATTAATTCATTCACAAATGTAAATTTTGTGGCATTTGTATTATTCCATAAATTCTGAACAACTTGAAAAATTACATGTTATGGAAAAAAAAACAAGTGAGATATGATAAAACCCAAAATATTGCATCAAGCTATAGCAATGGGGAAGTAGTGCACATAAAATATATGAAGGATCATGATTTTTTTTAGGTTGGAACTTGAAATGGTATTCTGATTGCATAGAGAGACACATCTCAGTCCTATTGAGAGTGTGAGAAAGTGGTGAGTTTCACTTGTGAAACTCACCACTTTTGTGAGTTTGTCCCAAAAGTGGTTTATACTACATGTTAACACATTTACCATGTTTATCTGTATTATTTTATAACCAGGTAGAAAGTTACTGTGATGAAACTGCATAAAAATACTAACTTGAACGTAAGAGTTGTGTCTCTCTCCCAAAGGTAAAGCCATCATCACATTGTTATGAAAACTAAACAATAAATGACCAAGAGTAATTCATAAAAGCCATGTAAAAAACTTAAAGATGAGTTCTGCCAAAAAGACAACTTTGAATTTCAATGAAGGCTGTGATTTATATGAAAAAGAATAAGATCTTAATAAAAAAACTTACCACTTTTGAATCACACAGTCCTGCACTGGCATTAAATTTCACAGTTTTTAGACGTGCCCGCTCCTTCCGTTCCACTCTGCAAACAACCAAGTAAGTAATTTACCAAAGTAAAATAATTTAAGTCAAGTTGTTAATGCATGCCTCTCAGTGGTGACTTTACACAGGAGGATAATTCCATTCTGAAACCAGCTACTGATATAATTAATCATAGGTTGGCTCTGATAACTGAGCAGCCAAAATAGCAAATGAGAAGGAGGCTATTCACTTGAGTTAACTTGGAGAGGCTGGTGACTTACCTCTCCAAATAGAAACCCAAGATTTTCTTTTTCTTCTGCTGGCCATTAGCCTGGAAAAGCTAGCGATAGCATTGGATGTGCTGGCTCTAGTCTTGGATAGTCTGGCGACTAAAAAAAGAGCCTAGTCTTGTCACCTGCTAATTGCACTTTCTTCTTGAATGGAAATTTTGTTAATATCTGTAATATTTGACAGATAGCTAAAAAGTGATTTTACCTAATTTTTCAGTATCTTCAGAGTCTTTAATAGTCGTAGTTTAAAAGTTTCAACGCGCATACTCTTCAAACATGGACTAGATTATTATAGTCTAAAAACAGAGTGTTTAAACCTAATTTAAGATTTGTGAAATTACTATTTGATTTGTGAACATACCAATATAGTCCTTTTGTTGAACTTTCATGGATCCATTTAATGGATATGACTATCCAAGATGTCAAATTTGGTGTTCTTATTGATGAAAACCATATTGACTCAGGTGTATATATATAATATTTTCTTATTAGCCAACATTGCAGACTGAAAACAGTGAGAAAAAAGATGTCAGTGTGTTTAATTCAATATAAACTTATGGTGTTGGAGCCTATTAAGAATTAGATTAATTAATTTTTTGCTAAATTATTAATGTTACAGATCCAAGATTATGCGAATGGTAGATCTATTATTTATTTATTTATTCATTTTGCTTAGACCCTCCTCCTTGTCAGTCAGCCTCCTGCTGTGATTAACAAGCAGAAGCAGCTGCTGTGATTGATCTGATTGTTTGGTGAAGGAGTGAAACAGTTTTGGCATTTTATATTTAATGTTTATATTTAAATTTTTGTATGACGTCAACTCGGAGAATATTTCTGTTATTTTTGTAAGTAAAGAAAATACTCTTCGAAACCAGAAAACTCTCTGCGGATGCTTTTTATTTTGAGTGAGTCGAAAACCTCCTCCTGAAAAACTACTCTGGCATTTTTGGACCTTATTACTATGCAAGAGTAGCCACAACATATAGTTTCAACTGTAACTCTGAAAAATAAATGAAAAGTGTCAGTGTTAGCTTCCTCGGCCTTAAGCAGAACTGTATGCAGGTATTACCTTTTCTTGCTGGGAATGACTCCTATCTCCTTGCTGTCTCCATGGCTGGTGACACGGCAGGCTTGCCACCACTCATCATCTGATGCATTGGTAACATGAAGGATATCACCATACTTGAAACTCAGCCCCTGGCTTGGTAGTCCACTGTCCTTTGACTTCTCATAGTCAAATAGTGCCCTGCACATAGGAAGACAACCAGACATTATTAGGTTTAGGATATAATTATTCAATTATACAATTTATGCTTTTAAGCTTACATTTGAGACATGAGATGCTTTCTCAGATGAAAGAAAGAGGTGCAATCTCATATCAATATTCTGTGATATGTACATTATTTCAAACCTACTTTAAAAATATCAATGCATACATCGGTACACAAATGACAAACGTTACACATTTGTAAAGAGATAAGAGTGCTTTTGTTAGTAACCTGAATGCAGCAATTGGTCCCTGAAATAACAGTCTTTATAAGTTCATCAGTGTTCTGAATTTATCTTCCATCAATTTGTCCAGCTCTGCATCTACCAACCTATACATGCTTATCCTTACAGGGCTGGAAGGGGCTGGTGCTCACCTCCTTCAGTCATTGGGTAAGAGCTGGGGAATGGTTGCCAGGCACTTTGAACTGCCTTGTTACTGAAAATGTGTTATATAAATAAAATTACCTTACCTTACCATTGTCGGACAACACAGAGATACATGAAATAAACAACAACCATGCACACACATTCCTACATATGCAATTTAGTGAGAAGTACCCAAAAAGAACCCATGCAAGCCTGGATGGAAAAAAGTGCAAACTCAATGCAGAAAGAACCTGTGCCAGGACTCAAACCCAGTAATGTTTTTCTATGCTGTCTGGATTCAGCCCAATCTTCCATCAAAACATTTTCTCTATTTATCTGTTGAGGCATGGTACATTAAAGGCAGGTTGTAAGTCCATCACAGTGCAACACAGAGACAGGAAAGAACCTATTTAAAGTAGTCAGTTAACCTAACAGGCATGTTTTAGACATTGGGATTAACCATAGTGTCAGGATTTGGTTTTCTCTGTATTAATTAGTTCGTGACCCCTTGATTGCCCCCAGCTGTCCCTTGTTTCCCCTGATTACGTTCCCTGTGTATTTAACCTCACCTGTGTCCCCTGTTCCCTGTTGGATCCTTGTCTAACATCTTGTCTTTGTTGTCATTTGTCTAGAGCAGGATGCTCAATAGGTCCGGTCGATCGCGGGAAGGTATTGAGTCGATCTCGGCAGTAAGTGACAAACTGAACGCCGCCAGGACGCTGAGAGCAGAACTTCCTCTTCTGACAGGCTTATCAAAATATTAACTAAGATCCTAAACGTTTTTGCTTCATTAAAGAATAAGAATTTTTTTAAAATCAACAAAACGTGTTAAAATTTGTATTCTCAGTAATTATTATTTCAACAAGGTGTGGCGCAATTCAGTGCCTTTCAGTCCCATTAACAAACAAAAAAAAAGGCGACTCAAAGACCGACTGACTAGCAGAGCAGGAGTTTAAATTAGCTAATCAACCATCGCTGTGTTCAGGGAAGCGCTGATTAATAATCGAGAAATAAATATCAAGCCTGGAAACTTGATATAGTAACGGACTGAATGTTATGTTTTTAACTAATCTTTGCTCGTCTTGCGGGGCGCAGGCGGTTGCCACAGTAACAGGTGTGCTTAAACTACAAAGAGAGAGAGTAAAAAGGTAGGAGTGGTTTTGAGTCGATCACCTGTTCGGGTTATTTTACCTTTGTTTCCCTTTGCTGTGGCGCATTACAGCCGCTGTAGTTTCTAAACGTTGGACTAATTACCTCGTTCGTTTGTGAGTATACATCATTCACAACAAACAACAAATAGAACAAATATATTTCATACAATTTTAACACACAAATGGCTTCTACCGCGGTAATTATGTGAAATTAAATTTATATCCCAGCTTCAGAAGATTTGCCTTTACCTTTACAGAGCTCTTTGGTTCCTCCTGTCAGTCTGTAGCTTCTCATATTGACGTCATCAAACCAAATTTCAGATCTACCATAACTGACTGACACCTGCTGGCCTCAGGTTTGCAACCAGCTTGTGACTAAGAAACCAGTAACCTCCTCCCAGATGATGACATGAACTTGTTAGTTCCTCTGTCCATATAGTAGCTGATATATTGTGAAAATCCGGTAGAAATGATGCACTAATCGAGCCATGTTTACATAGAAACAACGCGCCGCGAGGCTTTGTTTGTGAGACTGGCTGTCACGTGGGTCGGTTGTGGGCGGGGCTTGGTAAGGTCCATTACCTCGATCTTTTGAGTGTACGTCATTCACAACTGTTAGAATATGTTCTCATCTTAACTTGTCTTTAAGTTATTTTGTGTTATGTGTTCATGTTTTCTAATTTACTTTGAAAGGTACAGTTGCAAGTTCTGTATCCTGTCACTTTCTGTTTATGTGCATGTTGACCTGCTGTTGTCCACTGGGGGCAATGAGAGCGAGTTCTTGTGTGTAGGCAGCACTGTTCTAACCAATGGAAGTGAAGAAGTTGATAACCTGAACGTTAGCAATAAAGCCAACACAGCTATCTAACGAAAAGAAGTGTGTTTCATTGCGAATATGAATACTGAACAAGAAACCGCAACACAACAAACATTAAATAGGACAAATATATTTCATTAAATTTTAACACACAAATGGCTTCTACCGTGATAATTATGTGAAATTAAAATAATTATATCCCAGCTTCAGAAGATTTGCCTTTACCTTTACAGAGCTCTTTGGTTCCTCCTATCAGTCTGTAGCTTCTCATATTGACGTCATCAAACCAAATTTCAGATCTACCATAACTGACTGACACCTGCTGGCCTCAGGTTTGCAACCAGCTTGTGACTAAGAAACCAGTAACCTCCTCCCAGTGACAGAGTCTCACTGAGGAAGAAACTGCATTAGGTTTTCTATCACTTTAATATTTCTGCTTTAACTGATGTATATTTGCATATAACATAAGTCAATAGAGTCAATTTACAAAATTGTCAATTTACAAATTTTATGTCTTCGTGTCATGAGGTAGATCTCAGCCGGCTGGTGAGAGAAAAAGTAGATCTTGGTCTCAAAAAGTTTGGGCTCCCCTGGTCTAGAGTCTTCGTTTCCTCGTCTCATCGCTCCTCTGTGCTGCCTGGATTTCTGTATTCTTCATTAAAACCATGGACTTATCTGATTTAATAGAGGAGCAACCACACAAGGATACCCCAAACTTCTGCTCGTCCTCCACAACTTCAGTCACCCCTCTATCTCAAGGACCAGCCTCACCTCCAGCCCCAGTAAGCGCCCAGTAAGCGGGCCAATTACTCAACCCGGGCTTCCCAGTGCTCAGCCCGCAGTTGAGCTCAGCAAGCCCGAGCTACCAGCTAGCCTGCCCAAGCCCAAACCAGCAGCAAACTTACCGGTGCAGTCTGTCAGTCCTCCTGGTCTTTCTCGTGGCTCCCGGCCGCTCTGTGCAGCCTTTTTGTGGGTCCGCGTGGCCTCCCAGCTGCCCTCAGGACCCGCCAAGATGGGTCCTCCTCCTTTCATCGCTGCCATTTTCTGTTAATTAGTTCCTGTATTGTGTCTTCCCCTTGATTGCCCCCCACTTTGTGTCCCCTCCTCCCTGTTGGATCCTTTTCTAATGTCCTGCTTTTTTCATTTGTTGAGTAACTACCAGGATCTCAGTTTCCTTGTCTCACTGCTCACCTGTGCTGCCTGGATTTCTGTATTCTTCATTAAACCCATCATTTTCAGCATAACCTTTGTCAAACCACGTCCATTTTCATCACAATCACATTCAAATCATGACACATGGTACCCAGCGAAAACACATACTTGAATTTGAGTCCCCAACATTTTCTGCTGCAAGGTCACCCTGAATTTGTTTAAAAGACTGTTTCTTAGGGTTATACGAAATGGTACTAACCTGACATAGAGTGATTTCTTCTGATTGGTTTGCAGATACCCTGACTCAGTGCACAAACTGTGGTTCATCATGTGTTCTCGAAGGTCATTGATTTTGGCTTCAAAATGTCCATATTCTGCAAGGCAACATTTTCAGACATGAAACAGAAGTACATGAAAAATGTTTTTAATTTGTGGCATACTTTGCTAAATTTTTCACTGTAATTATATTGGGTCTGCATTAAATTGTTTTTCAGTCCTGGTCTGGGAGAAGTTTAGTCATGATGCTCGGAAGCAGAATTCTAGAGTTAACTTAAATCTGGTGTTATGATTGTAAAATTATTCTAATTCTCAAATGTAAAATGTGTTTATTTATCAAACATAGATCAAGCCAGAAGAGAAAAAAGTAAAAATGTACAGTATGAGTAATGGACATGCATAGTAAAAGTGTGCTGTGCATCAGCTCAGATTTAGTGTGGATTTAACCTGCTGGCATCTTGGAGAGTCATCCTTAAGTTTGAATGTGCTACAACAATGAAGCACATTACCACATAAGCACTAAGTCTATTAGTCACTTTTCTTTAACCACTAGTGAGTCCTTCATAAAAAACATAAATGCTGCTTGTTTTTAAAAAGAAAATGCTGTTTGCTCTAGTGGCCTTTATTTAACAGTTGTTCGATAGGAAAGTGGGTTATGAAAGAGGAGGAAGACATGCAGCAAAGGTCATCTTTGCTGGAGCTTGAGCCCATGACGGCCACATCTAGGACTAAGGCCTGCATACATGGGTTGTGTCGCACCGCTGCACCCATTGCTGTTGTTTTGGCATTTATTCCATAGCTTTATGGATATCCAGAGTAATTAAATTTTCCTGACGAACCTTCTGGTTTGTACTGAGCAACAATGGTGACCACCTGCCCGGCTCCCTTCAGTGCAGCTGCTGCCTGTTCATGTGTGGCTCCACGAAGGTCAATGCCATTAACCTGTTTTAATAAAGCATCAATTCAGAAGATGTTACCAAAACATATTTATAAATACACTTTATATAGCATACACAGCCATAAAATGCATTTCAGCTTCAGTGTGGTGGATAGAATGGTGAGTGAAAGAAGTGAGCATATTATGAGAATAATTTTATTTAAGAATATTAAATGAAAATGTGATAAAATATATTTCTATTTTTCTAATACATTAGACTGATGTTTATATAAACAGAAATTCATGGTCATGATCAGTTTAAAACGGTAGCATCAAAAAAGACAACATTGTTTAAAAGTATGAAAATAGTGTGCAAAGACATGTAGGTGAGGTCAAGTGAGAAAAGTTATTGTTAGATCAGAAAATCAGGTCATTGCAAGAACATTGTCTAATTTCATCTTCCAATTACCATCTTTTGATTGTAATTGGAGAAAAATTTAATCGCATGCAGTGTCACACTGACCTAGGAATTTGCAAAGTTATTATAAAGAACATCAAAATGACAGTTTTGTTTGATTGGATTTTGCGTCTTCTGTCCACTAATCTACATATATTTTTATATTTATATATTTCAGTTAGAAATACATCTAAACAATGACTGAATGGTTTAGAAAGCTTTTCATTAAATATGAATCAGTATTCTATTTAAAAGCAAAAGTCTGTCAAATGTCTACAATTATTCCAGATGTTTGCTACAACTCTTGATGTGGATGTGTTTTAGCCAAGATGTACTGGCAGGCAAAAAAAAAGAAAAAAGACAGCAAGTAAACTTGTTAAGAAAAAACCTTAAACAAAAGAGTTGAAGATGTAATAATAATAATAATAATAATAATAATAATAATGTTATTACAGCAAGAATAAATATCTGAATTATAGACTTCAAAGGGTTGTGTCAATTCTATCATAGTTAAGCTATATAGAGCATTTCTCATTGAAAATTGTGATTAATAACTGAAAATGTTCTAATGGAACAAACTGAGCTCCTTTGATAATATTACAAAGTATTATGGTGCAGCAAGAATTAAAAAGATTGATTTGTTAATTCATTGGCTTGTCTGAAAGGGATCTACAATACAGTTTTAACCTAAATTGTATTGGGTTAAAACTGTTTTGTTCAAACAATACAGTTTTGGGTTAGAGTAAATGTACTTGAAAACAACATAATAGCTATTCTTTAAAGCTTTTTACACAGCATTTAGCAAGCAACAGAAGAGCAAATTTTTATGTCTGTTATTTCTGTTTAAAGTTGTAAAAATCACTTCATACTGAGCAAACACAGTGAATAGATAAAAGCAAAACATGACCTAAAGTCTAAAACAGATGTTACTGTTCCTCTTTGACAACTAGGTGCAGTGTATTTTCAGTACTTACAGATAGGATTTCATCACCCCGCCTCAACTCTCCACTAAGGTCTGCTGGTCCGCCTAATAAGATGAAGGAGACAAAGATGCCTTCACCATCTTCTCCCCCGACTATGTTGAAGCCAAGGCCGGTAGATCCCTTGTGGAGTACAACTGTCCTGGGTTCCCTATATAAACAGTTTAGGTAATATATGAGCTCCAGTGAGTCTGTGGGTTTCAGCATTGTCAACTGTGATAGTGGAAAGCTGGATCCAAAGGACAATATACTGAAGCTCTTCTCAGGCAGACAAACTTCAAGACTATTACAGCTCCAAATGGGGATGGTGCTCTATTTAGGTCCATTTGTCCCAAATTCTGAAGGCTTTCTCTTTTTTCTCACTCTCTCTCTCTTGCTCTCTCTCTTTCATCTAACAATTACTTGTCAGAGCCTGCCATCTGCTGCTAAAATTGCAGAAGTCACATAAACTTTGTATCTTGTTAATGGAAGCCACATAATTTTTAGGAGGACCTGTAGCACTCTGTGCAAGGTATCTCAGCCTTGAAGTAGTCTTATGCAGCCACATGCCACTGTGGCTCAAGAAAGACCTTAAATTCTGATGTCTAGGAACTGTGAAGTGGACAAGAACAATGGAAGGTTTTTTTTTCCTTTCATTGTAAAGGGACCCAAATTTGCAACCCATTGGACGACCTACACAGACTCCATAAAAAGTAAGATGACAGCATAATTAATTTCGTTTTCTGTAAATCTGTTGGATGTTGCAGTTCTTTTAGTTTAACCAATGTTAAACTAGTAAACTTACCAGTAGCATTCTGTTGAACTCTCCTTTAGACACAACCTCAGACCCTGTCTTGAAACAGCATTCAAGGCAGGGACCAATTCACACAACATCCTGACTGCTGACTACCCCACCCATTCAAACACAACATATGAAGCTGCTCAAAAACATTATGTAGGACTGGTTAATTTTGGAAGCTGCTACAGGTATGCGGCTTCCAAAAATAACTATGGCTTATATATACTGAACAAAAATGTCCCATGTCAAATATTGTTGCCAGGTGGAGTTAACAACTGTAAATGAGCATTTGCTGACATTTTATTGTAATATTTCTCTTGGTTTGTGTATAATTTTTAATCCAACTTGCTGTCAGTGAGCATTACTCAGTGCATGGGTGGGGCATGTCCAGGAAGGTGATCAGATAAAATGAGCAACAGCTGGGCAATCCTTGGACTGGGGGCAATAAAAAGCCACCCCAAAATGTCAAATTTTGTCACAAGTCATAATGCCTCAGATGTCACAAGTTATGCGGGAGCCATTAGCATTAGCATGTTGGATCCAAGGATGTCCACCAGAGCAGTATCAGTGCAGTAATGTCCATTATCAGACCATAGGCTGTTTAAGAGTTTGTTTTCAACCTACTGGCACTACTGCAAATCGACTTTATCCTTGTCAGCTACGTGTGACCATTCCATCACAAGATGGCCACATCCGGTTCGTCCATCTGCGACTAAGACCAGCGACACACAACTGATGAGACTATTGGTCTGCACAACAGACACATCACAGCTCAGACTGTCTGTAACCACCTATGAGAAGCCAACTTGGTCAGAATCAAATTCCTCAACCTGACCCCCATCATGTTCAAAGGACTGTCAATCTGCTACAATGTTATCAATGCCGATAGATCAGCAATTACTGAAAATATATTTTCAGTTTTTCTATATATTGCGTAACCCAAATGTTCATAAAACTCTTAACTTTGACATGGAGCATTTATATTTTTGTTCAGTGTAGTTATTTTCTAACTATAAGCCAGACTGCTAATTTTCACATGAGCCACTAGATTTCACCCAATTCTTGTTGATTTATTTAACAACGATTTTGATTGAAATTGCATATTTGACAAGGCCAGAAAGACATCCTGAAATACACAGATCATCTTCAGAATACTTTTGACAAGATGATGGTCAAATATCCAGTGTCACTGGGATGTGCAGACAGCCTTTTTCAAACAAAAGAGGAAACTCTGAAAGATGCCTGAAGACTCAAGTGAGGCTGCATACCCAACATGTCCTCAGTAAGTTTCTTTCTCCAAGCTGGTTCTTGAGCTACTCAAGTGAAACGTGATTTGCTGTCTGCTTTTTATATCACTGACCAATACATTGTCTTCTGCTACACAACAACAAGACTTAAAGCAAATTGAAGTTGTCTGTGATTACCATCAGAAGGTAGTCACAGGCAAAGAGGGGAACTCTGTCCATGAAAAATATTCAGCTGAATAAACAGGATACCTATTTTTCTACCAGAAAAATGTAGAGTCGTTATGTATTGATGCACACCAAGAACATTGTGATTGCCACCCACTGAAAATTCTACTGAATTTTCTTTGAAAGAAAAGATCAGTGGCATTTTTAATGCCATTAATGCCATTTTAATGCCACTGATCAACATGAACAAAACAACATGAACAAAACCTCTGTTTTGGAGTTCTAGTAGTATGGCAGTTAGAGAGGACACTCCCCTAAGAATAATTTTAAAAAATCACCTTTTTAAATGGTCTTCGACTATTTAATGTGTAGAGATAGAAGAATAATTCTCAGGATAGATGGAAGACCATCCAGACTTGTACTCCACAGCGCCGTAGTTGATCATTGACAAAGTGTGATTATTCATGAGAAAAAGTGCTGCACAAATAGAGTGAGAGAGGAAAATGTACATGATGTTTATAAACAGAGCACATCTATCACAGTACTACATGTCTGTCTTGTATTGTGTTTTTACACAAACCCTTCCTAAAATATTAGAATATAGAATAGAATAGAATAGAATAGTATTCAACTTTATTGTCATTGCACTGTCACAAGTACAAGCAACGAGATGTAGTTTGCATCTATCCAGAAGTGCTCTACGAGATATAAATATTTATTTACAGATGTACAAGACTATGTATGTATGGACTATAAGGGGTTATAGCAAGAGATATAGATATTGTGTATAAATATAAATATGGGAGCTATATGCACAGATTATACAGATTATACAGAATATACAAGAATGTTAGGGAATGGACTATAGATAAATAATGGCAGATAAAATTTACAGGTTGTATGTGTGTGTGAAGAAAAATTGTTTAATCCCCATAATTCCATTAAAAAAGTTAAACTTTCATAGGTTATAGATTTAGGGCCCACAGTTTAAATTATTTCAAGTATTTGTTTGTTTCTTGTTACATAATTTGGGCTTCCAGCTCCACAAAAATAGGAATTCAAAAAATGTTAATATTCTGAAGAAATCAGCCTAAACAACGGTTCAGTTTTTGCATAAAAAAAATAAAAACATTAAAATTTAGATATTACATTAAAATAATATCAATACTTGGTTGGGAATCCCTTTGTTTTAATGACTGCCTCGATGTGATGTGCCTGTTTGAGGCAAACAGCCTGAGGCATTGAGAGTTATGGAAGCCTAGATTTCCTTCCTGCCAACTTGATGTTGGACCTGGTGCCCCTCATTTTCCTCTTGAGAATTCACCATAGGTTCTCAATGGGGTTTAGGTCCAGCGAGTTGGCTGGCCAGTCAAGCACTGCGATAGCATGTGCATCAAACCAGGATTTGTTGCTTCTGGTAGTATGTGCAGGGGCCAGGTCCTATTGGAAGATTAAATCTGCATCTCCATACAGATTCTCAGCAGAAGGAATCATGAAGTCCTTTAAAATATTCTGTTGGACTGTAGCAGTGACCTTGGATTTAAGAAATCAGAATTTACCAACACAATGTGCCCCAAATCATGACTGACTATGGATATTTCACACTGGACCTCAAGCACTTTGGGTTCAGTTCCTCACCTGTCTTCCCCTAAACCCTAGATCTTCATTACCAAATGAAAGGCACACTTTACTTTGAAAAGAGGACCTTGAATCACTGGCCAGTGATCCAACTTTTTTTCTCCTTGGCCCAGTTGAGCCGCTTCCCATACTGGCTCAGGTTCAGAAGTGGCTTGATCCAAGGAACCCAACAGTTGTAGCCCATCTTCTGGATGCGTCTGATTGTGGTGGTTTTTGATGCTGTGACTCCAACCTCATTCCACTTTTTCTGGATTTCTGCCAAATTCTTGAATCTTTCTCGGTTTGATAATCCATTGGAGTCCACTGTCATCTCTTTGGCTGGTGCATCTTGAAGGTTATCCTGCAATAGTCAGCCCCGCCCACTCCTCACTACTTCCCAGGGCTGCCTACTGACCAGTTCTCTGTCTAACAGGTCCGGAAAATCTCTGAGACCTGGGTATTACCCTAAAAGTACTCTATAAGAGATAATCTATTTAAACTGGTGGCGAAAGTGATTCGTCTAGCTCTAACTACCTCCAATCCAGAAGTTATGACCCTTTACAGTTAAGAAACAATCAGCTGAGTAGCCCTCGCAGCTGCGTAATTCCAATAACCACTTCTGTTAACGGTAGCTCACTTTCTAAATCATAACTTGCACTTGGAACCGGCTAGATTATGTTTAGTGACTTAGATGTAAGTCCCAGGGTCATTATTTAATCTCACCAAAGGAAATTATGAAGCCTCCTAATTACTGGAATCATGTATATTAGTTTTACCTTAATTAAAAGAACTGGACAAAGATTAAATGACTCTATTAATTCCAATGTCCACCAACCTCATTAGAATTTTATAGTATAAATTTATTAAGCAAGCTTAAGCAAGGATATGCGACATACAAATCAATAATCAATCGTATATAATTCAAAAACAGTGTAATAAAATTTACATGTACAATCATACTACCCTGTCTCCTTTCCCTAACTTAAGTCGCACGTTCTGAAATGGAATTTCAATGAGCAGATTCAACTCATACCCAGACGATGGTGGATCTTTTGGCAACAGGAATTTCTAGCATCCTTGGTTGAGGTCTTTGCCTTGTGTGGAAAAACTCTCCTTAGAAAGGAAACAAAGCAGAACGGGTCTGAATCCTTTTGCAAAGCCCAGTTCCTCATCCCTGAGGGACCTTTGTCCTTCCTCCAAGTCTTGTTGCAGAGTTTGAAATTGCTGGGTTGAGACGAGACCAACGGTCGAATAAAGAACCAGAGATGGGGCGATGGGACCCAGTCCTTTCTTAGCGGTGTGAAGTCCGAGCTCCCCCGTGGTTCTGAAGTGCGGTCCGTAGCTCAATCTGCTCCTGCAGGTTGTCTCTTCTTCTGCGCCGCCGGACTGGGAACAACTGGTTCCTCTTTTCAGCCCGTTTTTATACATTTCTCCACTATGTGTGTGTATGGGGGGGTTTGGTCTACGTGACTTTCTTCACATCTGCTGTCTCTCATGACAAAGTCCCCACATTTCCCAACCTGTTTTTGCTGACCGTAGTGGAAGTTCCCGTACTTCCCCATTCCCCGTTGCCTCAGCCAAACTCACCGCACCACCCATCCTGTGCGCCCTGGCCATCTGTTCAGAACTGCTTGCGACATTTCCTGTTATCAGGGCTGTACTGCATTCTTCTCTTTCTATAACTCGCTATCATTTATTATAACTCATTAAACACATTCAACCTGTTGTTAAACCTGTTTGAATTGATTTCAAATGATCACAACTTCACCTTCATTGACAATAAATCACATCTTTTTCTTATTGTTAATCATTAACATAATCATTACATAGTTAAATCATTACAGATCATTAATCAGAGATTCTTTGCAGAAAGTTATTGTGATTACTTATACTCATATTATTCAGACTTATTCAACTTAATTAACTTTTAATCAAATTACAAGATTACTTTATTTCTTCCAAGCCATTATGCATCTTTTTCTGCGTGTGCCTGGAAAGATCTCATACCCTTATGCCAGTTTTCTTGACACCCCCTCCATGAGATCGGCCGGTGCTTCGCAGAAAACACAGAGTCCAAAGTCAAAAGAGATCAAGTCCATCATCACAAGTGGTAGTGAGGATGTCTCGCTCATAGCAGGTAACCGGAGACGATGAAGGTGTCCAGGAATCCACAACCGCATACTCCGACAGATTGGATGGCGGAGAAAGCCAGAGTTCTGCGCCCAAATCGTTGTCAAGTGTAGATTCACCTGAGACGGAAAGGGTGGAACATTCCAGCGGAGGCTGCAGAGGCGAAGGCAAGTCCATGCCGAAGTCTGGCAGCGTTGATGGGTTGTTGCAGTAGCCGTCCAACTCTGCCAGCAGATCCTGGAAATCCATATCACTTGGTGATGGAGATGAAGGGGAAAGGATGTCCTCAGTCTGGCATGCTTGGGGAGATGAACTGAGGTTCTCAGTTTGGGTACCTCTCTCGTTAGTCGCACTGCTGGCTTGGCATCCGACGTCGATAAACAAATCTGGAGACACGGGACGTGTAGGCGGAAGGTAGTCGCCCACCGCCACAAGTCGACCGTCCAACAGATGTAAAGTTGGGAGGCATTGCCGAGTAAGTTGGTGTTCCCATAACTTATGAATCACGGGCAGCCGTAGTCCCGTATACAACGGAGATGCTGTAAAGTCGTCGTCGTCTAGGCCAAAAGCAGAGGTCCACACGATTTTGTGCACCCGTTCCAGGGATCTAGATGTGGAATCCGCTATGTAGGGCAAATCCTCCAGCCCTGTGGCGCAGAGGATTGCCGTTACATTGCTAAAATGGCTGCTCACGCATTTGTGACACCAGCGGGAAGACGATGCAACCCAAATGAATCCATAAGATTCTGCAGTGATTCCACACCCCACACAGCAGGTTGATGCCTGAGGAGAAACAGTAACCCAGGTAACTTCATGATCAGTGGTTATTGATTAACTACATTTACTTACAACGACGAAAATGCGAAAGCGAAAGCTGAGAGAGTAGGCTGGTTTAAGCCCGTGTGCCGGCTTGTTTTGCGAGCCAAGGTGAATTAATCACAGGAGCCGGAATGTCATGATCTGGAGCTGGTTCACCTCGATCATAGACATGAGCTGAATCATGGAAGATTGCCGCGTAGGTCATCAGCCATACAACAATGGCGAGGTCCGAGGTCTCATGGAGCCAGTAGAGGACCACCAGGATCCCCCAAACCGTTGCCCAAAGAGCCAGAATTATCCACTTTTGCATCCAAATTCGCCGTCCCCGACCCTTGATAGACAAGGCCTGGCGCGCTAAGTAGATGAGGATAGATACTGCGAATAGCCCTTCTAGAATAGCTGTGAGGATCTTAAATGGGGCGGTTCGTGTGGCTTGTGTGCCCCCAAGGACCAATTCCAATATCAGGGCTGTGGTATCGGTGATGAGCCATAGGCAGACCACAACACCCCTGCGCCAATTAATGCGGGTACGGCCCATCAGGTAACAAGCGAAGAGGGATGAAGCCAACCCCCATTTGTGGAGTACGATGGGACGGAGGATAAGCTTGGCATATCCTTGTAGCGCTACGAAGATCCTCATAGGATGTCCCCTGGGCCAAGGACCGGTGTGGCAGAAGACTACCCAGGCCAGGGTAATCCCTAAATGCTCAAGGGTACTCACTTGAATCGGTGCAAAAAGTGAGTTGGGATTCGACGAGTTGGTTGAAGAGTTGGATTCCATGATGTGAGATGATGGTCGCTCTGGATCAGGTCTTGTCGGCAGCTGCGGTGAAGGTTGAATGGTTCGCAGGCACACGGCAGCTCTCTCTTATGCAGAAGTAGGCTCCTCCTTGGGGGGGAGGGGCTGGTAGTTCCTCTTTTTGCAACGACAAAGTGCTTTCAGCCACGCCTCCAAGACGATTTTGCCGATGAGTATTGCTACGGCGACGCCCAGGAGACCTAAGAGATATGGCCATAGCACGCTCAAAGCGTCCAGCAGCCACTGTTCAACAATATGGAGACCTCCTTCCACCACGTTAGCAATGTCCTCCACAACTTCAGTGATTGCGGTCACGAGTGTCGCACCCATAATCTCATACCAGTAACAGTCATGTTCACTGGAGCCTTCTCCACATTTCTGCCAATTCTCCGTAGTGGTGGAGCAGGTGAGATTGGAATACAACAGGTTAGGTCCTACCCAGTCAAACCCTGAGTCGATGTTGCCATCACACAGACTTTTTCGGAAAGCATGTCCTTCGGCGATGGCTATAAGGGGATTTGGAATGAACGGAACGGGAAGGCCAAGGATGCTCTTGCGTTTTTGGAGATGATATCCTAGGACCGCATCGGTGCACGTCCTTCCGCTCACTATTGCCCTTCTCCATGTTCCATTGAATTTTCGCCAAGTGACTTCAGAAGAGTGAGTGTCATACTCATCTGCATAATGGTCTTTGCAGTAGCTTTCCCAGCCTCGAAGCTGTTGGCAGGGTCTTCTGGCTAAACCTATTACACATTCAAGGATATTTCTGGTGTTGTTTTTGCAAGTCATGCGCCAAGGTCTCGGGCTGACGTAACTGTCAGGTCTCCAAAAAATCCCAGGCCAAATCATGCGTTCCTTAGAGTAGACCGTAGCAATGTACTGGTACTTGACCCAATAGTTTGTTGATTCTGTAAGACATGGTGTTACCCAGGCTTCAAACTCATCTTGTTGGAGTCCCCACCACTCGTAGTCCCACTTTCGATAGTAATCCTCGTACCAGGCTCGTAGGGCCCATTTAGCCGTAGGAGCTTTATCAGGATCAGGGCAGTTATACCTCCAGGTAGAATGAAAAGCGTTGCCAATCTGCCAGAGGTCGCACCGTGGCGATGAGAGGGTTTTCTTCCAACAGGTGTCATTTAGGCTCTCAAAAATTCTGTTGGCGACACACTGGTCAATCTTTGCAAAGTCCGTTTTAGGAGCGTTCAGAAGGTCATCGGGAGTTGGAAGGGGTTGTGTACGCAAATTGGCAATGTGTAGGTCCTCTAACCCAGTATGAGAGCGAACCGTTCCCTCCGGGAAGTTTCCCATAAAGAACGTTTGGTCTTCGGCTATGTACGTCCATGGGAACGTGTTGTTCAGCCAGGTTTCAATTTCTGTACGGAGTGGGCGTGTAGAGTGCCAAAAATCAGCCCAGTATTCTTCTATTGCTGAAACTACATAGTTCTGTCCCGCACATTTCACAAACTTGTTCCAGAGGCAAGGATTTAACCAGAGAAAGTGGTGTTTGTAACAGTGCTTTTGCTCGTCGTCATACATGAACCATCTAGGTCCTTGTCTGATCAGGAAAGCCGTCATGTTAGTTAAACTATCTGGTGTAGGCGGCCTCGTTGCATTGACTGGAAAGGTATGTCGGGAAATATTTCGTAAGGTCCAGTTCCCCGTCGGTGCTGTTGGGATGGCCTCGTCGTCCCTGCAGTTCAGGTGATAATCTCCCCAAAAGTCCCCTCTTGGGAGCCAGGCTCGACAGCCTGAGGACCTGTGTGGGGCTGGATATACTACTTCGGTATCCCAGTACCCTTGGTTTGGCAACAGTAGTAGCGACCGACAGGCCATGTTGCAATGCCATTCTGGCAGACCTCGGTCTGGGTGAATCCAGTTGCATCTGACGGTCCGTCGTTCTTTGTTTTGCAGAACCCGTATCCAGCAGAGCACTCCGGTGTCGAGGAAGTCATAGTTGTAGATCTCCCAGGTGCGATTCAGAAGGTCGTCCAGAGTGGAGTCGTTCAATCCGAAAGCTCGGCGTTCCACATACTTTTTCCCGTTGTCCTTGCTGAATAGGTTGGTTCGATTCTGGACAGAAGTCTCGTTGTCCCAGGGCACAAAAATAGCCGTGGTGTTTGTATTCCAACAGTTGAGGTTAGTGTACTTGGAATGTCCATAGGTGACTCTTGTATGCGTAAGATACCACGGTCCAACTCCGATGAAGTAGAAGATAGTAGCAAGAACAGCAGCAGCAAACAGCAGGGCAAGAAGCGTTAGCAGCCCTTTCAGGCATAGGGATTTTCCGGTTATCGTAGTCGTTTTTCGTAGCAAAGGTTCGTTAGAGGTTTCCGAGTCGTCGTCAGGGTCAGTAGAGCTGTCTGATTCCGATGTAACATCCAGCAACTCCGGGTCTGTAGGCTGGCGCCTCATGCCGATAGCATCCATCCTGGCCAGATTAGTGCTTCTCTGGGGTCCGATGTATCAGGCTTTGCACAGATTTTCCTCAAAGCCTTGAGGTGGCCCTGGTTGGCAGGGTTCCTTCCAACCCGTCTGGTGGCCCTTCTCTGCTGCAGGGCTGTATATATGGGAGAGGGGTAGGGTAAGTCAGGCTCCAACCCCCTCCACACCCACTTCCAGTGGAACACCCTCCAGTAGTCCGGCCGAGGAAACGGGCCTTGGGCGGTGCCAGTTTTCAGCGCCTGGTCATACCAGGATTCGTGTTTGTACCCTATTGGGGCAGGCACTGAGATGTAGGTGTACAATGATTGTCCATGCAGAGTTAGTCTAGTGCGGTACCCCCAGGATGACGGAGTATAAATCCTTTGGTGTGGTGGATTGGGGTAGACCCTGTCTATTTCCAATTTCAATGGAAGCCTGGTGTTATTAAATATATAACATTCTGGATTTATTTCCCTCTTTACTATGGTTCTCGCCATACTTCGTGAAGTGGTCCAAATGACCATGTTGTTGAGTGAGATTTCACAATACAGTCCTTGCAGTGGTTCAAGATAATGGGGGCCCCACCTAATCCGTAGCTCGATCCCCCGTACCCTGAAATACACCGTATTGAAAGTCCATGGTAAAGATCTTGGACACATAGGTGAGATTGATGCAAAATTAACCGTGTTGTCGGATCCTCTTCCTTGCCAAGCAGGCGGTGCGGTAGGGATAAATAAATGTGGCTTCGTGGAAGGGGGCGTCGTGTATTCTTCACTTTCCCCCACCTGTTTTACGTTTTGGAAATTGGTGGGTCGGAGATATATGAGATACTTGAGAAAATAGGCCTCGGTGAGCGGATTGGAAACAGTGAAATCTTCTCTTGGCATATCGAGTAGAATGGAGGTGGTAGGGAGTCTTAAAAACGGGCCACTGTCTGATAGTCCCGATGAGACTCCAACCCCCACTTTGAACAATCTAGTCACAAAACACTGTCTCCCCTTTCGCTTTTTGGTTTTTTTCTGACTTGCAGACTTGACGACTCGTTTTCCTCCTTCCGGTGCGTCCATCAATCTTGGTTTGTCTTTCTCCATGGAAATGCTGAGGCGAGCTTCTGCCAGGCGTGAGTTTTGGGTTTCTTCTTGGGAGGCTCCGGCTCCGTACTGGACACGGTAGCGTAAGTCTGCTCGTCTGGTACCACTTTGATGGCTGCTCCGACTGAGTAGATCCCTTTATAGGGGACGGTGATCATGCGCACTGACAGCTGGACCTGACAGGAGGTGCTAGGATCAGAGGGCGTGCCCGCCCTGTGAGCCACGCCTCCCGGGTGTTGCAAAACTCCATCCCGAAACTGGGATTCCGCTGTCACCCAGTACAGGCAAGACTTCTCCTTTGGTCTCACCGCATTGCTGCCCCATCCGTCCACCTCAGTGGTGTAGTAATACATGTCTGAGCTGCGCACCCCATCTTCCCTTGGTACATCCGGCAGATCCACTATAGGTATTGTGCAGTCATTGATGACCTCCAAAATTAGCACTAGAAGGGCCGAAGGTTGTCCACGTAGACAACACTCATATTCAGGCTAGAGATGGCCAAATGGCCTAAGTACCCTTAAGTACCTTGGTAATGGCCTCAACGCATATCACAATTGCACAATTGGCTGAAGGTTGTCCATTGTGACATATACCTATTCAGTCTGGAGATAGTCCAACTGGCCTGAAGGATTTAAGCTATCATCCTATTAGCTGTTTTCAACAGGCGCTTTTGTTCTGTAAATAAGGCCATTACTGGCGCACCCAAGCACAATGAATTCATTATAATATTTTAAATGGAGAATTAGACATTTTACAGCCAGGTACAGCTGTGAGCAATGACCAGAAGTATTTGTGTCTAAGTCAAGAGGACTGAAATTCTAGCATGAGAAGTATACAAAAGAACAACTGTTATTTGGTTAAATGCGTTTTATTCTTGTCATTAAAAACGACACAAAAAATACAAGAAATAAAACAATTCCACACATATTTACACTAGGCACATGGGGGGCTGAGTGGCATGTCCTTGTGTGACTGGCATTTCAGCACTCACAGTCCGTCTGCACTGTCAGAACATACCTGGCACTGCCAGGGTATGACCCTGGTGCATTTGCCACACGTGTACCTGTAGCAGTCAACGCATCTCACAGTCGCATTATTGGTCTTGCATCGATGGTTGACCTGACACTTCGCCCTTTTGCCTGGGCTGGGTGTGGAAGGTTGTTCCCGAAGCAGTTTTTCCTTGTGTGCCTTCTTCTCATTCACATGAAAGTTACCCAACTCTTTAGCAAGTTCAACAAGGAAGTCTACCCGTCTCTCCTTCACCCCAAAGCATGCCTGATACAGCACATGTGCATTCAGTGCTGCCATGTCAATCATATTGTAGAACACCGCAACTGGCCATCTCCGTGTTCCTGCACGCACGCTGTACTCCCGCACCATTTGGTCCATCACATCCACACCACACTTTGTTTTGTTGTAATCCGTGACCGTGTTTGGCTTCCTTTTGGTGGTATCCTCAGTCTCAACCACGCTGTGCATGCTGCTGAGAATGTAAACGGCCTTCTTCCTTTTGGGCGCATACACCGTCAGCGTGGCACCAGTGGTTGAAAACACCTGAGTGGTGAATGCAGTGCGATCCGTCTGTGAAGTGGATTGAGGAATTTCCCGGCGTCTCTTGTTGACTGTGCCGAGGATAGTGGTTTTCCGGCTAAGCAGTCGTTGTGCAAGTGACAGTGATGTGAAGAAATTGTCCATGGTTACAGTTCTGCCCTTGTCCATGAACGGTTCCATCAGCCTCATCACTACAGACTCGGACAGTCTCTCCCCGCTGGGACGACTGGGGTCCTTGCCGAGATATGGGAAGACATTGCAGATATACTTTGACTTCAAGTCGCAAGCCACCCAAAACTTGATGCCAAACTTGTCCGGTTTTGTTGCTATGTATTGCAGGAAACAGCAGCGAGTCTTTGATGGATAAAGCTGTTCATCAATAGTGATGTGTCGACCAGGGTTGAAGGATGCGATGCAGTTGGTGACAAACGATCCCCAAACATCGGAGATTGCAGCAAACTTATCGGTCTCCGCTCGCTCTCTGCGTGTAAGCATGTCATCAAAACGTAGGTGTCGCATGATGTTTTTGAAGCGGCTTCGGGCCATAGTTGCAATGATCCTTGGGTTTCCCAGGTTTGCTGACCAGCTGTCACCTAGTGATGGTACTTTGTTCACCCCCCGCAAGATGACGACGGAAATAAATGCCATTAGTTCCGGGAGACCCATGAACCAATCCTGCTGCTCAGTGTGACGTGCATGTTGAGTAGTCCATTCTTGAATGCTACGAAGCATGCCAATGGTGATGAAACAGAGGAAGCTCTGAAGGCGACTCCGGATACTTCGTCTGGCCTTAGCGCTTGGCTCTCCATCTGTGGCGTATGGCTCTATAGGAGTGACATGGAGATGTGTCCCCACTTGCTGTTCACGCCACACTGTGCCATCTTTCGCTGTCTCTGACGGCTCACTCCCCAAACGAGCTCTCTTTTGTGGTGGAGGTGGAGGGAGAGTCTCCTCATCTGCAAGATAAACAATTTCAAATTAACTTTTTGTTTTGTTCTAAATAAGAAATAGTCAGGAAAATATATTAGGTAGGTTGAGAAATCTAACCTGAAGACAGCTCAGAGTCCGAATCCAGTTGAAGGTTGATGTCTTCTCCATCTGAATCCCAAGGGCTGGCACTGCTCTGAATCAGTTCCAATGCCTGCTGAGCGGAGAGCCTCTTCTGCATTTTGTTTCTTGTGGACTACAGTGATGTGGACTACAGTGAAGCAGTCCCCTATTTATACTCCACAGCATTTTCCACTCCCACCTTCTGGCCCGACGGTCAATGGCTCTTTTGCTTACACTTTTTTCATGTTTTTTTGAGGTTGATTTGGTTAGTTTATTTCTGAACTGTCATTTTATACCCTCTTAGCTTTATTTCAAAGAAAAACATTACTAATTTCTTTTAGAAAAACCTTTGCACATTTCTTGAAACAGATTGAATTTTTTCAAACTCTATGTACATTTGGCAAAAGGTCACATCTCTCCAAAAACACTTCATGTATGCTTCAAAACTAAAACTAAACTGACTAGTTGTAGGTATCATAGATGCCCACCCCCAACATGGACTATTCACACTCCCACCTTCTGGCCCGACGGTCAACGACCACATTCACAATTGAAGAAGGGATGCTAATCTCAGTTTTTGTAATCAGGGTCTTTTGACCCTGAGATTGTCCAGGGTCGAAAGACCCTTTTATTTTTTTGAGGTTGATTTGGTTAGTTTATTTCTGAAATAGCTTTATTTCAAAGAAAAACATTACTAATTTCTTTTAGAAAAACCTTTGCACATTTCTTGAAACAGATTGTATGTTTTGCAAACTCTATGTACATTTGGCAAAAGGTCACATCTCTCCAAAAACACTTCATGTATGCTTCAAAACTAAACTGACGAGTTGTAGGTATCATAGATGCCCACTCCCAACATGGACTATTCACACTCCCACCTTCTGGCCCGACGGTCAATGGCCACATTCACAATTGAAGAAGGGATGCTAATCTCAGTTTTTGTAATCAGGGTCTTTTGACTCTCTATCAGGACTTTCAGGGGGGAGGTCGGTAATTACCCCGGTAATGACCAGATAAGGGTCGTTTTACATTTGACCTGAAGAACTTTAGCCTGCATCCTATAATCTGGTTTCATCAAGCACTATTGTTCTGTAAATTACTGGCGCACAAAGGTCAGTTTGGACAGGGTCTTGTGGCCTTGTTTTGGCCCATCCAGCGAGAAATCGAAAACCTGGCCCTCCTAGTGTTAGATGTGCCCAGGTGGTCAGTTCCCAGGGGCCTGTCCACCCACCGTTAACGGCTTGCTCTCGGGCGTCATCTGGGAGTGCACTTAGCTCCTCGGCTGATGGTTGGTATGCATGAGGCCGATGTACCCGGAAGACCACAGGAGAGTGGTTGGCATTCAATGGTGGAAATGACGGGGAAGCTCTAGCAGCGTCATACGGCCAGGCGGCTTGAACAGAATCCCACAGGACATCATGCGGTCCTTCTTCCCTCCTCCACACCCATGGGTCCAGTTCTTCTGGAGTGTTCGGAGGAGCGGAAGGTCCTGGTAATATTATCGGTATGGGGCTCCCATAGTTCGATTGCACTCGCCCGTAGGTTCTGTAATATCGCAGCGAGCTGTAGAACCTTGTCACTTGCCACCCTTCAGCTTCGCCTGTCAGTGTTACCTCTCCGCTCCTCAGCTGTTCCTCGCACACAGGACAGTGGTGTAGCTCATTTCCATCCCACGTGCAATAACAAGTTCTTGGTTCATCCTTGAGCCACCCCCATTGGGTTTCCAACTTAAGCCGGGGCAGGTAACCCACTCGGCAGTTCCCACAGATTGTATTGTTCAATACCGTGACCGGGGAGACACGAAGATGTTGCAGCATCTCTGCGGTAGCCCCCTGGTGCCTTGGCTTCTCACGGCCCGGTCCTTCCCAGATAATGGGGAGATGGTGGTCTGTTAAACAAACCGGACAGCCACTTTTAGCTTTTCCCCAAACCAGCATTTCTCTCTCCTCTGACAGGACTCCATTTTTAGCCCAATCCAATTTCTTCAGGGCTCGTCCTGCCCAAATCCCTGAAGGTGTTCTTCTAATTACAACCACCCCTCTCACGGTGGCCAGTCCGAGATAGGGTGGAATGGTACATGATTCACTGGCCATTTCACCGGCTTCTGTTTCGCTTTAGTCAGGAACTGGCTTGAGCTGCTCGACTCCTTGAATCCCTTTTCTTTCCAGCAATACTGTGTTCCTATCCAGTACTTGCTTGACGATGTCAGTTGTTTCAAACTTGGGTTTCACTGCTGCACTCACAGGTTGCTCTCTTGCTTTGACCCACACGCGCTGTCCCTCTCGGAATGGCACTCTGGGCGTCAGCTTCTCCTTTTTGTCGCTGGAGCCCCGCCCCACTTCCTTCGTGGTGAACGGCCGTTGGTTGAGTTCCATCGCAGGGGCGGGCCTCTCGGCTCTGCTTCTGTCGTTCAGGGCCTGCCCTATTTCCACCGCTTGGGTGCTCCAACTGTTGGTGTTAGCATTTTTAGCTATCCAGCTTTTTACTAACCCAATGGCTCGTTCCACCACTCCGTTGGCTTGTGGGGTGTAGGGTGGCGAGTAAACTCGCATCACTCCATACTTCTGACACCACTGGTCAACCTGTGAATTACGGAAATGAGTCCCATTGTCCGTGCGCAGCTCTTTCGGGATTCCCAGGGCACTGCATACTTGTTCCAGCATGCCGACAACGCTATTGCCGTTTGCTTTCCTGGCTGCTTTTGTAGTTACAAACCCCGACATAGAATCCACCAGCACTAAGAGGTACTTTTCACCTCTTCTTCCTGTTATCCCCATGGGACCTGCAACATCCATGCAGACTGAGCCCCAGGGGACCGTGCTTTTGATGGACAACCCATCCATCCGCTGCCCTCGGCGACCTGCGTTGTATTGACCACACACTTCACAGTCCCTTAGCACGCGTTGGACTTGTTTCACTGGGATCCAAAGGTCTTGCTCCTCCAGTTCCTTACGTGTAGGTCGCACGCCTGCATGTCCAAGGGCCTCATGCACGCTCCGCACGACCTCGACCACGTATTCTTCTGGGACCTCCCGTCCTTTGGGAGTTCTGTCCCACTTCTCGGTACCGACAAAGACGATCTTTCTTTGTTGGACATAACAGTCCACTTCATCATTCCCACGCCAATGAGCTCCCTCATGCGTGTGTGCTCTTTGATGCTCAACATCTATTTCCAACTGTAGTTTTAGCTCAGCAATCTTTTTCCACAAGTCTTTGTGTGCCACTGGCTTGCCCTTTGCTGTCTCGAAACCATTTTCTTCCCAAATGGCCAAGTCCTCTCTAAGGGCCTGAGCACAGTAGTAACTGTCGGTTACTAACCTGGCACTTTTGATTTTCCTTTTCACCAGCTCCAGCAATCCTTCCAGTACTGCCGTCACTTCTCCGGCTTGAGCACTACCGGGGGCCTTTCCTTTCTGACGGCATTTCTCTTTGCCATCCTGCTTCAGAATAAATCCCCAGTATGCCGACTGGTCGGACCCCTTTCTGGATCCATCGGTGTAGATTGTCCATTCCGGTTGTCCTGGCTTCTCAGGTGTTTCTTGTGGTTTTTTCTTACTGGTGGGTTGTGCTGGCCCAATTTCAAGCTCCGGGTCCAGCAAGATGTCCTCCCATCTTCCCCACCGAGTATTGGTTGCTTTAGTACTTTCCACAGTCCCTTTTCTTAGGTACTTGTGAACTTGGCTTTGTGTGATGACTTTAACTGGTTGTCCTTGTGCTAAATCTTTCAGCACACCCCAATAGCGGGCTAACACCGCTAGCTCTTTCTCCTCCTGCGGGTATTTCTTTTCAACAGAAGTTAGGGTGTAACTCCACAGGGTAACCAAGCCTCCATTTTCGTTACTCACTTTGATCATGGCGTCATCATTCTCGCAGCTGATTTCTGCCACTAGTTTTTCTGACAAACTCCTTGGCTCCAATCTCACAGCTGCTTGAATGGCCCTTCTCAGTTCCTCTAGGTTCTGTTGATTGGCTGCTGTCCAAACCCAGGGTCTTTTTCCGTCTTTCTCATCGTCCTCACTTTTCCTCAGGCAGTGGTACAAGGGTTTGGCATATTTCTGATAGTTGGGCACATGGTCTCTGACGTAGTTGCACAGTCCCAATATTTTCTGTAAGTCATTTTCTGACTGAGGTGGTTGAATGTTCGTCAGCTTTTCTCTGTACCCATCCGAGAGTCCCAAGTCCGACGTGACTTGGAAACCCAGATAGTTCACCTGGAATTGTCCAAATTGACATTTCTTGAGGTTTAGTTTCAGACCTGCCTTGGTGAGATTTTCAACCACTTTTCTTAGCCTCTCTAGGTGTTCTTCTTCTGTGTCATCGGCAATAAAAACATCATCAATGTACACAGTAGCACCTACGTCCCCCAGTACCTCCATCACTGCTGACTGGAACACATTTGGGGAGTTCTTGTAGCCCTGGGGTAACCTTTGCCACACATAGCTTTTGCCTTTGTGGGTGAATGCAGTTTTACCTTGCGATTGTCTGGCGAGGCGTAGGGAGAAAAATCCATTAGCTAGGTCGATGCAAGACTTGAACTTCTTGACTCGAAGAGTTTTCAGCGCTCCTTGTGGATTGATTAGACTGGCTCGGTTTGCTATCGTTCTCCGATTCAGGGCCTTGAAGTTGATAACTGGCCTCCAACCCCCTCCAGCCGATTCAGGTTTCTTCACCGCCTGGATGGGGCTGTTGGTGATCGGATTGAGTTCCTCTCTGATGATCTCTAGGGCACCCAGTTCCTTCACGATCTTGTCCATCTCCTCGACTGCTCCTGGGTTCAACGGGTACTGCCGAACAGGTGGATGAACCCCACCTTCGATGTGATGAACAAACTTTGGGCCCAAATCTCCACAATCGTTCTTGAACCGTGCCACCTGCGCCGTAACGATGATCTCACGCAGCTTCTCTTTCCCAGCCGAGGAGAAGTCACTCTCTTCAAGTTTCTGTTCTGTCACCGTTGGTATGTCGACCGGTTTGTACCAGTCTTGCTTTTCGGATCCTGTTTGGGTCGGGCCGACTTTCACCAACCTTGCTTCCAAGCTTGTCAGCCTTCGCTCCAGTCTGCGATGTGTGCCTTTCTTTTTGCTGAGTTCGTCTAAGTCTTTCACTGTGAGGAGATTGTAGGGACCTTTCACCCACACTACTCCTTTCCAGGTCCCATACGGCATTTCTTCTACTTTTCCATTAGCAAACTGAACCTTCAGGTGTCCTGCTGTTTTTAGGTCTTTGCGGGTCATAGACACCTCCGCTCCTGTGTCCACCAGGTAGGGTACTCCCTCCACTTTAGCGTAGATTTTGTCCCCCTCCCAGTAGGCATTTTCTAGAATGACCCGCGACCTGGACGCCATTACTTTGGTGACCCTCCGGCCCCGGCTTTACGGGACTCACGGAGGGCCGTCCTCTCTTCTGGGCTCAATTTCCTATACTCCTCATCTGTCAGGAACTGACCTTTTCCTGGCTGGTTTGATGAAGCCGGAGGGTTGGTCGGTTTCCCTTGTGGTCCCGGTGGTTTCTGCTGGAACGGCCGGTTCCGGAAGTTGGATGGCGGTGCTCCTTGTTGAAACGGTCTGCTCTGGAAGTTGGATGGCGGTGCTCCTTGCTGGAACGGTCTACCCTGGAAGTTAGATGGTTGTCTGATGTTAACCCTTCCAGGTGGCTTTGCCGGTTGGCTAGCCTCCTTCTTCCTTTTATCCTCGTAGTACTGCTGTTCCAGGTCGAATCCTTGCACTGCTACATCCATCTGAGCGACTGTTGTGCTTCTCACTGGCAACTTCACGAACACGATCTCTCCTCTGCGTCCTTTTGTCACCTCACGCAGTACCTTCACATATCTCGCAGGGGAAACGGTCTGCTTAAGTGTGTGCCACAGCGGTTCCAACCGGCTTCCCTTGTCCAGCCGTCCTCTGGCTCTCTTCACCTGGGACTCTTCATCATCCATGTCCTCCAACACCAGCCTTTCATAGTTGCTCTGTGCTGAATCTGTTCCAACCATCGGGTCCGAGGTCACGCTGGTCAGCCACAACTTTTTGGCTCCTTCATGGTTGGTGGTAGACAGCACGGTTGGCCAAACATCTTTCAGATACTCCTCATTGTTTTCGTCTGCGTTTTTACTCCTAATCACCAGCCTTAGATTCTTCAATTCGGCGTAAGCATCCTGTCCTGTATTAGTGGCAGGTGGCTGAGCTGACACCTCTGGTTGTCTCGCCGGGATCTGCGGTCCTGGCTCTGAAGACGTCGCCTGAGGTTCCTCTTCATCAGCCGACACTTCGTCCAGCTGCTGTTGAGTTTCCCTGGAGTACTTGTAGGCGGCTTTCTTCAGTCGTCGCAGCATCACATCATACATAATTCCAATGTATGCGTTCCTGAAGTTGGTAGTCAGGGAATAGTGTGCTGTCAGGGTGGAGCAGGATGGTGTCATCAGGATGTTAGCCCATTCTCCGATTGTCGCTTCCACCTCGAGCTGCACCCGGTCTCCCAACCTGCTGGCCCATCCCGCTGGGATCTGGTACTCGGTCTGGCCGACCTCTGGTACATACGCACGCCGTCCGTCTTTAGCCTGTACTGGACCCCAGGTCACGTCCCTTGCCAGCCTCTCAGAAGATCCTTCGATGTCGAAGGTTTCTATTTCTTTCTTCTTACCCCGGTTCTGTCCAGTTCGGAGTGTCTTATGCTCTGTTGGTGGCTGCTTTGGGTCGGAGAGGACGCTGCCGTGATCACTTTCCTCTTCCTCTCCTCCAGGATGTTCGATCTCCGGTTGCTCCTCTCCGTCCTCCGAGTCGCTGATGTCCTCATACTGCTGTTGTCGAAGAGGTTCTCTCCTGGGGGAATTCAGCGGTCGAATCTTAGCTGGTTTCATCGGTCCTTCTTCTTTCGGGACCGTCGGCTGCTCATTCTTGACTCTTCCCGCATTGGGTTTTTTCAGTTCACTGCGGCTCTCTTCAAACGAGAACTCCTTAACGTACCTTGCTGCGGAGAACCCTGGTTCAACAGGTGCCTCCTTTATCTTTATCCTGGGTGGCTGCACGGCCTTGGCTTTACCTATCTGGGTGGTGTTTGAAACCTCACTCTGGGGAATTTTTAAGGGATATTTCTTGATTTCTTGTGATGGATGGCTAATGCGGCATTGCTCCTCCATCTCAGCTGCCAATTTCACCCCTTGCTCAGTGCGGAGTCGATGCAGACGGGGGTCAACCACCACCACCACTTCTTTGAACACAAAGAAATGACTGTTGTTCCTGGCTATATTCACCACTCCGTTCTCCGCAATTGATCTGGCGGTGTCCCTTGGCAGATCCGGCGATCTCAGTCCTTGTACACTCACTATCACTCTTCTCATGCATTCGTTGCTGGCTGCCGCCAGGCCCCGCTCGAGTCCATGCCACATCTTCTTCCGATATTCCTCCAAGCTCTCTCCTTCTCGGTAGACGTCAATCGGGACCAGGATTACAGCACCATAAGGGAGACTATAGCCGTTCATCAAGACTACTTCTCCCCTTGTTTTTGGGCTACAGGTAGCTTCCAGCAATCTTAAATCTGCTATGTAATATTGCCCTGCTTGGTCCTCAAGGCTGCGTCTGAATTTTCGATTGTGGATCTTGTATCTGTCATTGGTGAACACAATCAGTCCGTCACCCTCAAGATCCCATATTCTTCCAATAACCTGATAAATCCGGAGGCCGGTCTGCAGTCTAAAGTTGCTGGCCCCCGGTGGTATTTCGGCTAATTCTCGGGCCATCCTCCAGGTATCCGATTTCTGAGTCTTTTTCTTGAGGCGGCTGGGATCCCACAGCTCCTCATCCGATTCCCCTTCGTCTTCGTCGGAACGGTTGTCCGCCGGAGTCCTCGTAGGCGGCAGCGGCCTCTTCTCCGTGCTGTGGACTCGGGGATGAAACCCGAGCTCCGGGTCCCGTTGAGGGGACCACTTCTTGGCTGCATCCTTCCACTGCTCCTTTGTGAGTCCGCCGACGAGCGCTCCCTCGGGGTCGTCCTCATCCGACTGTTCGGGGGGGATCTCCTCGTTCCGCGATGGACCCGGTGGAGCTGAGGGACCTCCGTCGTTATCGTTGTTGCTGTCACCGCCGTCGCTGTCGTCGCTGCCGCCCGTCAGGTCTATCAGATCCCTCGGAGGTTGCTTCTGCTGGCGAGTCGGTGTCGTGGCTCTGCTGGGCAGTCGGGACGGAGCCTCGGACACCTCCGACCCTGCCTCTTCGAGGGCTTGCTCCTTTTCCTTGCCTTCTTTGTAGGTTGAAAGTCTCTGCATGGCCTCAGTGTAGTCTTTGTACTGGCTCACCCCCTTGGCGTTTGGGTCCACCAGGATTCCGTCGATACCCGCCGCCAAGGTAGCTGTTTTTACTACGCGGTCATACTTCTCGGAGGGGCTGTAGAAACCCGCAGCTCACCATCCGTCCATCCTTCAAGGAGTTCAGCGAACCATTCCAGCCATCCTCTAACCTCCGACTTCTTAGCCACTTTCACTGGGCATTTGACGACCCCCAGTCGGTGGCCTTGTCTAAGCTGGGTGCAATAGTATATCCGTCTTTGCACTATGATTTCCATCGGGTTCCGAGCCACGTCCTTAGCGCTGTTGTAGTGAGCCTCAAAGAAGGTCTTCTTCGTTAACTCAGTCCAGGACTCCAATCCATCACCGAGTAATATCAACATTACAGGAAATTGCGATAATGTAGATTTGGAAAGATGGGATTGGTGATTCTCACCTTCCCTGCTGATGTTGCTTGCCTCTCGTTCCATCGCTGGCTTCTGTAGGGGATCCGGTTCCCCTCTTTCTTCTTCGCTCATAGTTGTCTTTGTCTTTCGAGTCGCCTATCCCCCAAAGCCTCTCTTTGCGCTTTCGAGTAGGGATGGGTCCAGGCTGTGTTGACTACTGGCTTCACTGTCTGGATCTGGTCATTCTATCCTCAGTAGAAGCTTTCCCTCACCTGTATGCTATACAGTTACTGCAAGGGTTGTGACTGATGGCCTTATCAGTCACCACTAACTCTCTTCCCTAAGAGTTAGTAACCCAAGTGAGCTGTTCAGAGTCTCACATCTGTTTTTACTGACTTGGTATCTTTGGGGCCCGCCTACTCAGTTGTGCGCCGCCCCACGTTGGGCGCCATGAAGGTTATCCTGCAATAGTCAGCCCCGCCCACTCCTCACTACTTCCCAGGGCTGCCTACTGACCAGTTCTCTGTCTAACAGGTCCGGAAAATCTCTGAGACCTGGGTATTACCCTAAAAGTACTCTATAAGAGATAATCTATTTAAACTGGTGGCGAAAGTGATTCGTCTAGCTCTAACTACCTCCAATCCAGAAGTTATGACCCTTTACAGTTAAGAAACAATCAGCTGAGTAGCCCTCGCAGCTGCGTAATTCCAATAACCACTTCTGTTAACGGTAGCTCACTTTCTAAATCATAACTTGCACTTGGAACCGGCTAGATTATGTTTAGTGACTTAGATGTAAGTCCCAGGGTCATTATTTAATCTCACCAAAGGAAATTATGAAGCCTCCTAATTACTGGAATCATGTATATTAGTTTTACCTTAATTAAAAGAACTGGACAAAGATTAAATGACTCTATTAATTCCAATGTCCACCAACCTCATTAGAATTTTATAGTATAAATTTATTAAGCAAGCTTAAGCAAGGATATGCGACATACAAATCAATAATCAATCGTATATAATTCAAAAACAGTGTAATAAAATTTACATGTACAATCATACTACCCTGTCTCCTTTCCCTAACTTAAGTCGCACGTTCTGAAATGGAATTTCAATGAGCAGATTCAACTCATACCCAGACGATGGTGGATCTTTTGGCAACAGGAATTTCTAGCATCCTTGGTTGAGGTCTTTGCCTTGTGTGGAAAAACTCTCCTTAGAAAGGAAACAAAGCAGAACGGGTCTGAATCCTTTTGCAAAGCCCAGTTCCTCATCCCTGAGGGACCTTTGTCCTTCCTCCAAGTCTTGTTGCAGAGTTTGAAATTGCTGGGTTGAGACGAGACCAACGGTCGAATAAAGAACCAGAGATGGGGCGATGGGACCCAGTCCTTTCTTAGCGGTGTGAAGTCCGAGCTCCCCCGTGGTTCTGAAGTGTGGTCCGTAGCTCAATCTGCTCCTGCAGGTTGTCTCTTCTTCTGCGCCGCCGGACTGGGAACAACTGGTTCCTCTTTTCAGCCCGTTTTTATACATTTCTCCACTATGTGTGTGTATGGGGGGGTTTGGTCTACGTGACTTTCTTCACATCTGCTGTCTCTCATGACAAAGTCCCCACATTTCCCAACCTGTTTTTGCTGACCGTAGTGGAAGTTCCCGTACTTCCCCATTCCCCGTTGCCTCAGCCAAACTCACCGCACCACCCATCCTGTGCGCCCTGGCCATCTGTTCAGAACTGCTTGCGACATTTCCTGTTATCAGGGCTGTACTGCATTCTTCTCTTTCTATAACTCGCTATCATTTATTATAACTCATTAAACACATTCAACCTGTTGTTAAACCTGTTTGAATTGATTTCAAATGATCACAACTTCACCTTCATTGACAATAAATCACATCTTTTTCTTATTGTTAATCATTAACATAATCATTACATAGTTAAATCATTACAGATCATTAATCAGAGATTCTTTGCAGAAAGTTATTGTGATTACTTATACTCATATTATTCAGACTTATTCAACTTAATTAACTTTTAATCAAATTACAAGATTACTTTATTTCTTCCAAGCCATTATGCATCTTTTTCTGCGTGTGCCTGGAAAGATCTCATACCCTTATGCCAGTTTTCTTGACAATCTTCTCCTGCCACATTTTGCCCTTCCACTAGACTTTCCATTGATATGTTTGGACACAGCACTCTGTGAACAGCCAGCCTCCTTACACATCAATGAGAGTCTGCCGACTTCCCCATATTGGACTGAACTGAGACAATTGACATAACAGAAACAATTTAATGACACTTGGTGGTGCTTTAAGTTTAGCAGATGATCAGTGTGTCACACTCAATTTACAACATTCATACCCTGTAAAATTTGGTCTGACTTCTTCAGAGAATTCTAATTTTTTGAATTCCTGTTTTTGTGGGTTTTATAAGCTGGAAGTCCAATTATGTAACAATAAACAAACAAATACTTGAAATCGTTTAAACTGTGGGCCCTGAATCTATAACCTCTGAGTTTAAAAGTTTAACTTATTGAATGGAATTATGGGAATTAAACAACTTTTCCATGATATTCTAATTTTTTTGGTATGTATATAAATAGGCAGCTTTAAGTAAATAAGGCATTGCCTTTTTACAAATCTTACAGTGCACCATTAATACTTTGACCTCTAGCTAAGAGAGTCAGCCACAGCTCTTTAAGAAAAAAAAGTAAAATACTGGCTTACAATATCAAATACTGGTGCACATATGGCTGTTTTAACAATGCCAATTTTAAGCAGCAGGACTCTAATAATTCCAACATAACATCTTGTTATAGAAAAACACTATGGTCTAATGCTTGAAAAGGTGGTGCATGTTCCACAAAATGTGGTGGCAGAAGTTGTGTGAGTGGGACAAATTAGCATAACCGGAATGCTGAAATTATTCATGCAACAAAAACAAAATGAATAACACACAATCAATATTGTTATTTCACAAACAAAAATCAATTTTAACAGCCAATTTCAACAGCAGAAAACAATCACGTAGTCAAAGGGATATTGAAGATGAAACAAATAAAAGCAATATCCCACCACCCTCCTCATAGTTTCTTTACCGACATATATGATTTATGCATGTCTTATGTAATCAGTTTAAAATGAAGATGCAATCACTCACAATTTGAAATATCAGGAATCTCATACGCATTTCACAGGCAGACCCTGTGGGCTTTCCCAGCTTCAAGTGGACTATATCCGATGTATTCTTCAAAATGGCTACGGCCTCTTCATGAGATACTTTCTCCAGACTGCTGTCGTTCACCTGTGCAGATACACATAGCAATTTATTTGCAGAAATACAATGCTATGATGAGGTACAAACTGTAGAAGGGTGGCACACTAAAATTGGAATTTCATCTAAATGCACTACCATCTTAGATTTCAATGAACAGTGGGCCAAAACTTTTTATTTATATGGAGAAATTATGCAGAAGATTTGTTATTACAGTGCCTTAAGGCACAGGCTCTGTTTGCTAAGCCTGTTTAGCTTAGCATAGCCTAATTGTATACACCTATATTGGTAGTGCCATTATTCAACTTAAACTCACAATTATTTAGCAGTTGTAGACTAAAATATTGCAAACAATTGTTTATCACATTTTCTCTTTATAGAGTTTTTTGCGCATGTATTAAACATAATATACATCAACCTGCCAATGGGACTGAAGATGGAAAGTATACACTTAGATATAATCTTATGCATTTGGATGTAGATTGTCAAGACAAGTGGAGTTTTGATGACTATACTGAGCCCTCTGTGACAACTGAGGATGAAGAATCTGCATCTTCACATCCCAGACGAACTTCTTCTCTTTCCAGGGGATGAGGACGGCGAACTGCAGGAGGGCGATGGACTCCCAGCATGTGAAAGGTCTGACCTTTTGGAGGGGGTGTCAAGAAAACCAGAGCTCATCCCACTTCCCCATGCTGGAGATTTTAGTTTAACAGTAATAATAAGTAAAGTTATCTTTAAAATGAATCACTCAAGTGACATCTAGACCCAGCAGTAGACTTAAGTGTCAATAAAATCAATCTGGTTGTGTGTTGTTTTTGTCTCCTGCAAACTTTGCTTTAATTCTACGTCTTTTTTCTATCTAATCATAAGAAATCATAATCAGACAGAGAGAGTCATGAAACAGGAAGAGCAGGTTTCCTGGAAAAAGAGGAAGTAAGTTTCCAGCCTGCAGATTTATAAAAATAGCTGAGACTAGGCCTGTCGCGATAAACGATAAATCGATTAATCGTACGATAAATTTAAACTATCGACGTCATTTTAATTATCGGCATTATCGTCTCTTCCGGCCTTTTTCTCTTTCTGTTAATGACACTGAATGAAAAAAAGGCTCAACTCCGGTGCTCTCCACTGACTCCTCCCTTCCTCATTTCCTTAGTGTAAAGCCCAGCGCACACGACACGATCTTAGAGCTGTCGGCCGATTGTCGGCCCATTTTCAAAACCTGACAGACCACACATTAGCCGACAGAAATCCTAGGTATAACGGTTCGATCGGGTTCGTTCCTGCCGTGTGGTTTCCAACAATGGGCACAAAATAATGGCTACAAGTTCAGTTAACTAATTTTAAAACCAGGCATTAATCAATGCTTTACTACAATCTACCTGCAATGCATGTGGCTAGTGTCAGCCTAAAGTCCTGACTGAATGAAAATCATTAGAACCTATTTACGTCACGTAACGAAGAACAGCTGAAAAGTTACCGGGTTTATCAACTGCGATAGCAATTTCGCTCCAACTCCTCCTCTTGTCATTTCTATATTCTTTGCATGTTGAATAAACATTAATGTTGTTTCCACATATCATCTCCAATGTCCGCTGGACTTCGTGTTGCGCCTTGTCAGCTGTTTGGGATTCCCCGACGTAATTTCCCCTCAGAAAGTGCAGAGGAGAATCTGCGCTTTCTGATTGGCTACCTGTCACATTCAACAGGCTGCGTTAAAGCGCCCAGTCGGGGAAAACCCTGATTTGGATCTGAGTAACACACCACACAATCTTAGAAAGACCAACGTTTTAAGATTGTTGTAAGGGGAAAAATAGGAGCAAAAAATCATGTAGTGTGAACTATTGCATCAGGTAGTCGATGTGCCCGTCTTCTCTATTTAAATCTAATTATTACTGAAGGGCAACATAATATACAGACTTCATAATCTGCACTCTTTTGGTTGAATGCAGTATTTATTTCCACTTTTACTTTATGTTGTTTAGTTTTTTTTTTTCAAGTGCGTTTTTTGTTAATGGAGACCATTTTATTTTCGTTTTTGGTTGTTTTGTTTATTTTGTTTATCAGTTCCAGTGTTTAGTGTTCTTTTGAAAATAAAATGTATCTATCTTTGGCAAGAAATCGCATGGATTATTATGTCATTTCCATTAAATCAGAGTAAAAAGGTCTTCAAACAATATTATCGTTTATCGCAATAATTTTTGAGACAATTAATCGCTCAGCAAAATTTGCTATCGTGACAGGCCTAGCTGAGACTATTCCTTATTTCAAAGCATGAAAGTTTTAAAGAAGAAAGTCTAAACATTTTGAGTAATTTGATAAGATTCAAAGTAAAATACTTATATTAATATTGGTTTACTTGTAATAATACACTTACATTTGGGGGAACACTTACAAGAAAAACAAGTAACTGTAACTTTGGTATCAAATAATTAGAATCATGGATTATTCCTGGTTTCTTTTCAGAAAACATCTGTAATAACTCACAATAAGATTGTAATAAGAGTAATTAAGTTATGGTTATAAAATTATAAATGATTGCTAAATCAGAGAAGCTAAAGAAATTATAAATGTGATTTTGACATTGAACTTGAAATGGTGTAAAAAGGTGTAACTGCAATTAAACATCACTGATATGTTGGAGGTAGATGGTAGGTGAAAAGGTCAGAGAAAAGGTCGTGCAGGCAATGGATATAGGAGGTTGAGCAACCCTGAGACATTAGCACAGACATCAGGACATAATGTCTCTAAGACAGTGATGGATATGAGATCATCTGTCCAAGCAGTCAGCCAATGAAACAAGCACAGCATCAGTGCTAGCCAATGCAAACGCACCAAAAGGTGGATAAACCCTATAAAAGGTGGGTGCAAAAGAGGAATCTTTGGTTGGATCCTCCAGGCAGCTTTGAGCCAAGATCGAGATGGACAAAGAACTCTGCAGAGGAAGAAGAGCCGGGGCCACAGAGCCGAAGACTGTCCTGCGCATGGGGACCAATCGTCAGCCCCGCAACATGTGGCTTCGAATCGCACTTCTCTTATTGGCTGGGTTCAGACCCCAAAGACAAAGATGAAGATAAAGGCAAAGACAAAGAACAAAGGCAAAGAAGAAGAACTGGTGCCTTCCTTCCTGCCAGCACCCAAGTCCTGTGTGACCTCACCATCCATGCGGAGAAGAAGCTCATCAGACCTACAGAGATTCCTGCCTCCGCCGATCAACTTCCTCCTCCTGCTGCAACACCTTCTTCATCATCAGGCCAGGTCTGGGGTTCGAAACGCCAAACTCCGTCCGTCTCTCTCAAAGGTTCCCTTTATTAGTTCTCAGTGTCAGCAGTAGGGAAAGATAGACTAGATGATTGATTTTACTTATTTGATTATTTCTGCTACTGAATTAAGCTGTACTGACCCTTGCAAAAATGCCTTACTAATAAAATATTTAGCATAAAGAAAATCTAAAAGATGTTGTGGACATTCAATTAATGAGTCACCTTAAAGTTCTTTGATGGTTGTAAAATAGCTATGATGTTTGATTCTGGAGAGGAAAAAGTGGAAAATGTTTTTAGGTTGCTGGTAGCCCAAATGTAAAACAACATCCTTGGGACTCACTGAGTCACTAAAACCAACCTGGTTCAATAACAAATGCAAGTTGTAATATAGAGAAGGAGCGACCGTTAACAGGTGTGCTCTGTGAAACTAGTTGGCTGTAGGCTGCTCAGTCTGGCTAATTCACAGGGGGAAGAAGGGTGGGACACCTGGATGTAGGTCGTCAGAAACCAGGCGAATCGTTTCTCGAAACCAGCTTAAACAGAGTTTACTTCAGTTCTGGACAGGGTAAATCCCAGCAGATTTAGGAAACTCAATTAACCCGTTAGATGGAGAGCTGGTAGCACATCTCCCCTCTCAGAAGAGGAAGTAGAGAGTGAGAGAGTAGAGAAAGAAGGGGGGAGGAGGGGTTGTGCAACAACAAGATGTTAATATCTATTGTCACTTTTAAAAAAATAAACTTGAAACAATCAACAAAAATAGATTCATTTTGTAAAACAAAAAGAGCATCTCTATCATCTACTGGCATGGAGTGTGAACAAATTGCTAATCTATGTACAACACCATATTATCAAACTGACTGATAGTTCTGGTGGACTGGTCAAGAATAATACTTGGTTTCCTCTGGTAGAATTTCAACTGGGCCAATCAGGGAACAGAAGGAGTAGTTGTGAAAGATGACACTGATTTTCTGAACTGCTTTAGAATTGTAGTCTGTCTGACTACAATTCTTGTGGCTGTCATTGTCGTTTTAACAATGACAGAAAAGCCAGCCCTCTGATGTTTTACTGTGGTCCTTGTTTTATATGTTCCATAGCTCAGTTGGGACAACGTGTCGACACGGAAACTACAAGTGATCTAAACAGGTCAGGCATTTATGGAAAAGTGACAAAAAAGTCATTGTAAGACATGGAAAGTCAAGCTATGCGAGACAGGACTGCAGTAATGATTATTTTAGTAATCGAGTATTCTATTTTTTATTCTGCCAATTAATTGAGTAATTGGACAAAAGAAATTGTAAAATTCTACAGAAACTGCTTAAACTTATTTGATAAGTAATACAAAATACAGGAAAAGAACATTTAAGTTCACCGTCCACTAAATTCCTTTTTTTAAATTGAACATTTAATTGCTTCACATGGAATAATAGCATGTCAAGCTTCTATTTTGGCTTCAACTCTGTGTGACAGAAATATTAAATCCTACTAAATCCTAACTACCTTTAAATTTGAATTATTCAACTCAAAGTATGTCAATTTAAATCTCAACCTTAAATCAACTTTTTTTTTTGCTGATAAACTATCTGAATAGGTTATTTAGGGTTCTATATTTAGGTCTCGGTGCAAATTTTGACTTTGTTTTTGCAATATTTTTAAGTTGGGTTAGTCTCACTACTGGTCTCTTCAGTCAAACGGATCTTATTCAGTTCAATTTTCCTATTGGTTGTCTGGTACAACTTCGTCACATCGGGTATAAAACCACAACTCTCCCTCTGCACCTCATTCTTCTACCTGCCCCCCTGATAGCAAGTTAAGAATTGTTGAGAGGATTGCCATCAGTGCCAGTTTCTGATATGGGCATCATGGGCATATCAGAAACACCCAGGGCTTGTGGGGGGGCATGAGCACCAAGCTGCAGATCGTTGTTGTCTCCAACTACACAGAAAAAGAGAGTTATCGTAGAGTTATCACTAGTTGCTAATTCCTGCTGCCACTAGTCTGGTGTAGCTGTGTGGGAGACGAGTGCTCTCTGTGGAGCCGCATTTTATTTAAAAAATATTCTTATTAAAACACTTTTTAACGGTTTGCTGTAAGGATATAAACTAGCACACAACAAAAGCAGAAATTGGGATAAAAGTACAATAAAATTATCAAATACTTATGGCAGTGTACAAGGTTAATCTGTAAAATGGATTTTCATTGCTTGAATACCCCCATTTTTGAGAAGCTGTGTGATTTTTTTCTTTTTCTTTGTTGTTTTTTGTTTTCCCTTTATTTCTTTGATTTTTATTTCTCTGAGTTGAGTAAAAATAATCACTGTCATGTAATAACTACAAAGAGAACCTGTTCAGATAATTACATGCTTGTATTTCCAAAGTGAAAAATCTCGATAAAAAATATATTGGTAAAAAAAAAAAAAGGATTTTCATGCTAGATTTAAACAGTGGGAGAGAGGTCATGTTTTGTAGATCAAGGTAGCTGAGAAGCAGAGATAAGCAGATGGAATAAACAAAGCCCTGATTGGCTGCCACAGGAGATTCAAAGATTGCTTAAAAATACATCAATGTAAGACTCCATATATGAGTTTGATCAGGTAATGTCATTACAATATGGTATATAGCTCAAAAGTCACTTTTGCATAATGTCCCCCTTTTGGAAGCTACAAAATAGTTAACCTCCAGCAGAACAATAACCCTAAAGTATAGACATAGCTCCAATGAAATTGTTTAAATCACAGTACTTGTCTTTAAATGGACAAAAATACTAGTTTTTGGAAGTGCAATGCTGGATGAGTCAAAAGATTTGAAGATATAAATGCAGGGAAAGGTGCTTTTACAGAATAATTATTCAAAAGGGCTGAATTCCCACAATACCCACTGATAGGTATTTTCCTTTCGAACCTAAATAAAAGAAAGAACCACAGACAACGTATATGAATTTTACGTGGAGCTTTTGCAAAAGGGAAGGCTCTGCAAATTCTTCCTCCGAACAATCCACAGAGTGTTCTGGTCTGCCCTCACAACGGCTCCTGTTTTTATTGTCAAAGAAGAACAGGCAAGGGGGCAGTCAGGAAAAACAACAGAGGTCGTAAAGCGTCTAACCCAAACATCTAACAACCCAGGTCCAGATGTGATATCTGATCAAAGGTCTGAGCCCGGTTCAAATCTCGGTCAATACTGTCAAGAAAACAAAATACGACTGTTCACAGGTGGTTACTAAATTAGGAGGTGTTCTTGCAAAAGGGTTTAAAGTCTGAGAAACTCAGTGTTATCTATTTCTCGTAAAGTTGAACAGACAGTAGTGACCTCCAGGTCATTTAAAGAAGAGAACACTTTAAACAGAAAATCACAAAGATCTATAGACTTAATGTGAACTAGAGTAAGAAAATAAAATGATAATACCAAAAAATCTCTAACACCCACAAAGGCCCACAATACTTTTAAGACTATTTAGAGCTTATGTCACAGTACATTATCAAAACATTGTCACAACATCGATAATGAACATTTCTCACCATAATCAATCTGTCTCCAACTTGTAAATGAGAATGTTTTTCACTGCTCTTCCATCAAATACTTTGGTGAGATATGTGCTTTTATCACCAGGGATGTGTTGGTTTCCATCTCCACCTGTAATACTGAAGCCGAGTCCTGTGTGCATGTTTGTGCTTGTTAGATTCAGCCAATCGCATATACACTTAATCAATATTATCGTACTCAAAAGTCCTTACTGGAAATGAAAAACTGTTAAATTCTCAACAGGGAACTTTTTTATTATCTAAGCTAATCAGTCAGTTACATTTTAAATGTATTGCTGCCTTCCTGTATCTATTTACAGTCAAAGTCTTTGCCCACTTGCAGAATTCTTGCATTTATTTTAGTCACAAATAGGCCTGTCGCGATAAATTAAAAATTTGGACGTCATTTTAATTATCGGCACTATCGTCTCTTCCGACCTTTTTCTCTTTCAGCTAATGAGACTGAATGAAAAAAGGCTCAACTCCGGTGCTCTCCACCGACTCCTCCTTTCTCATTTCCTTAGTGTAAAGCCCAGCGCACACTGCACGATCTTAGAGCTGCCAGCCGATTGTCGGCTCATTTTCAAAACCTGAGAGACCACACATTAGCCGACAGAAATCCTAGGTATAACGGTTCGATCGGGTTCGTTCCTGCCGTGTGGTTTCCAACAATGGGCACAAAATAATGGCTACAAGTTCAGTGAACTAATTTTAAAACCGGGCATTAATCAATGCTTTACTACAATCTACCTGCAATGCATGTGGCTAGTGTCAGCTTAAAGTCCTGACTAAATCATTATAACCTATTTACGTCACGTTAACGAAGAACAGCTGAAAAGTTACTGGGTTTACCAACTGCTGTAGCAGTTTCGCTCCAGCTCCTCCCCTTGTCATTTCTATATTCTTTGCATGTTGAATAAACATTAATGTTGTTTCCACATATCATCTCCAATGTCCGCTGGACTTCGGGTTGCGCCGTGTCAGCTGTTTGGGATTCCCCTCCGTAATTTCCCCTCAGAAAACACGGAGGAGAATCCTCGCTTTCTGATTGGCTGCCTGTCACATTCAACAGGCTGAGTTAAGATCCCAGTCGGAGAAAACCCCTGATTTAGATCGGAGCGGCAACGACGATCTACCGTAACACACCACACAATCTTAGAAAGACCAACGATCTAATATTGTTGTAAGGGGAAAAATAGGAGCAAAAAATCATGTAGTGTGAATTATTGCATCAGGTAGTTGATGTGCCCATTTTCTCTATATAAATCTAATTATTACAGAAGGGCAACATGGTATACAGACTTCATAATCTGCACTCTTTTGGTTGAATGTAGTATTTATTTCCACTTTGGCTTTATGTTGTTTAGTTTTTTTTTTTTCCAAGTGAGTTTTTTTTAATGGAGACTGAGAATCCATTTTATTTTTGTTTTTGGTTGTTTTGTTTATTTTGTTTATCAGTTCCAGTGTTTAGTGTTCTTTTGAAAATAAAGTGTATCTATCTTTGGCAGGAAATTGCATGGATTATTACATCATTTCCATTACATCAGTGTAAAAAGGTCTTCAAACAATATTATCGTTTATCGCAATAATTTTTGAGACAATTAATCGCTCAGCAAAATTTGCTATCGTGACAGGCCTAGTCAAGGGGAAAAGTCTATGAAATCAAACTTGTCCTTAACAAAATTACTAGATACAGTACAGACCAAAAGTTTGGCCACACCTTCTAATTCAATGGGTTTTCTTTATTTTCATGATTATTTATAAGGCAAGAAATCCCACTTATTAACCTGACAGGGCACACCTATGAAGTGAAAACCATTTCAGGTGACTACCTCTTGAAGCTCATCGAGAAAATGCAGAGTGTTTGCAAAGCAGTAATCGCAGCAAAAGGTTGCTACCTTGAAGAAACTAGAATATAAGGGGTATTTTCAGATGTTTTACACATTTTTGTTTAGTGCATATTTCCACATGTGTTATTCATAGTTTTGATGCCTTCAGTGTGAATCTACAATGTCAATAGTTATGAAAATAAAGGAAACTCATTGAATTAAAAGGTGTGTCCAAACTTTTGGTCTGTACTGTATGTCACCTTTCTGGGCAAAAAATACTATCACAATACATGGCAATGAAACTTCTACATCCTTGTAGTGAGATTTTGGCCCAGTCTTTGCAGAATTGTTTTAATTTGCTATGCTGGAGACTTTTAAGGGTAAATGGCCCTTTAAGGTCATACCATTGTTTTACAATCTAAAGAACTAAATGAAAAGTAAAGCTTCAAAAATGTTCTGCTTTTGTTTCATGAATTCATGGAATATTTTGCCAAAATCCTAACGAGTTGTAACAAAAATATGAACGGAGACTGAATAAAGAATGAAAGGACACACCCCTTTAAACTGAATACAGTGTCTTTCTTTTTTTGTGAGTGTGGCAAATGGCTGCTGACACTGAGAAAGGAGGTTTCTTCTTATTAAAGGGGAGCGCTCCATTCCGCTGTCAGTACGTGCATGCCCAGTATGAGGCATTGTGGCAGTGTCAATTACATACTGCAAGTAACAGTCCACTGTCACTACATGCTCCAGTAACAATGAGTACTACAATACTCCCAATCCTCACTTCCCACGTCCATCATGGTCTTTGAATGATTAAGTTACTTAGATGCAATGGGTCAATAGTATGTATATGTATTTTCTGACATCAGTTTTTTATTTTTGTTATTATACATCCACAAAAATAAGTGCAATAAACTTAATGTGGAAAGACAAAATAAGACATGAACCAATTACACACATATATCCCCCAATCCAATGGCCCCACCCATCAAGGATTTCAAAACAATACAAATAAGGGATACAGCTGAGAAGATGAAAATACAATATACAGTCATGAAATAAGGATACAGAGAGTTGTGTTGCACTTTTTCTTTAACCAAATAAGACACTGGATCCCATGCTCTCAATGTTTTCTGGCTGGCTGCATCATGCATGCATCCTGGCTGCTGATCTCTACATCATAACAATATCTAGGAAAGAGTTGGTCCACTGTTGCCAAGGCAATAAATATGGTGGCTGCTATCAGAGTGTCAATGTCTCACCTGATGTAAGGCCTGCCCATAGTATGTCTTTATTGAAAGGAAAGTCTTAGAGTGGAATCATCATCAAGCAGGACAAAGAATTGTGATTGACTTGAAGCATATCACTCGATGTGGTAGACATCTGTGGAAGACATAACGATCAAATAAGTGCCAGTTTACTCAGAGAAGCTGGTCTTGCACTGACGAAAGCTGAGAAACACCCTGCCTATGGTCAATCATGCAAGAAGTATCAAAAGAACAATTAATTTTGCAAAAATGTGCAGGACAAGGAGCCAAAAGAAAACACAAATGATGCATGTGACTCAACAAAGTATAGAAAGTGATTACATGTTTCCTGGAACTACCAGGAAAGGAAGTCGGTAAAGCACAGAGTATTGAGAGATGGACTGAAGAACTAATAAATAAAAGTTCAGTTTTGAATAGAAACAGGAACGGACCTCAGTCATTGCAGACCCTGAAAGTTGACAAAAAACATAAAGCCTCACTATCAAAAAAAGCTCGCTAATATTTTAGAGACTTTCGGTCTAACACAACATGTCAAACAAGCAACACACACTCAAGGACACACACTGGACCTGGTTATCAGTAAGGGTGTGAATATTTCCAATGTCTCTGTAACTGATGTCGCCCTGTCGGATCACTTCGCTGTTATCTTTGAAAGTTCTTTATCTTTTAACTCACTTGGACAAACAGCAACCATCACAAAACTTTCTCTCACAGAAAACACAGCAGAAACTTTTAATCAAATCTACTCTTCTTCCTCATCCTTAAGCTGTAATGATGTAGATAAGTTGGTAAATGATTTTCAGTCTAAAGTTTCAGATGGTGAGTGTGGCAAATGGCTGCTGACACTGAGAAAGGAGGTTTCTTCTTATTACTCCGTTCATATTTTTGTTGCTGGGGATTTTAACCAGGCCAACATGAAGACTGTTCTCCCTCACTTCAACCAGTATGTGAATTTTCCAACCAGGGGAGTGAATACTCTAGACTTGGCCTACACCAACATCAAAGAAGCATTCAGAGCAGCTCCCGCCCCCACCTTGGCTCTTCAGACCACCTATCTGTCATGCTAATTCCTGCATACAAGCCCCTGCTGATCAGAACAAAAACTACAGTGAAGCAGGTGAGGGTGTGGACTGAGGGGGGCATGGAGGCACCCCAGGACTGTTTTGAGTGCTCTGACTGGGAGATGTTCAAGGCAGCAGCCACTTACAACGACCAGATCAACATCGATGAGTACGCCATGACTGTGTCAGCCTACATCAACAAGTGCACAGAGGACGTCAGCATCACTAAGAACATTATCACCCGGGCCAACCAACAACCCTGGATGACTAAGGAGGTACGGGAAATGCTAAAAGCACAGAACTCAGCCTTCAAGTCTGGCGACAAGGAGGCACCGAGGACAGCGAGAGCCAACTTGAACCGTGCTATCAGGTTAGCAAAGCGTACCCGCAGTCAGAAAATACAGGAGTTCTTCCACGACACCAGCAACATCAGGTGTATGTGGCAAGGCATACGGGCGATCACAGATTACAATCCATCCTTCCCCCCAGTGGGCGAAGTTGATGCTGACTTTCTCAATGGACTCAATCACTTCTTTGGGAGGTTCGAGGCACTGAACAGTACTCCGGCAAAGAAAACTGTTCCCCACCAGGAAGAGGAGGCACTCTGCCTGGACACAGCCGATGTGTTGAAGACTCTGAAAAGAGTCAACCCACGGAAGGCCCCAGGCCCCGACAACATACCTGGGCGGGTGTTCAGGGAATGCGCAGGTCAGCTGGCTGGTGTCCTAACAGACATTTTTAACACCTCACTGGACCAAGCCACAGTGCCAGCCTGTCTCAAAACTGCCTCCATCATTCCGGTGCCAAAGAAACCTCAAGTCACCTCTTTCAACGATTACCGGCCTGTGGCACTGACTCCCATCATGATGAAGTGCTTTGAAAGGCTGGTAAAAGAACACATCGTCTCCAGACTCCCCTCCACATTCGACCCGTTCCAGTTTGCCTACCGCCGAAACCGCTCCACTGAGGACGCCATCTCCTCTGCCCTACACCTGAGCCTGGCTCACCTGCAGGAGAAGAACACTCATGTGCGGATGTTGTTCCTGGACTTCAGCTCAGCGTTCAACACAATCATCCCACAGTATCTGGCAGGAAAACTGGGACACCTGGGCTTCAGCACCCCCCTGCGCAACTGGCTGCTAGACTTCCTCACCAACAGACCTCAGTCAGTCCGGATCGGACAACACACCTCCGATGTCATCACCCTCAGCACAGGCTCCCCTCAGGGCTGCGTCCTGAGCCCTCTGCTGTTCACTCTGATGACACACGACTGCACCCCCAGGTTCGCCACCAATCACATTGTGAAGTTCGCGGACAACACAACGGTGGTGGGCCTCATCAGAGACGACAACGACCTGGACTACAGAGAGGAGGTGGAGCAGCTGGTGGACTGGTGCAGAGACAACAGCCTGATCCTGAACGTTGACAAGACGAAGGAGATGATCGTCGACTTCAGGAAGAACCGGCCCAGCCACGCTCCACTGCTCATCAACAGCTCGGCTGTGGAGGTGGTCAGCAGCACTAAATTCCTGGGGGTGCACATCACAAACGACCTCACCTGGACTGGGAACACCACGTCTCTGGTCAAGAGGGCACAGAAACGCTTGTATTTCCTGCGGAGGATGAGAAGAGCACACCTGCCCCCGCCCATCCTCAAGACGTTCTACAGAAGCACCATAGAGAGCATTCTGACCAGCTGCCTCTCTGTGTGGTGTGGAGGCTGCAGCGCCTCCGACTGGAAGAACGTGAGGAGAGTGGTGCGGACAGCAGAGAGGATCATCGGGGCCCCCCTTCCCTCCATTCAGGACATTTCATCCCAGCGCTGCGTGTCCCGAGGCCGAAACATCGTCAGTGACCCTTCACATCCCCACCATGGACTGTTCTCCCTGCTGCCCTCTGGAAAGAGGTTCCGCAGCATCCGGTGCAGGTCCACCAGGTTCCGAAACAGCTTTTTCCCACTTGCCATCAGACTGCTGAACTCTTAACTGGACTGCACTCAAAAACTGGTCTTCACTTCATACCTTGCACATATACAGTACATAGCTAAATAACTTCTATTTTACTGTCATTCCTGCACTTTATATTTTATACTTATATTTATATTTTATATTGTATTTTAGTTTATTCTGGAGTAACCTCATAACATTGGAACCTCAAAACATTGTCCTGAGCCATATGCAACGAAATTTCGTTCTGTATACACCCTGTGCATGCAAGATGACAATAAAGTCAGTCTAACTCTAAGTCTAAGATAGTATTGATTCCGTTGCCCCAATTAAATTGAAGGTTGTGTCTGGTAAAAAGAAATCTCCATGGAGAAATACACAAACAGTTAGATCTGCAAGACAACTCTGCCGCAGGGCAGAACGAAAATGGCGTAAAACTCAACTCCACGTTTATTATGACATCTATAAAGAAAGACTACGTAACTATCATTTAACACTAAAACATGCAAGAGAGGCTTTCTTTGCAGATGTCATAAACAAAAACATTAACAATGCTCGAGCTTTATTTGCAACAGTTGACAGAATCACAAACCCTCCTGTGACGTTACCGCCTGAATTCCAATGTATTGCCGCCTGCAACCAGTTTTCCAGCTTCTTTTCAGAGAAAATTCAAAAAATCAGAGCATTAATCTGTACATCCACTATAAAGTCAGTACCAATGCTGTGCCCAAACAAAACAAATACAGAAAAAATGACCCAATTTCAACTACTTAATTATAAAACCCTAGAGGAAATTAAAAGTCAACTAAGCTCAAGTGCCTGCTGTCTGGATGTTTTACCCACACATTTCTTTAGGAAAGTCCTGCCTGTTATTGCTGCTGATCTGATCCAAATAGTAAACTCATCGCTCTCATCAGGCGTTTTCCCCCAGGCTTTGAAAACAGCAGTAATCAAACCACTTATAAAAAAGAACAATCTGGACAAATCACTAATGCAGAATTACAGGCCGATCTCCAACCTCCCATTCATCAGCAAAGTTATTGAAAAAGCTGTGTGTAAACAATTAACTAGCTTCCTAACGATAACCAACCTCTTTGACTCCTTCCAGTCTGGTTTCCAGTCTCACCACAGCACAGAGACCGCCCTCGTAAAAGTGTTCAATGACATCCATATAAATACGGACTGTGGCAGAACCACAGTGCTGGTTCTGTTGGACCTCAGTGCAGCTTTTGACACTGTTGACCATGACATATTACTGAATCGACTGGAGAGTTGGGTCGGACTCTCCGGTCCAGTGCTTAACTGGTTTGAATCCTACATAAAGAACAGGGATTTCTTTGTTTCAATTGAAAACTTTTCATCAAAGAGGTCAAAGGTCACATGTGGGTTACCCCAAGGTTCAATCCTAGGACCCCTTTTATTCAATATTTATATGCTCCCACTAGCTCAGGTTATAACAGGAAATAATATTAGCTACCATAACTATGCAGATGACACACAGCTCTACATTACGATGTCACCAGGGGACTCAGAACCCATCCAATCACTGAACAGATGCTTAGAACAGATAAATGTGTGGATGTGCCAAAACTTTCTCCAGCTGAACAGAAACAAAACTGAAGTTATTATTTTTGGACCTAAAGAGGAACGATCTAGAGTTATAGATCTAGAGTCAATGCACAGCTTCAGTTATTACAACTGAAAACCAGCGATCAGACCCGAAACCTGGGAGTAGTGATGGACTCTGACCTGAACCTCCAGAGCCACATAAAGACAGTTACGAAGTCGGCCTTCTATCACCTGAAGAACATTTCCAGGATTAAAGGACTAATGTCTCAGCAAGATCTAGAGAAACTCATCCATGCGTTCATCTTCAGTCGTATTGATTATTGCAACAGCGTCTTCACAGGTCTGTCCAACAAATCAATCAAACAGCTGCAGCTGATCCAGAATGCTGCTGCTCGCGTTCTCACTAAAACCAGGAAGATAGAGCACATAACACCAGTTTTAAAGTCCCTACACTGGCTCCCTGTAGCTCAAAGAATAGACTTTAAAATAGTGTTGTTAGTTTATAAATCACTGAACGGCTTAGCACCACAATACATTAAAGATCTGCTGTTGTTGTATCAACCTTCCAGACCTCTCAGGTCTTCCGGTTCTGCTCTGCTCTGCATCCCCAGAACCAGAACCAAATGAGGAGAAGCAGCTTTCAGCATCTATGCACCACAAATTTGGAACAAACTTCCAGAAAACTGTAAAACAGCTGAAACACTGACTTCTTTTAAATCTCAACTAAAATCCCACCTGTTTAGAATTGTATTTGAAATGTAATCAATTACAAATTTATAATGCTGTGTTTTGATTGTTGATTCTATCTTGCATTGTGTTTCTGTGTTTGTAATGATGTAAAGCACTTTGAAATGCCTTGCTGCTGACATGTGCTATACAAATAAAATTTGATTTGATTTGATATCCAAGTTAGTGGGTTATTCAGGACACAAGGTGGAGCCAGGGGGCAAAAACAAAAATCACTCACATGCCAGTACAAAGGAATAGAACACAAGACTGGCTTTGAAATAATAAAGGAGCATTCTCTAGCCATACTTGGAAGAGAACTATGGACAAACTAAAAATAGTGAAACGGCTGTAGCGTATGGAGAGATCTGAGGCCATGCCTATTTACAGGTCTTGAATGCTTTCCAGGTGAACATATCATAAAGCTGGACCCAGATGTGGAGCCTGTGATTCATATGTCAAGAAGGATCCTGGTTGCTCTCAGGGACAGTCATTCAGTAACTTCAACAGATGATTATTACTAAGCAGTAAGAGCCTACTCAGTGAGTGAATAACATAGTGAAGGTCGTTACTCCAAGCAAGATAGGGATTTCTATGGATCCCAAAGTCATTTCAATCTGGAGAGACTCACACAGAGAAGAAAGTAGCAGCTAAAAAGATTTAGTGGTACAAGTTCTTTGGCTCTCGGACCCGGAAGAAGACCGTGAGCCGAGGATCGCTGTGAGCAGGAGGTCTGCTCGGCGAGTTTGGGATAGTCTTCCCCCCTGGGACCGAAACTGGTGGTGGAGCGGAGCCTGGAGACGGGAGAGCAGGGAGGGATCCTGGAGGACGTTCATCATGATGAAGGTGGAGATGGGGAGGAGGTGGGTCAAAGCACGGCTGACGAGCAGGAAGACCCCAGGGTAGCTTGAACTTTTAAAGGCGTCCTTGGACGAAGATTGGCTGGAGCGGCGTGGAGCTCCGGTCCGGGTTGGCTGCGGCCGGGCGTGGTGATTAGATGATGAGGAGAAGCTGGGTCGAGTCTCTCAGCTTGAATTTTCGCCAAGGCTCCATAACACAGTGATAAGAAGAGAACATTTTCTGCTTCTCAGGAAGTGGTGGCTCAAATGCCTGACCAAGTATTTCTCTGTGTTGGATTTAAATCAAGGCTTTTACCAAATAAAGTTGGATGTTCAATTAACTATAACACGCATCAACATGACGTTTAAGTGGACGGAGAGAGCTTTGGGGTCTTTCCACACTCCTGTTCTCGGTTTGTCATTTCAGGTTGGTGGCTGAAAGCAGGAGTGGTCCGGGGCGGTGGGTCAGCTCAGGTGTAGGTGCTTTGCTGGCATTAATACTACTGTAGCGGTCCCTCAGACCCAAGAAAACACAGAGAGCTTCGACGGGTGCAGTAGATTGTATTTACTTCTTTCGAAACCAAGTTTGTTGAATAGCACTGAATACACCGTGCTCCAAATACACCGTGAAAACTAAAAGAAAAGAAAATACATTTGCTTAAGTGCCTTTGTTTGACACAAAACATGAATACATTACATAGTAACGCTAACTTCACAAACTAATGCAGTTCTAAACATGTACCTCGCTTCGCTGTCCAAGGTCTGCAAAGTTTACGGCGGTAAAGTCTGAGTTGTGCTGCATTTAGCCTTTTCTGAAGAATGTGCGCTACAGTCCAGAGTCATAAAGATGAATAGTCTCCTCTTCCTCTTGTCCGTAGGATATTTCAGCCCAAAGTGCTGACTGACATTAGACTAGTGACACTTCCTCTTATTTTTCGCTTTAAATGAAGGCACTAACTCAACATGAACCAAACTACAGCGCCCCCTAGTGGGTACTATGGGTAACAACTTACAAACAGCGTAAATAATGGAATGGGCATTTACAACTACAGTTTTGTGGATGGGCAGGCTGGGGTTGCTGGCGTTGGCTGAGCATTTGGGCAGGCTCCATGGTTTTCTCCTCTATTTGCTGCTGTGTGGGGGGATATTGGTACTGCTGGTTGGAGGATGCCACAAAGGCTGGTATTGTGTGCATTCTTTTTCCGATGTGGGATCTTTGATATTGTGATTGATTGAGTGGTGACAATGTAGCTGGGTATGGTAGCCCTGTGCTGGACTGGCAGTGATGTATGTTTGTTTGTATGGCTACAGGGGCTTGTCCTTCAGGAGGATGATTGGCAAGTGAGAGTTGATCATGTCCTGGTGTCACATTGGAAGGGGGTGGAAGAGTCCAGTATGATTTCATGCAGGGCTCCTTGGCAGGTGATACTTGGAGCGGGGGCTGTATAAGGAGCTTACACTGTATGCGTGTGTTCAAAGATTATCTCTGTCATATTATACTGTCAAAACATAATGAGTTAAAAACATGTTAAAAATGTAAAAAAAAAAAAAAAAACGTTTTGTAACACACACCCACGCCCACACATACCTTTACAGTGACATTCATGAACATGTTAACACAATTCCATAATTCAATGTGCATTTGCTATTTCAAAATATGAATAAAAACGTAACTTCATTTAAATTTTTTGGCATTTTATTGTAAAGACAAACTTTGATAATAGTCGTCAAACTTTAACTACATATTTTTACTTTAAAAAATATTTATTACAGTGTAATATGTCAACTGTGCTATAGACAGCATTGTGAACGAAATCTAACAGACTAAATTATTTTTTACTTCTTTACATAAACTGTCATAATACCCTAATACTTCAAATTGAGATATTTCACTTAAAATACACACACAAAAAAGTGTACAGTACATTACAAATTTATTTATATTATACTGGCAACGCAAAGCACAGACAGAGCTTCAGTCTGCTGGTCAAGCTTGGAGCAGTTCCAGTGGCACAAAAAGTGGGTATGCACTGTATGCAACGCACAGGGGCACTGCACTAGACAGGCACGTGCAAGGGGGGTGGCAAAGAGGGCTTTGAGCCTCTGCCCCATTTATCTTTAATGCCCTTAGTGCCCGTTTTGATTTTTTTTTTTTTTCAAAAATTTTTTTTTTAATTTTACATTTTTTTAAATCTGTATCTCAGAAAGCCTGCTTGTGCCCCTCAGCAATAATATTTAGCTAAATATAATAATTTATCAAAATAAACTAGTCTGTCTGCTCTCAGTTTAATAATGACTCAGTTTCTGCCTCCATGTTGTTCAGACTCCGGGTCCATGGTGAGGAGGAGGATCTGTGTCCTCTAACTACCAAATTATGGGCAAGAATATTTTTTTCATACACTGGTTTTAAAAACGTAGGTCTGATGTTGACGTTAGAAAAACTGTTTCTATTTATCTTTTCGTAATTGTCCTCGCAATAGCTGGGAAAAAACCTGCCTTGCCCCAAACAGAAACGCTTCAAAACTTCTGACTTTAACTTGATCATTCTGCTAAAAGCCCAGTTCACTACATGCAGTCTGAGTCGGTCCACCAACAGATACAAAGAATATCTGTCTTTATATCAGACATCCTGATATAAGACACAGTACTGCGACTGTCACCGCGACTCGCAACGCAGCTCAAAGCCCCGGTACCACCTGGTACCACCTGGTACCACCTGGTATCGGGTGGTACCACCTGCTGACTGTTCTCTCTGCTTCTCCTTAACGTTTCTACCAGGAGGGTTAAAGCCGCTGCTGACGGGATCTGGGCTGGAGGTTCTGGGCTGTAAATAGAAGTTATTGCAGAACCTCAAGTGTTAAGGGAAGATTCGGCCCAGAGCATTTAGAGTTCACAAAATAAACATCAGAGAAAATATTGTAGCAATAATTAGAACCGCAGCAAAAAGCCAAACATGCCACAATGAAATGAATCAAAATGTCTCCAAAGCATCGGCGGACTGACAGGGGCCACCGGGGGACTCCAGGTAGATTCCAGGTAGATTCCAGGTAGATTCCAGGTAGATTCCAGAGATGCGCATTGCAGCGGCTGTTCCTCCAGGGCCGGCCGAAGGTAATATGGGGCCTTAGACAGAACCCCCCTCCCTCCGGAACCCGTCCTACTAAGAACCTCAGCATCACTAACATGTTTAAATATCGATAAGGTGAATCTGTGAGAGGGAGACCAGGTTTATTGGCAGAGTTTAAAATCAATCACTGATTATTGGTTATTTGCTGTGATGTATTTGTGAACAAACCCAATTCAAACACAAAGATTACACCATATTGTAGCCATGGTAACACAACAATCAAACTATCAAGATGATTCTTTAAACTTTCACAAAGTAACTTCCTAATTAAATCCATCCATCCATTTTCTGTACATTCTTGTCCCTAGTGGGTCGGGAGGTGCTGGTGCTTCTCCAGCTAATGTTCTGGACGAGAGGCGGGGTCACCCTGGACAGGTCGCCAGTCTGGCGCAGGGCAACACAGAGACAGACAAACAACCATACACACACACACATACACGCACTCACACCTAGTGTAGTGAAACCTGTTTAATTTAATGTTATTCAATGTTAAGTTCATCTGCTGAGGCCACCTAGTGGCAAATGTTATAATTTTGTCTATTGCTGGTTCACTGACGCCAGCTTGTGGTCACTTTTATTACTACAACTTGTTTACCAGAAAGGAAGAAGGCCTGTTGATCCATGTGCTCTGAAAGAAGCCCTTTTTGTTGCGTTTTCTTTAATCTAAGTGCGAAAAGGGGAAAACAGCATCGTCTGTAAGTACTGTTCTAATTTGCTTGTCATATAAATCATAATTTGTAACCTGTTGACATGTTTATGTGAAGATGGACATTTTTACTTGTGTCAGCCCAATGTGTTAGCCTAGCTGGCATTCATTTTATGTACCTTTGTGTGTTACAGTTTTACACGATTCTCATTCAACCCTGCTAAAGAACCAAATGGAGTGCTTCTTGGTGGACGGATGGGAAAGTGTTTAGCTACCTGTACAGCTGAGTTACTGCTGAAAGTCACAGTGCTTAGCGAGGCCAGGACACCTAGGGAGAATTTGGAGAGACCAATTAACATGACAGTCATGTTTGGGAGAGAACAGGGAGAACATGCAAACTCCGTGCAGAAAGACCCCAGGCCGGGAATCGAACCCAGGAGCTTCTTGCTGCAAGGCAACAGTGCTACCAACTGCACCACTGTGCAGCCCCTAATTTTAAAAACATTTTCTCAGCTAAATGCATTAAATAAAATTTAATAACATTGTCATTCTCTATAAATGAATGCTAAAGGTTTATATCTATGATCTGTGTTACGATTAAGCCATTTCTAGGGGCCCCTGAATGTCTGGAGGCCCCTACCAGAAGCTACTGAGTTTTCTTTGCCATGATATCCCAGTCAGTGCCGTGCAGAGACCTTTGGGTAAAAAGGGGCACATTGAACAAGATGTTAAAACACTGTACAAGAACATAGCAACAATCCATATTAATAAAGAATTTAACTGGATCCTACTATATCATAGCCATTATGTGGGGACAATGCAAAGCAAATGTAATCTATATTTTCCCCAACAGGTATAAAGTTTCTGTTTCTGCTGCTGACAGTCCTGGAGGGCTGAGCTGATCTGAGACTGTAGCTGTTAAACAGACCAGAGGAGAGAAGATTGCTGGTTATGAAGTTATGAAATAAGCAAATCTGCTGCCATTTTACTAATTAAGCCTTAATAATATCTATTTAACCTGTACAGAAACTTGGCTGCAGACTGATTTATAGATCAAAAAAGCTCAGAGGGGTTAACTCTAAATAATTGTTTGATGTTAGTTTGTTTGGTAGTTTGATGATATCTTTTATAAATACAGTGTTTTGTGGTCAATATTATTTCACCACTTTATTAATGTGGGTGGCCAGTTTGGATCAGGCTTCCTATCAAGCTATAAGAATGATAGAAAACATGCTAACAAAAAGCCTCAGACCTGGTGGTTCTAGACACAGGCTAACAGAAGTAGCTCTTTGGCTCAAATACACTGTAAAAGAAGTCACTAGAATTTACAATAACTTACTGGCAGCAAAGTTGCCAGCCAGACACTGTAATTTTCATGGTAGAAAAATTACAGTAACTTTACAGTAGCCTTACTGTAATCCTATTACCGTTTTACTGTGATTTTATTGCAGTTTTACTGTAATTTTTATTACTATCTTACTGTAATTTGATTAGTTTAACTGTAATTTCTTTAAAATAGCACAGTAATTATATAACATGGTTACTGTGATTTCATCACATTTTTATCATAATAAAATTACAGTAGTCCTGTAGTAGAATTACAAAAGTTTGTCATTTTACAGTAGTTCATGAAACTGCATACTTTGCTTTTAAAAGTTTAAATGTGAACTTGCAACTTAATTTACCAAACTCTCAAAAAATGTTTTATTTTTCTAATTAAAAAAATATATACATGTATATTTTAAAATCGCTTTATTTTATTGTCAATTTAAATCTGATAAACTGAAGCAAAACAACATTCTACTTGAACCAAATAAAATACCATTCTGTCCTGCAGGCAGTTAAGAAAGCACGCTGGGTGTTTTCACCACTGGCCTCTAAAAGGAAACAAGTCCCCAATCAAGCACTATAGACTATTTGTAGCTAAAGACGCAACATTTGATTATTTCAGCCTGCTGTGAGCCTGTTTACCATTTCTTAGTGCCCTGGAATAACACTGTAAGCTGCTAGGCAATCAGCAGCTAATGACTTCTGACATTGGCCATAGGCCGCTTTCCCTAAACTCATCTTGTCTGTCCACTGTAACTCTGTTCACAGAAAGTGTGGTACCTGGGCAGTGTGATGGAAAAATTATATTAAGGTCACATCTGCTAGTCATGTTATATGAATGATTGTGAACTCTCACCAAAAGAACTATTTGGGTTACATGTAGAAGGTTGGAAGTTGTTTTCTACAGCTGAATCAGAACCAGGCTGTCTCTCCCTTGTTGTTAATTCTTTATCTTTGGTATAAAACTCATGTGTTTCTCTGCCTGACAGAGCTTTTCACCCAGACCTGCTTCATTACTGATTGTCCTACAAGCTTTCTGCATTGTGCACAATATATGAATAAACCTGATTGAGTGATTTTACCTGAACATTGCTTGGAAATAGTATTTTTTCCACAACAGCATGTATAAGAGTTTAGAATGATTGATTTAAGTGTTTTATAATGTGTCATGGGGATGTCGACCCATAAAGGATCTTTTCAATAATGTACAGTGTGTTCACTACTTCAAGCTAAGGTGCACAGAGCTCTAGATGCAAAAAACACGTTTCTGTTTTTATTTCTGGTAGTTTTAGTTTCATCATTTTATCCATCCTTAGTGAGTTGGTTGAATAAAAGTTTTTAATGGTGAACTTCATTTTGTTAAACTCTTGTATATTTGAGAGAAGTTGTCTATTCCATACACAACATCTTGCTGTTCAGATAACAGTGCTGGACGTGTGCCTTCATCTATTATTTTAAAATTAAGGCCTAATCAGGCACGTATGATAACTGAAGCGTAACTCTTTAGATATTTGTTTTTCTCTTTGAGAACAGTGTCCCAACTTAGTATTTATATATATATATATAAATTACTAGTTTTATTAATAATATCCAGAAGCAAGTATAATTTTCCATGGCCAAACTTCACTCATACTGAAAGCACAACACAAAAAAAGCATCTAGCAGTAAGATTTAGATGGCCTAATATTGTAATTAAAATTTTCCAAGTAAAAAGATGCTGGCATCATTTCATTGTTTTAGGTAACTCAGACAACAGTATGAATTATTAAATCATTAAATTAAATCAATGACTTATATAAATGCTGACTATATTGTAGTTCTCTGAAAACTGTCAGAATGCATCTGACTGGGACAGTGAAGTCATTGTCACAGACTCCTAACATACCCAAAATATCACAAAGCTCAAGTTAAAGATCACAGATTAGACACATTTGAACTTTCAAAGACATTCTCAATATTATGAGGATAGGTTTGCTTAAAAGATACAACCATTTTCAATTCCTAGCCTCCCAGCCCTTCAAAAGTTTTCTGCTTGACAGACTGGACATTTTAAACATAAATTTCCTCTAAATAAAAATGTCTCCAATACCTGTTTGCTGGAGCAATCCTGGTGCGAGTTGCAGATTTTAACCTTGATAACTGCCTTCATTTGTGGATAAACTGTCATGATGGGTGCGTTTTTTCAAGCCCACATGCAGAACACCACACAGGAGAGCAATGTGAAATAAAGATAAATTTATTGAAAAACACTGCTGGCAGGAATAGTTGGCTCGGGTCGGGTCCAGGGAGAGAGGCTGGTTCAGGGAATCAAACAGTTCACTAGAGAAGCAGAGGGAGGTGATGAGTTCAGGTTTGTAGGAAATGACAACGTTAAAGTGAAGGGGCAGATCTTACTTGTGATCGGCAGGTTAGAGAAGTGGGAGGGTAACTGCAGCGTCCGGGGGTTTGTTCTCAGAGGTTCCAGGTGGTCGTCTTGTCTGACCGCGGGGATCCAGGAGGCAACGGGAGTACGTCGGAGGGCGGACAGGTAGGCTCAGGATCAGCGGATGAAGAGGAGCCAGGAGGAAAACACCTGGAGGCAGGAGAAGCAACGAAGAAAAACTTTCACTAAGAGTGGGTCAACAAGGCAAAAACAGAAGCAAGCTTCTAGGGGCTCAGAGGTACCGTGACTGGCTAACACTCAGGCGCCGAAGGACTGGCAGTCAGCTCCTCTTGAACCTCACACTGATGAGCCAAACCCGCATCAGGTGTGGGATGACGTCATCCACGCCCTCCGACGGATGGTAAAGGCGCCATCTAGTGGTGGAGGAAAAAGAGTGCAGGAACAAAACTCCACAAAGGAGCTAAAAGACCCCGGAACATGACATAAACAGACACCTGTATGCTGAAACTCAGCAGCAGTTTGTACTGGATACGTTTACTAGCTCAGAATTCCTTGCCTGAGTAACAAGGCTAATCTTTTCAGGTGATGCAGCTAAGTATCAACTTAAAGCATTAGAGGGAATAATGCTGTAATGTCCAATGCCACAGCTTCTGCTCATATAAACAGACTATGTGAGACAAACTTTGTCCTGTATGGTAGCAAAACCAACGAGAGAAAAGACTGACTGTTCTAAAAAAAAAAAACTTCACTTGTTCCTTTTAGCTAGAAGATTATTTAATTTTTTTCTATAAAGGGGCCTCACATCCCCTACATAATCACAAGTGTATCTTTACTTAAGTCTTTAATGGTGGATATAACATATCTCCAAAAATATTCTAAAGCTGTTGTTTACAATTTGTGTTAAATAAAGTGTATGCTATTCAATTCAGACTTTAAGACACACATACAATTACAAAATAGAGAACAAAAGTAGAGAAACAAAACAGCCAAAATTGAATCAGTTATTGATAAGAATAAACACAAGCAGTGTGAGCCAATGTCAAGCAGAAAATGACTTTACTGCTATTATCACAAGAAAGAGACTACATATTTATATTTGCTAACATATGTTAAAGCAAGAAAGCTTCAACTGCTCAAGTCAACACTGCAAAATATTACTGTACATGAGCACTAGTTAATAGTATTCTGGCTTGCCTATTATTTCTGTGCACTTTATAATCGACTAATCTGACCTCATTGTTGGTCAGATTACAGAGTTAAAATCTTCTTAAAATAACTTCTGCTTAGAGAGTTAAGTTGCATCACAAAGCAGAGTACTACTGCGTAATCAGCTAATGTGATGGGACACGTACATTTTGCTACTCAATAAAACAGTTTTGTCTATAAACTGAAATGATTTTTATAATCCTCTATTAATCATGGTTTGGTTTTTACTCTGATAGACTTTTAAAAGACTAATCAGCAAGCTGAGAAAATATACACTTAACGCTAGAAACTGTCAACATCATTTTATGAATAGTGGCAGACAATGTTGTATTCAAACTTTATGGGCAACAGTTTACTGTTTTAAGATAGTAAAGAGAGTAGGGGTGTACTGCGGTGGCGCGGGGGTAAAGCATGTAGACCTTAGTCCCTGACGCGGCCGTCACAGGCTTGAGTCCCAGCCTGATGACCTATGCCACATGTCTTCCCTCTCTCATTACCCACTTTCCTGTCTGACCACTCTCAAATAAAAATCACTAGAATCAATAAAACCTTTAAAAAAAATGATATCATAGAGAAATGCTACCCAAATCCGCTTTTTTTCCCCCACATATGACCTATATCCTGCTTTTTACTGAATGGCCCTGTTAAGTTGCACAAAATTCGAGACCAAACTTCAGCTTTAAGAGAGAAAAAACACCGCTTTAATTAACATTTGCAAATGGAGAAAACATACAAAGCTCACATCTCAGTGAGAATCGGATGAGTTCTGACTTGGGGCTGAACGTCCCCTCATTTACATAGGATACATCACACATTACTTAGTCACACCCCCTGGCTCAAGTGTCAGGCAAAAATCTATACGTTACTTATCTGTAAGTTTCAGTCGAGCAGGGTTGCATACACATTCACAGCTCAACTCTAGGCGTTTATCCAAAAAGGCCTCTTTGCTGATGGCTAAACAGATACTAGTAACTGAACTTCTACAAACTAGGCTTATCACCTTAGCCATGTCTCACATTTCTAACTGCTGAACACCCTGTTCTTCATTTATTTGAGGAGGGTCAGAAGAGCATATGTCCTGTTGAGCTACAACTGAGTGCAAACCTTTAATAAAAACATCATAAAGTGTACATTCAAATTTATTTAAACATTGTTACTAAATTTTTCCTTTCCAGCCCAATTACGATCTTTTAACCCAAAAACACAAATCAAATCTGTGCCACTTAAACATCCAGTTGTTTTCAAGCATTTGCTGTTTGAACAGTCGTGTCACATTTTATTTGGTTTTTAATCATTGATGTGAGACATGCATCATAATTCTGCCAGAGATGGTAAATCAGAATGTAAACAATGACTGAAAATTATAATCATGAATTTATTAAGAAGTCTGTGTCACTGGAGTGCATCAAGTTTTGAATGAAAAGATAAGAAATAATTTAATTGCATTACAGATAATCAAAAGTAAAAATGGCACATTTAATCAGTATATTCAAATCGTGTTTGTATCATAATGGTCATAATTTTGTTGTGTGTTTTTTGGACGCTTTTATCTTATGAACTATCATTCACCAGTTAGATATCATGTGGCATCTATTCCACATTTCTGACGCTAAGGTAACATATATACACATAACTTATACATAATTGTGTTATGCTACTGCTCCCCCACATTATATTGTCTCAGGCTGACATGCTCTTTGCCATCACCAACATTCTCAGAGGCAAAATATCTTCCACCCATTCTCCATTTGACTGTAGCATACTGCGCCATAAATTTGCTTCAGTTGTTGTTGAATCCATCCAAGCAACTTCCATTCCATAACTCTTTCCTGAACAGACAAAAACAGAAGTGATTAGATGAGATAGACACTTTACTTTCTCTCATAATATCACCATTTGAGCTGGTAACCTGCTTAGTTTGTGCTCAGTGACGAGCCTTCTGTCTTTAAAAAATATTTTTAGACAGCTGCTTTCCATTTTCCACTCCGTTTGGACTTACAATAGAGCTGACTTTTTATGGACAGGTTTTTTTTTTTTTTTTGTATTTTTTTATGACCATGTGAGTGACCATGGCTTAGAACAAAGGAGATGGGTAAGCCAGGCTGTGCTTGTGAATGATAGATGGGGCAACTCTAGGAACGTAACTACCAAAGAAAACTCTGCAGCATCAAGTAATGCTGTATACCGAGTGTTTACACAAATGCTAGTGATAAAATTTGCATTTCCTCGCCTCTCTAATGGTACAGCTTGTGATGTCATTCAAACCGTCACCAGCAGACTCTAAACACAGCATCTCCTGGCCCTTCCTCTGAGGAAGGCAGGCCCTTCCTGTGCCTGTCTTCCTGTTCTCCATTCTTCCCACATTCACTCAGTATTTGACCTGCCACACCAGACAATAAAATGCTGGACTTATTATATACCGACACCAAGGAGACCTCCTCTGGGGGGGCTCAGCTCACAATCTGGTATATCTCCTGACTGTGTATAAACCCCTTGTACACAGACAATTCAGAAGACTCTGAAGCAAAGTATTCTCTTTGCTTCAGAAGACTCACATACTCCCTCCAATATCACTCCCTATCCCTTTCAGGGCTTCAAGTTAAGAAGCAGCTGTAAAAAAAAAAAAAAGAAAAAAAAATCAAGGTGCTAAGGTTGCAGATCTGGATGTCATCAGCTGTGCAAACTATTATCTGGTGTTATAGTACACATGTTCAACAATAAACTGAAGCTGGGGAAGATGCCACAATTGTGGAAGACCTGTCTGGATGAAGACTAAATATATCAAGGACCTCAGAAGCAACAAGTCGGCAGCAATTCAATGCTCATACACATACACACACACACATACTGTATATACTGTATATATAGATATATACAGTGCCTTGCGAAAGTATACAGCGCCTTTGAACTTTTCAACTTTTTGTCACTTTTCAGGCTTCAAACATAAAGATGTAAAATTTTAAACTTTAACAAATAAAAAACTGCAAAGTGGGGCGTGTAATATTATTCGGCCCCTTTACTTCAGTGCAGCAAACTCCTTCCAGAAGTTCAGTTTGGATCTCTGACTGAGCCAATGTTGTCCTAAATGACTGATTATAATAAATAGAATCCACCTGTGTGTAATCATGTCCCCGTATAAATGCAGCTACTCTGTGATCATCTCAGGTTGTGTTTAAAGTGCAGAGAGCATCATGAAGACCAAGGAACACCAGGCAGGTCCGAGATGCTGTTGTGGAGAAGTTTAAAGCTGGATTTGGATACAAAAAGGTTTCCCAAGCTTTAAACATCTCAAGGAGCACTGAGCAAGCGATCAGATTGAAATGAAAGGTATTGTGGCCATTTATGTAAAAGTTTTGTAGTTTATAATTTCTACCAATTTTGTTTTGTTTTTTGGGTAGTTGGAATATATTTAAGTTAATTTATCAAAATTTGTAATTAATTTTTATATTTGGAATTGTTTAGTTTGCGTTGTTAATTGTTAGACCCTCCCACCAATTTGAGTAATTAAGAACACACCGGGTGCTTGGTGCTGGGTGGATTGTTTGGTGGATGTCTGGTGTGGACGGGAGGTTTGGTAGAATGATTTTTTGACCACTTGAACACTTATTTACACTTATTTACACTTGTTTACACCTTCAAATATTAAATTGAGATTATTTTTCATTTCAACTAAGTTACAAGACCTTTTTTGGTAATTATTTTATTTCTACTGCGAAAGTGCGTACAAATCCAAAACCACCTGTTACCACCCACAGCCTTTTTGGAATTTTTGGCTTTTTTGGAACAGAAGGCTGCGACATTTAAGTCAAAAAATCTTTTTTTTTTTTTTTTGGACTGGCTTGGAACGTTTGGATGATCGAACTTGGAGGACTGAAACTTCACGTAATGGACTTGGAGAAGACGCACAAAGTTCGTGAGTAAATGCGGTGCTTTGCTGGAAAGAGCAGAGACTGAACTGCAAAGTGAAAAGTTTGTTTTGGACAATTTTCTTTTGGATTTGGAGAAACGAAATTTTGTTGAAAATGGATGAACAAGATGAAGGATTTCAAAAGGAAAAAGAACTCTTTAATTTAATTAAAAGGCGCAGAGCCAAACTCAGCGTGCTGACAAGAAAAAGAAATGACATTCATGCTTTAATTGATGCTGGAGAATCAAAATCCTCCATAGAGGAGCATATGAAAACGTTTAATAATTATTTAGCGGAGTTTATGGACTTGCAATCTTCAGTTCAAAGACTGCTTAGCGATGAAGAAAAAGAAACTGATCACGGCGATTGGTACGAACCAAAGCTATCAATTTTAAAGAGTTCTTGGATGACATCGAAAATTGGATGGATGGTGATCCAGATGCACAGAGGAGCGAAGTATGTTCAGCATTGGACGTTGAATCAAAGGCGGCATCTCATGACCGTAACGTTGAGCCGGATGACAGCGTCTCACAGACTGCGCAACAAACGGTCGGCAAAGACTCTGAAAGGCTATCTGGGTCCGCAGCTAAACCAGTCAACACGGCGCCCAGTATAGTGAGTAAAGCTTCTAGTTCGCGGAGTAAAAGTTCCCGTGCGGCTTCAATGGCGCTGATGGAAGCCGAGGAGGAAAGAGCCGCTCTGAAAGCGGAGGTACGCTGCAAGAAAAAAATGCGCTTGAGCTGGAAGAACTTCAGTTAAAAACAAGAAAAGAAGCATTGGTTTTGAGAACCAAGCTGGTGAAGGTGGATGCAAAGATGAAAATCTACAACTCTACGCAAGATCAGAAAAGTCATGTTTCCAGCTCTGGTGTCATAAATCAGGATGCATCAGTTTCTGCGACATCTACTGAGTTCATACCCGCTGCTACAGCTCAAAAGGCTCCAAGAACACAGAAACGATTGTCTACTCTTGTACCTTTGCCAATGCCCCAAGATACACCTATTAATGAAACATTAAAAGTGAAACCAGAAGGGGAAAGCCCAAGACAAATATCTTCTCAGGTTGATGTTCATAGTAGTGCATTAACAGAGATTATGATGAAGCAGAATGAAATCACTGAGATGCTTGTAAAACAACAAAGACTGTCACTCCTGCCATCTGTAGAAATCCCTGTTTTTAGTGGAGATCCTTTGCATTTTAGGTCCTTTCTTAAGGCATTTGAGCAAGGACTAGAAACTAAGACAGATAACATGCAGGACAAGCTTTATTACTTAGAGCAGTTTACCACAGGTCAGCCTAGAGCTTTAGTGAGAAGTTGTATGCACGAGTCCACAAACTGCTTATCTGGAAGCAAAAAGACAGCTTGAGTGGAACTTTGGTAACAGAGCAAAAATAACATCTGCATTTATAGACAAAGCTCTGAATTGGTCAGTTTTAAAGTCTGATGATGCTGCAGCTTTAAGAGCTTATACATTCTTTTTAAGAAGTTGTTTCAACACAATGGATGAAGCTGGGTTTATTGAAGAGCTTGAAAACTCAAACAATATGAGAATTCTTGTTTCAAAGTTGCCTTTTAGACTTTGTGACAAATGGCGACTAATTGTGGTTGACATAGCAGAAAAGTATGATCGTAGAGCAAGGTTTAAAGATCTTCTTGATTTTCTGGAAAAACAAACAAAAGCTGCATTAGATCCTGTTTATGGAGAAGGTCAAACTGCAAAAGAAAAAATGGCTTTAAAACCATCAAAGGTTCCTTTTAAAACTAAAAGCAGCAGTTTTGCCACTTCTGTTGCTGTGGTTTCTAAACAGAACAATGACAAACAGGTCCAGTTTAACCATGAGGTTACAAAGCTGGTTCAAGCTCGGTGCTTATTTTGTGATGGAAATCATTGCATGGAAAAATGCGACTCATTCAAGCAGAAAGCCAACAAAGAAAAGGTGACATTCCTTAAAAGTAAAGGTTTATGCTTTGGTTGCTTACAGAAGGGACATATGAGTAAGAACTGTCCACGTCTAACATGCCTCACCTATAATAAAAGTCACCCTACTGTTCTGCATATTGAACCAACAGAGCAGCAGTACCAAGCAGTTAAGGCTGAGGATAAAGAGTCACCAATTTCAAATGCTCTTGTATCTTTGAATGTTGGTAGCTACACTGGGGTCGGGTCTAATGAGTGTGTTCTGTCAGTCGTCCCAGTAAAAGTAAAGTTGGAAAAGGGGACAAAGATTGTGGAGACTTATGCCTTTCTAGATCCAGGCAGCTCTGCAACATTTTGTACAGAGGCTTTGATGATGCAATTAAATGCACCTGGAAAGAAAGTGGAAATCATGCTAAAAACCATGGGTCAGGAAAAACCTGCAAGTACAGTAGCTATAGATTATCTGGTTTGGAAGTAGCTGCTTTAAAAGAAAATGAGTACTTGAAGTTGCCTGATGTTTATACTCAACAGTCCATTCCTGTCACTAAAGAAAACATCCCTAAAGAAGAAGACTTAAGAAAATGGTCTTATCTAAAAGTTGTTGAGTTAACACCAATAGATGCTGGCATTGGGCTGCTCATTGGTGTAAATTCTCCCAAAGCATTGGAACCTTGGAAAATAGTTAACAGTGAAGGTAGTGGGCCTTATGCTGTGCTAACATGCCTTGGTTGGGTTGTTAATGGTCCACTCAATCAGGGTAGTGAAGAAAATGGACATGTTGCTGGTTCTATTCAGGTGAACCATATCTCTATAAGCAGTTTGGAAGAAATGCTGGTCAGTCAGTATAATCAGGATTTTATGGCGCACAAGTGCAATGAGTGAACTGAAATGTCTGTAGAAGACAAACAGTTCATGGATATCATGTCAGAGTCAGCGGTGCTTAAAGATGGTCATTATTACCTGAAGTTACCCTTTCGTAATCCTGAAGTAAAAATGCCCAACAACAAACAGGTAGCCCAGCAGAGGGCGCAAAGTCTGTTAAAACGATTTCAGAAGGATAAGTTATTCTTTGAAGAGTACAAAGAAGTTATGCATAACGTTGGTGTGGAAGGGCATTCAGAAATCGTACCACAAGATCAAATGGAACATGAGGAAGGAAAGGTGTGGTATGTACCTCATCATGGGGTCTACCACCCCCGTAAGAAAACACTGCGGGTTGTTTATGATTGTACTGGAATGTTTGCTGGAACATCACTGAACAAAGAGCTGTTACAGGGACCAGATTTGACTAGCACCTTATTAGGTGTGCTCATTCGTTTTCGGCAAGGTCCAATAGCCCTTATGACAGACATTAAAGGGATGTTCCACCAAGTCAGAGTTGCTCAGGAACATGTAAATTACTTACGTTTTCTCTGGTGGCCCCACGGTGACATCACAAAAGAGCTTGTTGAGCATAGAATGTTGGTCCATATTTTTGGTGCAGTCTCTTCCCCTAGTTGTGCCACATATGCACTTTTAAAGACTGCTGATGACAACCAACATCTGTACCCAGAAGAGGTTATTAATACAATCAGACACAGCTTCTATGTAGATGACTGTCTTAGGTCTGTACAGACAGTTGAGCAGGCCATTTCTCTTTATCAACAGCTCACTGAGGTGTGTGCCAAGGGGGCATTTAGGCTCAATAAATGGGTGTGTAGTGAGCGCTCTGTCCTCTCGCAGATCCCTGAGGAAAACAGAGCAACAGGTGTAAGGATGCTAGATCTTAGCCGGGACCAGCTTCCCACTGAAAGAGCCCTGAGGGTGCAATGAGATGTTGACCAGGATGTTTTCACCTTTAGCATTGTAAACAAGCACAAACCACTAACAAGACGCGGTATCTTGTCCATTGTCAGCTCTATTTATGACCCTTTGGGTTTCTTAGCTCCAGTTGTTCTCCCTGCTAAACAGATTCTTCAACATTTATGTAAACTGAAGTTTGGCTGGGATGAGACAATTCCACCAGAAATGGCACAAGTTTGGAAAAAATGGATCAAAGATTTAGTTCTTCTTGACAACTTTAGTGTCAGAAGATGCATCACACCCAAAGGATTTGGGGAAATAAGAAGTGCACAACTGCATCACTTTTGGGATGCCAGTGAAACTGGGATTGGTGCTGTGTCTTATCTTAGGCTAGCTAATAGCAAACAGGAAGTGTGTGTTTTCTTTGTTATTGGTAAAGCAAGGGTAGTACCATTAAAACAAATCACTATACCACGACTTGAACTTGCTGCTGCAGTTTTAGCTGTGCGTCTGGACAAAATGCTGTTAGTTCAACTTGGACTCAATCTGAGTGAATCAGTCTTCTGGTCTGACAGCACAACCGTCCTGCAGTACATTGCAAACACAACGACACGGTTCAAAACTTATGTAGCTAATAGAGTGTCCATCATTCGTGATCTGACAAAGATTACTCAGTGGAGATACATCAGCTCAAAGTTGAATCCAGCTGATGCAGCCTCTCGAGGCATGAAGGTTGGCTCTTTTTTAAAGTCTTCCACCTGGATCAGTGGGCCAGAATTCCTCACAAAACCTGAGATCCAATGGCCAGCAGTGATTAAAGAATTACCTGTCCATTTGGAAACTGATCCAGAGGTTAAAGATCAAGTCCTGACATGTGCAGCTGTGCTGGAAGAAGTGTGTCTCACCACCAAGCTGCTAATGTACTTTTCCAGTTGGACAAAGCTAAAAAGATGTGTAGCATGGCTCCTGAAACTAAAAGAAATGCTATGAACAAAGAAGTTGCTAACTGCACACTGTGGAAATCAAATGTGTGATAAACAGGACAATAAAACAGATGTTCAGCTCACTACTGATGATCTGTCCAAGGCAGAGAAGCCATAGTGAGAGCTGTGCAGAGAAAACATTATGGCAATGAAATGGCCGCCCTGAGCTCTGGTGCAGTGAAGAAGTCAAGTCATCTGTACAAGCTTGATCCTGTTGTTAATGATGGTGTGTTGAGAGTGGGAGGCAGACTGAGCAAAGCAGCATTACCTGAAGAAACAAAACATCCTGCAATATTGCCTAAAGGAAGCCATGTTTCAAAGCTCATTCTTCAACATATCCATGAAAAGGTTGGACACAGAGGAAGAAATCACATGCTTTCTACCCTTCGACAACAGTACTGGATCCCTCATGCTAATTCAGCAGCCAGAAAGATCATCAGAGACTGTATGGTGTGTCAAAGGCAACGACAAAAGCCAGGTGAGGAAAAAATGTCAGATCTTCCTGTTGACAGAATCTCAACTGATCTTCCACCATTTACTTATGTTGGTGCTGATTACTTTGGACCAATAGAAGTGAAGAGAGGGAGAACTATTGTAAAAAGATATGGAGTTCTCTTCACATGCCTAACCTGTCGTGCAGTTCACCTTGAGCTGGCACATTCTCTCGACACAGATTCCTGCATAAACGCCATCGGGAGATTAATCTGCCGCAGAGGACAAGTCAAGGAAATTCGGTCGGACAACGGAACCAACTTTGTCAGCTCAAATCGTGAGTTGAAGCAAGCCATGTTAGAGCTAAAGCAAAATCCAAAAATGCTTAGCACAAGATGGCATAAAGTGGACTTTTAACCCTCCTTATGGAGCCCATCATGGTGGTGTATGGGAGCGCCTGGTGCAGGAAAGAAAGAAAATACTGTGCTCCATCACAAACCAGCAAGTACTAGATGATGAAGGCTTGCACACAGTTTTATGTGAAGTGGAGGCTATATTAAATGATCGCCCGATTACAACCAGCTACAGACAGCTGGTTCACGAGCTGGACCAGTATCAGTACAGAGAGCTTCGCCTGGTGGTCTTGGACATCCGCAACACATACGCGGTGCTGTTTGACATCATTAACAAGAACTACGACAAGATTAAGAAGCCCAGAGGAGATGGGAAAGCTCTCATCTACTGAGATCCCAATGAAGATCCCAATGATTTAGAGGCTCTTACTCCAAATCATTTGCTCCAGTTAAAAGGTAAGCCTGTGCTGCCACCAGGTTTGTTCAAAAAGGAGGACCTGTACATGCGGAGACGTTGGAGGCAAGCCCAATACATTGTGGACCTGTTCTGGAAACGGTGGGTGAAAGAATATCTCCCTATGTTGCAAGAGCGACGGAAATGGAACAAGACTCGCAGGAACTTTGCCACTGATAATGTGGTGCTTGTTGTTGACGAGGCTGCACCAAGAAATTCTTGGCCTATTGGACGCATCACAGAAACCATGGCAGATGCAAATGGATTGGTTCGACGTGTTCGAGTCAAGACGAGAACAAATGAGCTGGAGAAGCTGATCAACAAGATATGTCTCCTGCTGGAGGCTGTGTAGAGACGACAACAAATGTTTGTCTCCAACTGAGCTAAGTTCTGGAACCTCTGGCTCTACATTTACACTGATACTCATTTACTGAGTATTTTGGGTAGTTGGAATATATTTAATTTAATTTAGAATCAAAATTTGTAATTAATTTTTATATTTGGAATTGTTTAGTTTACGTTGTTAATTGTTAGACCCTCCCACCAATTTGAGTAATTAAGAACACACATTTTTTGACCACTTGAACACTTATTTACACTTGTTTACACCTTCAAACATTAAATTGAGATTATTTTTCATTTCAACTAAGTTACAAGACCTTTTTTGGTAATTATTTTATTTCTACTGCGAAAGTGCGTACAAATCCAAAACCACCTGTTACCACCCACAGCCTTTTTGGAATTTTTGGCTTTTTTGGAACAGAAGGCTGCGACAAAAGGAGTATCAGACCAAATCCACCAAGACCTGACTGTCCCTCTAAACTTTCATCTGGAACAAGGAGAAGAAAGATCAGAGATGCAGCCAAGAGGCCCATGATCACTCTGGATGAACTGCAGAGATCTACAGCTGAGGTGGGAGAGTCTGTCCATAGGACAACAATCAGTGGTACACTGCACAAATCTGGCCTTTATGGAAGAGTGGGAAGAAGAAAGCCATTTCTCAAAGATATCCATAAAAACTTTGCCACAAACTTTAAAGGTTGCTCTGGTCAGATGAAACCAAAATCCAACTTTTTGGCAACCATGCAAAACGATACGTTTGGTGTAAAAGCAACACAGCTCATCACCCTGAACACACCATCCCCACTGTCATACATGGTGGTGGCAGCATCATGGTTTGGGCCTGCTTTTCTTCAGCAGGGACAGGGAAGATGGTTAAAATTGATGGGAAGATCAATGGAGCCGAATACAGAACCATTCTGGAAGAAAATCTGTTGGAGTCTGCAAAAGACCTGAGACTGGGAGGAAGATTTATCTTCCAACAAGACAAGGATCCCAAACATAAAGCAAAATCTACAATGGAGTGGTTAACAAATAAACATATCCAGGTGTTAGAATGGCCAAGTCAAAGTCCAGACCTGAATCATATACTGTATGTATATATACATATATAAACACACATACTCATACACTCCTACACACATATATACATATATAGCAATGGCTTATATGTCATGTCCCAATAAGGATCAGGATCAGTTAAAATGGTAAGTATAGAAACGGTGGATTAAAATACAACCTGTCCCCGGTCCAAGCCTTACACCACCTATGAAGTGGTTTTGCAGCCGATTATTATCCCATACTGTTATCTCTGCACAGGTCTCTCCAAGGTCCTCCGATAGGAAACCATCATACATCATGGTGTGGTTGAACAAAGGATTGGCTGTTCTTTTTACCACCCGTGTCTTCTGTTGGTTTTTCCGACTTGTGTCTGGAAGTACAGTGCTGTAGTAGCACATAAGTAGTATGAGTCATTTTTAAATGTGAATAACAGGAAATCACTGACATGGAATCAAAAATAACTTAAAAAAACTTTAGATTACATCAAGTATAGCAACATCTACAAAAGACTTTCTAATTTTCACCATAATTTTTGTTAGATTTATTGTATGTCAACAGGAATGACTACAGTCTGCTATCATCGTCATGTAATGTTAATTCAGATATTAAAAACCATAAGTCCTCAATAGGTAGCAAAACAGTTTAGAAATGTATGTCGTACCACTTTAAGAAGGGGTTGATAATTACTCCTCTGACTGGAAGAAGATCCTTGCAGTCTTTCACCCAAATCAGCAGCTCCCCAGCCTTTGCTCTTTTATTTCCCTTACCTATAGATGGAACAAAAGCTAATTTTTTCACTTAATTTTAAGTCAGAAAATTAATACAAGAAAATATCTGCTAGTTTATAACTGCTCACCCTTGATTGTCTGTGGCACAAATTTCAGGGCCACTCTCATCTTTCCACCATTTTCTTTTAGGTTTGATGGAATCTGTCTAAATATTTCTGCTGGGACCTGAAGGATGCAGTTGAGGTCAGTTAGGTGTAATCACTGCTGCAATTCACCTATGAAGACAGTAGCAGTTACCTTGGCTTTTAATGCATATTCATTTATCTCCATGTTGTCAAAGTCCCATTCAGACAAATCCAAGTCTATATCACCCAGGAAGCTGTTCCGCCCAAAAAGGTCATTGTGCCACACTGAGACGTTCAAGTTCTGTTTTTTCAACTCTTCGAGACTGATTTTAAACTATGAAAAAACAACAACAAAGTCAAGTGTGGAGGAAAAAGTTGAGCAATTCATCTATTGTTACATAATAGCTGGTAATTATGAGTACTCAGTGATATCTGTAATGCTGTCAGGTATTTGTTTTGCCTATCACAGCAGTCCAGCACATTTGGTAATTTGTATAAACACAAGAAACCATTCAATTTCAAAAGCTGCATCTACCAAAGACTAAAACACAAGTATTAGGTTTTGTCAACCAAGTAATCCAGCTTCCTTACTAAACGAGAAAATAATCATCATGCTGCCACACCACACCTACAGGCTCCAAACCTGTTCCATTTATGAATAATGAAGGCCTCCGTACTCACTGAAACCTTCAAAGCAGCAGAACTTTTTCTATATCCTTCTGTAAGGTAAGGTAGATTTTTATTTCATGCTTGGTATTTCTGATTTGACAATCACCATCAACTGTGGGACCTTTTATAGACATGTGTGCCTTTCCAAATCAAGTCCATCAAGTCAACTGAATTTACCACAGGTGGACTCCAGCTTAGTTCTACAAACATCTCAAGGATGATAAGTGGAAACAGCTTTGTTTTGAGCTTCAGGGCAAAGGCTAGAAATAGTAAAATTTTTTGCAAAAAACTCAAACTTTTTTCCACATTGTCGTAATGGGATATTTTTGTGTAAAAGTTTGAAGAAATACATTAATTTAATACAGTTTGGTATACGACTGTTATATAACGGTGTATATAAAAAGTTAAGCCCTGTGAATACTTTCTAGATGCACTGTACAAGCCTGGGGCAAGAATTCAATAAAAGTGTGAAAACCGTGTGCTGTCATCCGCCTTTGATGACAGTACACATCAAATGGTGTTTCGAGCATTTAAAAGGTAAGAATAAAACGTGGAAGGGTCTCACCTTGAGAACTTCATTGTATGTTGGATGAAATGTCTTCTTTTTAACAGTGGTTTTTCTCTTGCCCAATCGTGTATTATCAGGAACAAGGTAGCACTTCACGTACCTGGAAATATTTGGACAGAAATAAAGGGTTAGCATTATCTAAAAAATATGGCTGGAATAGGCCCTTTGATTTTTGTCACATATTTTATTCTGTCACATTAAAATGGAACTTCACTGAGAAAACTTACAAGTCATAATTCTTTTTGGTTTCAGTAACAGCCAATCCACTGCACTTTACCACAAAGACCTGAAATTCTTCAATCTTTTGGATGTAGTTCACAGCAAACTGAATGCTTCCTTGGACTTCCTGGTCCAAAGGGTAAATGGTGCTTATGCTGCTGCTCATCTTGATCATTCATGAAATGTCATAAAAAAAGAATTTAAATTTATTTATGGTTCTGCATTCAATTGCAAAAGGCAAATATTGTCACCTCCCTACAATAACGGTCTAAATCATTTTTTGACAAAAGTGACTTTGAAAGAAATTTTTTTTTTAAATTAATCATTACCTCTTTCTTTCTGAAAGATGCTTTAGGCAAAAAAAATCACTTTTGGCAAAAAAAAGAAAAAAGACAGGCCATTATATTAGGAAGATGACGATATGTCAAATGTACGCAAGACATTTTCAGACATTGTTAAAAGTGGACAGGACAAGGCTAGGTAAAGCGATACACTTACAAAATATGTATGGTTTAAAGTGCCATTGACATGAAAAAAAAACACTTACATGACTTTCATTCGATGAAAGACTACTACAGTAGATACCAGTTATTAACTGAATGAACCTGAATGCTATTTCCAACCATCATATTCAGTTCCTCCTACTGGCTATGCAGTGAGTCTACGACTACTTTAACTCAGGTGACAGTGCTAATAGTTTTGGTGTTCTGCCAACTTTGAAAGCTTGCAGCTTTGAATAAATTTAATTTCTCATAATACATTACAAAGACAGTTTCAAACAGTTAACTGGCTTCCTAGAAATACAAAATTCTAATGAATTCACTTGACAGATGTTTCTTTCCATGTGTTTGTTCCTGTCAATAATTAACAATTAGATTCAACATTTTGAAAATCCCATTCCATCCTCAACACCCATAATATGTTGACAATTCAGTAAGCCATAGACATACAGATGACATGGAGGCCATTGCTGAGGACAGACTGGAATTGGAACTGCTGGCATTTATCCTGTTAACCAAGGTGCTTCTTGATGGGCTGTCATAATCTGTCTGATAGTGTCAACAAGTAGAAAGAAACAAATGGAAAATAATAAATACAACACAAGGGTAGAGACAAAATGTCAGGACGCTTAGTATGAAGATATGTAACATTTAGACCAAACTTCTCTGGGCTAGCAAATGCAACTCTAATACAGATGTAAAACAAAGAACAGTATACCTCTGTGCAGAGATCATCAAACAGAAGTCATTTCTAAGTTATTTACCTTTTGTTGCTGAAGACTGAACACAGAAAAACGGCTTTTCATGGTAGTGGAGTCGGAAAGAACCTGAACTAATGATGGAGGGAAGTGAACAGAAGACATGGGTGACTTTTAATCTCAGCGAATAACAAATATCTCATCAGTACATAAAGTATTCTACAGGTTAAAATTACACTTTAGACCAGGTCATGGAAACACCTTTTTATCATAATCCACAAGTAGTTCAATTTCAAACTTGAAATTATTTTTGGGTTCTTTCTACTCTTTAGTAGAAACTAAGCACTAAAACTAAGACAATAAAAATGTAATTTTTTGTTGACTTCCAGGTTGCTGTCCAACAACAAAGAACAATGGTTCAACAATAATACATATTTTTTTCTGTTACTTGTTTCTGAGGTGAAATTTTCCAAACTCTTAGATGAAGATATGATTCTTGAGGATAATCGTGCCAGCGATGATGTGATAGGGTTTTCAGCACAGCCTAAAAAACAAGAAAAATAACTTTTATCAAACATTTCAGCAGAATCTGCTCACTCAAACTCACTGAACACTTTCCTTCCACTCAACTGCCCATAAGTACAGTTGGTCATAGCACTCTGAAATATCAGACCACAAAATTTGACCATTTGATTTTGCTTTTAGAAACATGTATTAATAAAACCAAGAAATTAGTGGCTGCTTGATCAGAAATACAAAGCATTTTGACTGGCGAGCTGTTCAGAATGTACCCCGCCTCTCACCCATTGACCGCTGGAGCCAAGCACCAGCACCCCTTGGGACCCCGCTAAGGATAAGCATGTAAGTATTTTGTGTCAATGGAACTTTAAACTGTAGGTATTTCTCTTTTTAGTGTTAAAAAGTTATGAGCAAAATTGTAAAAATTATTTGAGTTTCATTTTCTATAAAGTTTGTTTGGATTCTAATCAAAAAGGAAGATTTTCACATTCTTGGTTGATTCAGCTGACCATGACATGTTTATCAATCTATTTGGTTTAAAAACAATTGTAATGTCTTCATCAGAGTTAGTGTTTTATTGCACTTTGTTTTGTTGTTTGTGGAGACTTCTTCCTTAGTCTCATTGCTGATATTGGTTTACTTTTCATCTCTCACCCCTCACCACCTCCTCATCCCCACCCTTCAAACCACAAGCTTCTTCTGCTTATTTATTTATCTTTAAATAAACCATCAATTATACCCTCCTAGTTTTTTGTATCTTAATCCCCTGGACATTTATTGTTACACCCCCACCCAAGGGAGGAAATCCCATTTCATTATTGGAGGGACGATAAAAAGGGACGTATTTCTTAAGAGCAATTTTGGGGGGGGATCGGCAAAGTTACGGTGAAATGTCGCAAAAAATGTGTTTTAAAAAGTTTTTAATGTGCTGCAGAACCAAAAATGACTAGTAAGTGGTAACGCACACCAAATTTGTTCTCAGTAAACAAACTTTTGAGACCTATAAAAATCAAACTAAAATTTAAATGTTTAGATGCGAGTTTGGTTCATTGTCACTGATCTCATCTCTGCTACACCTTTACAAAAGCACAAAGGTTTTTCTAGAAAAATGTTCAGATTTTACTTTGTGATTGTAAAGGCTCTATGTTGAAGACAGTAGAAATAGAGACAGCTTTCTTTGTTTTTACTGCCAGCTGCTCTGCTCTTTTGCCCCTCAGCTCCCACACACCGAGCCGTCGGCCATTCTCAACATTCAGCCCCTCCCTCCAGTTTCAAACTCTTCTCATTAACATAGGGGTTAGAGAGCTAAATATGATCAAGATAATTGCTACCTTTGACAGAAATAAAGTTTAAGTTTATCAAAGCAGTGTAATCAGTTTTGCTAGTTTTGATTTCCATGAGGGCTGCACAGTGGAGTATTTGGTAGCACTGTTGCCTTGCAGGAAGAAGGTCCTGGGTTTTAATCCTGGCTCTATCTGCATGGAGTCCCCATGTTTTCTCAGGGTTTTGGGTTTTTTTTGCTTGTGCTGCAGAGCCACAGCTAGCTCTTCACTTCAGATGGCTCTAATATAGCCTGTGCCGTTCCGCAGCTCTATTGTTGCTCCTCCTACATTATCTTTATTTTTTTCTTAGATGAATGGTGGATTTATTTTGTTCTTAGTTTCTTTTGCCTTTTCATATTGATATTGTTTAAATAAAAAGGTTTCTTTTATGATTTATTTGGGGGAACCAACCTACACTTTTCCAAGATTGGGGAGGTCCAAACCCCTCCAAGTCCCCTGAGATTTCCACCCATGCCCCCACATGTACCCCATGACTGCCTTGGGGACATAACACCCTTGCATTTTTTCCCTGTCATGTTTCAACTCACTCATATTGATTGAAGTGCCGTCTGTGGTTGTAGAACTGGACTGTATGATAGACTGAAAATCAATATTGTCACCTTCCTGAAATAATGGCCCAAGTAATTTTTCTTTTTGGCAAAAAAAGAAAAGGTAATTTTTACATACTGCCACATCTTTCAGCTGAGAAAACAATTCCTCAGCTGACATGGATCGGAGGTTGTAGTTTCTTTAAATGAAGTGTTGTTGTGTGTTATACATTTTATTGATTTGGCCTCAGTGGAAAATGAGGCCAAATCATTATTTTCTTTGTCTATATTAAAACTTTTATCTGAAGCAAATTTGTAGCACATTTCTTCGTAGCCTCTCAGAGTAAAAATCCCCTGCTCCTCCTATTGAGAGGTTTGCACTTGGTTGTTTTCTTCTTCTTGAAAAACTTTGCTGGTAATTATGTTTTGATGAAAGATCTTGTGATGCTACTTTTGAACTGCCATACAGCAACGGTTTACTTTGTGAGGACGTCTCAAGAGAGTAAATGTTGTGCTGGAGTGTCCAGTCTCTGGCTTCAGAACTGCAGTGACAATCCTCTTCAGACTTTATGTGCTCTTGAACAGGCTTATCTGGGTCATGTGCAGCCAAAACAAACGTGGGCAGGACTGTAACTAGTGGGTCTGGAAAGGATTGTTCTGATACAACTGCAAAAAAAAAAAAGGATTACGTTTAAGATTTGATTTCTAAACAATAGTTAATATTGCGTCCTGTTAGGTCTGAGTGTGGAATTGGCAAACTCAGACAAATAGAGAAATAGACTTGGATCATTTGACTGTTATCATGATTCTTTGTTCTTGGGTTTTGTTTATTTCTGTGTTTCTGATCCTCTTTAGTTTAATCAGTTATGTTCTAGTTCACTTTAGTCCAGCCCTTCTTGGTCATCTGAGTTTATGTTACTTTATTATTTTTGGTTCGATCTCATCCCTGTTTTCCTTTAGTTCAGCTTCTTGTGGTGTTTTCCAGTTATGTTTATTTTTTATTTTTGTACCCCTCCAGGGGGTCTTTTGTGGGCTCTAGTGTCCCTTATATGACAGTAGGCTGACAGGAAACAGGAAAGGAGAGGGGGGAAGACATGCGGCAAATATCGTCGAACCAGCGACGGCCGCGTCGAGGACTGAAGGCCTCCAAATATGGGTCGCGCTAACCACTACGCCACCACGGCATGCCCCGTTACTCTAGTTTCATTAGCTTTCATTTCATTAGGTCCATACATGGGCTGTGCTTTACCCTGAGCCACAGGGTAAAGCACCATGGTGTTTTCACACCATGAACCCCCCTCTGCAGGTTCATGATGGGAATTTTGTTGAAAATGTAGATAATTTTGGTGGCATTTGTAAAGATACACAACAAAAAATTAACAGAAAAAATTTGAAGTATTTAGTCTAGGGGGGAAAAAAATCAGAAAGTCAGACTTTCTACTTGTTATTCATTAATTTACAGATGTCAGTTTTAAACTAAATTTTTGATTAGCAAGTTAAGCACTTAATTTGAAGCTAATTTAGTTTGCTTATTAAATATTTTCTTTTGTAGCTAAACATTTAGTTTGTAAACTAAATATTTAATGGCAATTAAATATTTAGTTTAAAACCATTACATTTATAAATGAATGAGAAACATGGTGAAAATATCTCTGAAAAATGATCCCCTATTTTTTACATTTTATAACTGGCTAAATACCTCAAATAGTCACTATTAATTTTTGACTGTATAACTTTACAAGTGGCATCCCATATACTTCAAAGTATTTCTACAATATAATAAATCAACAGAAACATTTTTAACATTGCACAAAAATGCAAAATAACTGACTTGAAGACCAAACTAAAATTCTTAATAAAAAGATCTATAAAGCACAGCAGTTGCAGAGAGAACGTAAAAACAGATCACACAGGATTATCTAAATACGAGTGTTTAAGGGCACACATGTTATCAATATGTGCTGATGACTAGTTTGAAACAAAAATTCTCACCAGTAAAGATTGGGTGTTGATCAGCTTCATGCTCCAGAAGATTGGGTTTAGATGTGCCTTTGAGTTCTCCGTCCTGTAAATCTACTTGGCTTTGTTGGAGCAATAAGCTGCATGTGCTACTATCAGTATGGCACTTAAGGTAATTTGGACATTCTGCTCCAGGGTGTTTAATGTCTAGTAGTTTTTTTTCTTCAAGATATTCCCCATCTTTTCTTTCCAAAACACTCTCAGGAACAGAGCTTAAATCCAACTTTCTGCTCTCTGACCATTTTTTGATGGCTAGGTTAATTTGACTTTGTGGGCTTGGGTGATGCAATACGGACTCTGTGTTAGTAGCAGACAACATGTTCCCAGATTGCACCAGTTGGTCATGAGAACCAGTACATCTTCCACTTGACCCATGTCCATTAAAAAAACAGTCCTGTGTTCTCATGCTGACTTGATTATTTGGACTCTTCAGAACTGGACTGGATACACTCAGAATAATTGTTCTGTCAACTCTATTTATCTTAGAGTTAATGACATTGAAAATGCAGCTTTCAGGTGATAATGTGGTCTCTGCAAGAAGTAAAAACAATATAAGTAAAAATATGGTTGATGTATTTTTGTTATTAGATGTTTAAAAATTCCTTCTATTCCCACAAACCCTAGACAAACGCTCTCTAGAGTGTGTTTACACTCTAGAGTGTAAACACACTCTAGAGTAGTCCACCACTGACTTTTCCCTTCATGGTTGCATGTTTGTCTAATGCAAGTAACTTGACATGTGTTTGATTTCCTTAGACTTTACTTTGTCTTCTTCCCCTATGCTAAAAATAAACTCAAAGAGGAAACCGTATATAGAATTTAAGTATTCCAATTTTTGTACAAACAAAAGGTAACTGTTGTTTGGATGTATAGTTTAAATCCAGCAAAATTACTGGATTCATTCCCAATAAGTTTTTTTTTTTACAGTGATATAATTACTTGCATATCATTACACATCGTCAGTTGTTTACATACTGTTGCCTGTGGCAAGAAACTCCTGATTTACCAGTCTGTTATTTTTGAGCATGTTCTCTCTGGGTTCTCTGTACTCTAACTTCCTCCCAAATATCAAAAATATGCATCTAATGATAACTTCTGGTTCTTTTGCACATACGCATTCTCTCCTATGGGGGTTTGATAATTTGTTCTTGATGCATCTGTATAGTAATGTCCCAGTACCCCCAACACCAGCATCAAGTACTTGTACTCATACTCAAAATCAAGCCATTATGTCAAACCACTGTTTTGCTGGATTTTCCTCCTGGGCTGCGCTGCAACTTAAAGGCTAAGCCACACTTCATACCAGGTGTTGGTGATAACACACTGAAAATTTTTTTCTGATTCTCCAAACAAAAGAAAGAGAAAAAATCAGAAGAACAGCATAGTTAGAATCCAGGAAGAAGCAAAAACGGATGTAGTTTGGTGCAGAGGTCGCAGTAGACTTTTTTTGTCATCATTTTAACTAATGGTGTCAAAAAAATCATCTCAATCTATTTTTACCCATCAATTTTTAAAATGATAATGGCATCTGATTGCATTTCATTTTCATTATGTTTAATCAATATTCAACAAGCTGAACAGATAATCCACATTGTGTCATAAAGATGAATACATTTAACTTTTTCCATGCAGTGACAAAGTTGTTGAAATCAACATAAGTGATTAACATCTTGATCGCATATTCTCTTTTTGCTTTCTCTCTATGTATTGTAGGTGTCAGGATCTGTGTTTTTCTGTGTTTAGTTAGAGTTTTCTGTGTCCTTAAGTCTCTTCGTTGTCCTGTCCTCCCCTTGATTGTTCCCAGGTGTGTCTCGTCTCTGTGATTACCCTCCTGTGTATTTAACTCCACCTGTGTTCCTTGTTCCTCGTCGGGTCCTCGTCAATGTTAGCTTCTGTGTCATCAGTGTTTCCTTGTGCCTGCTGTTCGTTGTTACTGGACTTATTTCATCATTAAATCATCATATTCATCATTCCTGGGTCCGCTGCGTCTACCTCACCACCAACACCACACCGCTTCATGACAGAAGGACCCGACCATACCGATCGGTGAGGCTGCTATCATGGACCCAGCTGGAGTGAGGTTCACTCCTAAAAAGCAGAGCGGAAGGAGGCGGAGATCCGGCAGGGAGGAGAGGGAGCTAGCGGAAGCCCTCGCGGACTTGCAGCGGGAGCTATTCCGGGGGACAAGACTGGTGTTGGCACCCCCCGGATATGGCCCCCGTCGATACCTCCGTCCGGGAAGCCAGCGACCTGAGCCGCCGGTGGAGCCGGCCCCTCGTCGCTTTCCGGAGACACCTCCCCCGCTGTCTGCCCGGAGACAGCGACGTGAGCCGCCAGCAGACCCGGCCCCTCGTCGCTTTCCGGAGCCGCCACCTCCGCTGTCTGCCCGGAGACAGCGACGTGAGCCGCCAGCAGACCCGGCCCCTCGTCGCTTTCCGGAGCCGCCACCTCCGCTGTCTGCCCGGAGACAGCGACGTGAGCCGCCGGTGGATCCGGCCCCTCGTCGCCTTCCGGAGCTGTCACCCCCGCAGCCGGTTCCCAGGTTCCGCTCCGGCTCGCCCCCGCAGCCGTTTCCAAGGCTTCGCTGCGGCTCGCCCCCGCAGACGTTTCCAAGGCTTCGCTGCGGCTCGCCCCCGCAGCCGGTTCCCAGGCTCCGCTGCGGCTCGCCCCCGCAGCCGGTTCCCAGGTTTCGCTGCGGCTCGCCCCCGCAGCCGGTTCCCAGGCTCCGCTCCGGCTCGCCCCCGCAGCCAGCCCCGAGGCTCCGCTCCGGCTCACCTCCAGCCGGCGCACCCGAGGCCGAATCAGCCGGCGTTCCAGCCGGCGCACCCGAGGCCGAATCAGCCGGCGTTCCAGCCGGCGCACCCGAGGCCGAATCAGCCGGCGTTCCAGCCGGCGCACCCGAGGCCGAATCAGCCGGCGTTCCAGCCGGCGCACCTTCCGAGACTCCCAGTGTTCCTTCCGAGACTCCCAGTGTTCCTCCTGAGACCCTGACCTCCTGCGTTCCTCCTGAGACCCTGACCTCCTGCGTTCCTCCTGAGACCCTGACCTCCTGCGTTCCTCCTGAGACCCTGACCTCCAGCGTTCCTCCTGAGACCCTGACCTCCAGCGTTCCTCCTGAGACCCTGACCTCCAGCGTTCCTCCTGAGACCCTGACCTCCAGCGTTCCACCCGAGACCGAGACTCCCTGCGTTCCACCCGAGACCGAGACTCCCTGCGTTCCACCCGAGACCGAGACTCCCTGCGTTCCACCCGAGACCGAGACTCCCTGCGTTCCACCCGAGACTCAGACCCCCAGTGTTCCACCCGAGACTCAGACCCCCAGTGTTCCACCCGAGACCCCGACCCCCAGTGTTCCACCCGAGACCCCGACCCCCTGTTCTCCACCAGAGACCCTGCCTCGAGGGGCTCGTCATCGCAGTCTGTGGGCGGCCCCCGGGACTCCCCATTGCCGCCTCCAGCGCCGCGGACGGCCGCCGGACCGCCTCCGTGGTCCCCGCCTCCAGCGCCGCGGACGGCCGCCGGACCGCCTCCGTGGTTCCCGCCTCCAGCGCCGCGGACGGCCGCCGGACCGCCTCCGTGGTTCCCGCCTCCGTGGTTCCCGCCTCCGTGGTTCCCGCCTCCAGCGCCGCGGACGGCCGCCGGACCGCCTCCGTGGTTCCCGCCTCCAGCGCCGCGGACGGCCGCCGGACCGCCTCCGTGGTTCCCGCCTCCAGCGCCGCGGACGGCCGCCGGACCGCCTCCGTGGTTCCCGCCTCCAGCGCCGCGGACGGCCGCCGGACCGCCTCTGTGGTTCCCGCCTCCAGCGCCGCGGTCGACCGCCGGACCACCTCCGTGGTTCCCGCCTCCTTTGCCTCCGCCCACCCTGTGGGTAGTTTTTTGTTTCTTTTTGGACTCTTGGCCCTCCCGGTGTTTCCGCCCACAACGGTGGGTTGTTTTGTGTTATTTTGGACTCTGGCCCGCCGTCCAGCGCCCCTCCACCCACCCTTGTTGTGTTTTTGTTTTGTGGGCGTCTGGTAGCCGCCCTTGAGGGGGGGGTACTGTCAGGATCTGTGTTTTTCTGTGTTTAGTTAGAGTTTTCTGTGTCCTTAAGTCTCTTCGTTGTCCTGTCCTCCCCTTGATTGTTCCCAGGTGTGTCTCGTCTCTGTGATTACCCTCCTGTGTATTTAACTCCACCTGTGTTCCTTGTTCCTCGTCGGGTCCTCGTCAATGTTAGCTTCTGTGTCATCAGTGTTTCCTTGTGCCTGCTGTTCGTTGTTACTGGACTTATTTCATCATTAAATCATCATATTCATCATTCCTGGGTCCGCTGCGTCTACCTCACCACCAACACCACACCGCTTCATGACAGTAGGCTTATTAAATGCGCCACAGAAACCCAACTCAATCATCAAGCAAATTATTTTGGCCCGACCCGATTCATAGTTCTCTACTACTGTGTCTAGAATCTGTTACTGGATTGAGGGCACCACTCTTGCCACTTTAGATCATACTTGTGTGACAAAGTCCAGACAAAGTACTAGAGTCGGTCATAGACCTCTTTAGAGTTCACGGCTTAGATCAAAACTATTTATGACGGAATGGGGAGCTAGATGTTTTTTGTGATCATGAATGCAATATTAATTTGAGACTGTTAATGAGTCAATTAAACCAGTGTTTTTTATATGGTGGAGTGTTTATAAAACTAATAATGTCAAATATTTCAAAAAGAGCTATGTGCACCAAAGTGAATTTAATGTGGACTGTATTTAATCCATGCAGGATTGAAATGTTACACTCAGGCTCAAACATAGTAAACATCCATTCATAATTGGTTAACACCCTTTAGAAAGATAGAGAAAACAAGATAGGCATTATAAAAACATTGTAACTTTTATAAAATAACTCACTCTGGTTTTGGGACAAGGTCAGATCTGTTGCTTCATCCAATAACTGGATTTTGTTTTCCTCAAAAATCTGTTCACTATTAAATGGATTCCTTCTTACCTTCAAAAGAGAAGAAAAAATGACAAACTTAACTTCAACAACACTAAGCAACATTATGTAACATTGATTTTTTTTCTACTCCTACACTGTGTACCTACTTTCATTCGTGTTGGTAATACAACTGTTGGAGCATCATTTAAGGTTTTATAGAAATGATCAATTTCATACCTGTTCAGAAGAACAGACACGACCACAAGAAAAGTGTTAATCTTTTGTGACAGAACCGTCCGTCCATCCACCCATCCATCCATCCATCCATCCATCCATCTCCCTTCAGAAGGTCTTTTTGTCTTCTTCAGGGTCTCCTCCCCATGCGACGTGCCTGGAACATCTCACAAGGTATTTTGTTAGATGTCATCCTAACAAAATGCCCAAGTCACCTCAATTGGTTCCTTTTGATGTTGAGGAGCAGACGCTCTCGGATAAGCCAAGCTATTCACTCTTTATATCACTTGTATGCACAATCTTGTTCTTTCGGTCACTACACAGAGTTCTTGACCATAGATGGGGGTAGGAATGTAGACGACCGTGTTCTGTCAGATCAGCATACCTTGTCAGATTGACATATGCATAGCACAAACTGATGGCTGTATCTTTCCGACAAGTATATGCTGCAATTACCACATGCTTTTATTTAATCAGCAACATGACGTAGAAATTAGATTGTCATGAACTTTGTTTAAAAGTTTATTTGTTATTAATAACAAATAAACAGACAGATACAGCAGACAGTTTGTGATACTCATATGTTGTTCCGTCAAGGTATGCTGATCTGACAGAATCACATGGGTAGAATATTTTCTACAGGTTAGGAGCAAGGTTCTGCCCCAAGTGAAGACGTTTAAGTAATTTGTCTTGTCCACAAAATGAGGGAAAAATTGGAGCAGGAGATTCCATTGGTGCAGATGCACCAATGTGCATCTGGTACCCTCCTGCCCCCCTAAGACTCTGCAAGGGACATTCACCCCTGGAGCCTTGCCACCAAGGAGCTCTTTCACCACCTCAGTGAACTCAGTACCAGAGATTGGAGAATCTGACCCCAGACTGAGCTTCCTCTTCGTTTTATGGAGTTCACAAGAACAAAGTTAATTCTAGCTTGGACATTTCATACTTCACAAGAATTCAAGAGAACTTCTTGTAAATCTTCCTTCTGGCACCATTTGTAGATCACAATTGTCACCACATAAATAAAATGTTCAAGAACTCAAGAATAATGCAATTTTGTTTCTCTGATTATATTTTTTGTAGTTAAATTGGCCAGTACTTCTATAGTTCTTTATCTAACTCGAGAGGACACCAAAGTACTTTGCACTAATTTCATTCACTAGTTGAAGCACACATTCGCATCCTGAATATTTACAGTTTGCTACTGTGCAAGTTAATTTGTTTCAAAGGTTTAAGAGTATGTTTTTTCCTTTCTCTGTACTATAAGTATTACTGGCCAATACTTATTTATTTGGTATGAGCTTAACAGAAAAGCTGTGCATACCTGAAAGGAGCTTAAGACCTTTCTTTTTCACAGTGAAAAATACCATCATGTGATAGTTCTAAGAAGATTATGAAGAACTGTTGGGGCCATTTATCCCTGTGCTATGTTAACTTACCCCTTAAGTCAAATCACAATCAAGAAAGCATGCTAATCATAGCATGCTGGGCCTCCATCCATGACTACAGAAGGCTGGCATAAGAACTACAATTAACCAACTTTCAGTGTTAGTAAGAAGAAGTTACACTGCATGAATCCTTGACATAATGATAATAAAGAGGCGCCATTAACAGAGGTCAGCCTCTTCCATGGAGGGTGCTGCATTGGAGAGGATCTCCTTATGGAACAGCTCCCACTTACCCCTCCCCCTGCACCTCTGCTCCTCATGTACACATGAGGAACAGAGTGGTGTGAAAAACTGTTTGCCCACTTCCTTATTTCCTTTCTTTTGCATGTTTTTTCACATTTAAGTGTTTCAGGGGTAAGATTAGGTAATTTATATAGCACATTTTCAGCAGCAGACCATCAAACCAATTTAAATCCTTGAATAATTTTTGTAATTCAGCATTAAATGCAACAGCATCTCAATAGGATTCAGGTCAGGACATAGACTAGACCATTCCAAAGTCTTATTTTGTCTCGTCATTTTTAGAGATGCACCGATCTGTTATTAATATCTGTAAAGGTCCGATATTGAAAAAACTTCTACACCGAGTCTGTGTGATAATGTGCCCTATTCATTAGGGCCCATCAATTTTTTTGTTTCTTTTTATGTTAAAATATTGTAAATCATATGAGATATGCATATGTATCCTATATTTTCAGACTTATGTTAATCATAATCAGAGTTTGAAATGAATTTAATTGTCACAAAACATTCAATTTTACTTTATTTTGAAAAACCAACCCCGTCGGTGCGATTCCCTGCACACCCCTGTTTTAAGGGGCGTGAAGAGAAAACCTAAAGTTCATTATCATAACGGGCGTTATTGGGTATTTACGTGACTTTATTTTGGTTTAGCACAATAAGTTTCAAGTTTTAAGTAAGCTCATGGCTGATTAACATCTCCAACATCACTCAACCTACAACGGTAAAGGCTGTTAGAAAAAAACAAAAACATACTTCATAGATAACCTCCACTCTGTGGATATTGGAAAGAAAACAATGCCAAGATTTCAAACAAACATGCTTGAGACCTAATCATATAGGAATTCCTCCTTTATGATGGGAGGAATTTATATCTAGAGGAATAACTGTTGGTGTGTCTTAAAACCATGCATTTGATACAAGTTGTTGCTCACCCATCAGTGTTGAGCTGCAGCTTGGGTTCTTCACTGCAGAGTGCAGGCAGGTCAAAGGCTTCCTTTTTTTCACTGGTTACAAAACTGGACTTTTCAGACAGTGTGTGAGAGATCTCTTCTAAAATGCACAGCTTGAGTTAAAAAGTTTGTCAATCATTATAACACAAACAGTGTAACATTTAGGTATTAATGAAAGCAAATACATTACAATGTACGCCTTTGCCCTTTGTTCAATTTATGGTATAAGTTCACCTCGATGTTCAATTCAGTTGCAATTCATTCAGTGTATGTATTTAGCACCATATATCATCTCAACATTTTCTAAAGAAACCCAGCTAAGTATATCCAGTCAGTCTTGCAGAAATGATTGGGTATGGACATTAAGGAGGTGAAATGTGATGGAAAGTGTGTTGGTCTACTTATGACCTAAAGTAAAATGACAATGGATTTGAAAGGGCAGCTTCACATTGCACTGTGTCAAACAAACTAAGACCTTTGAGAAACTCATCTTTGCAAGTAAGATCCAATTGAGCTTGAATCTGCCTGAATGAATGAATTGAATTAAGTATATGCAGTCTGTATATTAATTGGATTTTCTTTCATGAAAGTGGCTCGAGACAACTTTTTTTTGTGAATTGGTGTAACATAGAGAAACTGAATTCAATTAAATGCTGCAGTTTTGCCAAAATAAAAGCAGTTAAAGACTCACCTACAGTCAGTGTGCTAGATGTGTGCCTCATGGAGGCCCTGATGACCTCGGAGGCATGGACACACTCTTGATGACGAAGCTGCTTGGTCTCATAGAACCATTCTCCAGTAAGGTATTTTAGCTGAATTTGATCTGCAACAGTCCTCTGTAGGTTCCTAAGTACAGACAAGGTGAAATAAGATGGTGTCCAACATTTTCCCATTACCCACATCAGTACCTTACATGTATTCTAAAAAATAATTTAAAAAACTGGTTAAGTTTAAAGAAAATTCAAAGAAAACCAAAAACAATCCAACCAGTGTGGGCAGAGAGGAGCTAGATGGAAGGCCAAAGTCCAGAGTAAACACCATTGTGGCGGGTCGATGAAATTGTTTATTCTGAAAATTGTTTACTTAATTTTCAGATTACTGAAAAATCTAAATACTTGATTGCTCTGTTTTTTCTCAAACAAACATAGGCCTCAAGTTCTTTTTAAAGTCTTAGATAAAGTTATTAATCCTCCAAATGCACCTACTTTTACAGCTTTTGTTGATCTTTTTAACAAATTCTTAAAATTTTTCACTGACAAAATTTCAGATCTTAGGAGCTTTACATTCTGCCTGTGTTGGATCCCAAGGAAACACCTCTAGGTGATGAGTTTGAGTTTGAACAGTTTAAGCCAGTTTCTTTGTCCCATTTGTCCACGGTAGTTAAACATCTGCGGCCGACACATTATCAATTGGACTGTCTCCCTGCTTACTTATTTAAAGATATTTTTCCTGTCATTAGGCCATCCACACCTTGATAAATACTTCTCTTTCGGTTGGATGTCCTGGCTGCTGTCAAACATCCCGTGGTTGTTTGAAAGCAACCACGGTTTATTAAAAAAACAAACTTAAACCACAGTATTCTTGCTAATTTTAGACCTATTTCTAAACTACCGTTTTTATCAGAGGTTTTAGAGAAGATTGTTTTTACTCAGCTCCAGTCTTTTCTGATATATCTGAGAAATTCCAAACTGGTTTTAGATGTGGACATAGTACAGAAACCACTTTGCTTAGAGTATTTAATATTCTCCTTCTAATGGTTGATTCAGGGGACATTGCAGTCTTATTGTTATTAGATGTAAGTGCAGTATTCAATACCGTTGACCACGACATCCTTTTATTTCGATTGAAGCACTGTGTTGTTCTTAAGACTGGTTCTCATCGTATTTGAAAGACAGAACTTTTTCTGCACAGTGGCGCAGTTGGTAGCACTGTTGCCTTGCAGCAAGAAGGTCCTGGGTTCGATTCCCGGCCCGGGGTCTTTCTGCATGGAGTTTGCATGTTCTCCCTGTGCATGCGTGGGTTCTCTCCGGTTTCTCTGGCTTCTTCCCACAGTCCAAAAACATGACTGTCATGTTAATTGGTCTCTCTAAATTCTCCCTAGGTGTGAGTGCGTGTGTGTGCGTGTGTGTGTGTGTGTATGGTTGTTTGTCCTGTCTGTCTCTGTGTTGCCCTGCGACAGACTGGTGACCTGTCCAGGGTGACCCCGCCTCTCGTCCAGAACGTTAGCTGAAGAGGCACCAGCACCTCCCGACCCTACTAGGGACAAGGATGTAAGAAAAAAAATGGATGGATGGAAGTTTTTCTGTTCATCTTCATCACTGTTCCTCCGTGGTAGCACCCCTAAATTATGGAGTACCTCAAGGTTCAATTTTAGGCTCTATTTTATTTATTTTGTATTTGCTTCCTCTTGGACATATTTTTAAGAAATGTTATATCTCTTTTCACTGCTTTGCTGATGATGTACAAAAATACATGCCCCTCACACAAGGATGATTCCCTGCAGTCTTTAACAGATTGCTTAACAGAAGTTAGCCAATGGATGAACCAAAATTTTCTTCACTTAAATCAAAATAAAACTCAAGTTATTCTGTTGGACAAAAGAGCCTTATTAGTAAACCTGATAAAATTGTTGGTTCCCTCTTCTATTAGGAATCTTGAAGTCATTTTTGACACTTGTCTTAAATTGGATAAGCAGGTAAGTTCTGTCGTGAAATCAAACTTTTTCTATCTGCGCTTTCTAGCAAAGGTTAAATCTAGCCTTTGTCTTAAAGACTTTGAGAAACTTATCCATGCCTTCATCACTACACGTTTAGACTATTGCAACTCATTATATAAAAAATATAGACCAATCTTCTCTACAGCGTCTCCAAATGATTCAAAATGCCACAGATAGACTTTTAACTGGAACCCAGAAAAGAGAGCACATAACACCAGTATTGGCTTCTCTGCATTGGCTGCCAGTTTCTTATTGGATTGATTTTAAAATTCTTTTATTGATTATTAAGGCTTCACATGGCCTACCTCAGCTTACATTCAAGACCTTCTTCATAACTATTCCGTCTCTAGAACACTCTGGTTAAATAATACATTTTTCTTACATATTCCTAGAACCAGACTGAAAAGCAGAGGAGACCGGGCATTCACTGTCACTGCTCTTAATCTGTGGAACAACTTGCCTTTTAACATTAGATCTGCCCACAGTCTGGAACACTTTAAATCACTTTTTAAAACTAATTTTTATTCTTTAGCTTTTCCATAAGGCATGACATTGTAATTTACTTGCCCTGTCTGTTTCAATTTGTGTTTTATTCTTATGTGTTTTATGAATACTGTACAGCCCTTGGGTGCAGCTAATATCTGTTTTTAAAGTGCTTTATAAATACAACTGACATTGACATATTAACCCTTCTACAGTCCTAAGAGGGGTTGACTGGATCCTGAAGGAGATATTTCCTCTGTGCGCTTTTACAAGGTTTACAGCACAACTTTGTTTTATACTTAAAACAAAATTGGATATCACAGAAAACTGAAACATGTCATTTTGACTTCACATTCTGGGGAGCATGCTATGTTGATAAAGGCCTGAAATATTTCTTAGTGTAACTCTGTTATTTATCTGTATACACTATTGCTATCACCATAAAGGATAGAATAATAGTAAAATAAATGCACACCAAGCTATAAATAAATAAAATTTAAAATTGTGAATAATTTTAGGAAAATAACTTATGAATGTAGCCATAGTCAGTGGATGAATTATAGGACACTGGTTAGGAAAACAAGTGGATTGACTTTGTATGTAATAGAAGAATCTGAAAAGGAATTGAATCACCTAACCAGCTTGAAAGTGCTAGGGAGGTCATCATTGACAATTGACCTGCAGTTACATGAGGCTTTTTGCTTCTCGGGTTGAAAAATCTGGAAGTAACTGTATGGTCCTATTTTGAACCACTTAGTGCATGAAATGTTTTTCCATCTCTGATGCAAATACTTGGAAGTGTCTTCCATCAGGAATCTTCTGCTAGATTTTACAGAGCAGCTTGCAAGATGATCATGCTTAAAGTTACAATTGACCTCTGATACATCACATGTTCAGATGCTACAAGTGATATTATTTACAAATACTTTAAAATAGTGATGAGGATGACATGAGAGTTAACCAAGACATTGGGTTGGAATATAATACATTGGACAGGGCCTTGAGAAACTATACTATAGAATCGAATAGTTTCATGCAGTTTCACAGCATATATGTATAAATACACCCATATTTGCATTAATATAGTCAGTATTTTGAGCAAATATAATCTGTGTTAGTGAATTATTTTGAAAATATGGATGCTGTGCTTGTACAGTTTCCTGTTGGAGTGGTATGATCTTTGAAACTTGTTTCAGTGTCGGGCAAAGATAGAATCAGTTCTAATTTTGGCGGATGTCTCTGTGGAAGAGTAAATGCTCTCATTGATTAAAATGAGTGTGTATTTACTGCAGAGCAAATCTGGATGCAGTATAAATTAGGGGGAAGTTGAAGTGACAAAAAAGTTTTTCTCTCTTTAAAGAACAGATTTATTATATTTATCTTGCATATTTATTCTAATTTTTTCAATTACACATTGTTTTTTAAAATTTAAATGATATTACCATGAGCTAGTTTAATGCTTCAGTTTGTACTATATAGCACAGTTCAAACTGGGCTACACACATATTGAACAGGAACTTTTGTCTGTTGTATTTCATGTATGTTGATGAACTGAATTAAATAATCAGATTTAGATACTCACTGGACCCGTTTCTCCTCAGCCTTTTTCAGCTCGGCATCTCTTTTCAGCACAGACATAATGGTCTTCTGCTCCTCCTCTGTCAGAAAACCCAAGTCGATCATGGTCTCTGCTGTCACTTAATGCACCGTCCTGCGTGAAGTTATCCACTTCAGTTTGACTCAGGTGGTTGGACCTTCCACATAAATCATGTTATGACATTGAAACATAAGCCAATCAGGTATCAGGCCATCTACAACAATTCTTTGAAGAACCTTGGGTTATAATAATATTGAATATTAATATTGAATGTAATAATCATGTTTCTGGACTGTGAAGGGAAGTTAGATACTCGATGCAGAAAGATTCTGGGCTGAAATTCAAACCCAGGACTTCCTTTTTTAACCTTTTCTTAGCTTTGACTAAAGCAAAGTATCAATTATTTTAACAAGTCTTGTAGAGAGCCATAGTCAGCTCGGCACAGTCAGCTCGGCACAGTCAGCTCGGCACAGTCAGCTGGGCACAGTCAGCTGGGAACAGTCAGCTGGGAACAGCCAGCTGGGAACAGCCAGCTGGGAACAGCCAGCTGGGAACAATCACTGGTAGCTCAGGAACCAGAGACCCAGCTGAGCAGCTAGGATCAGTTACATCATTCTAATGTCCAAGTTCTGACTTCCAAAGTAAAGCAATTTCACTGGTACTTTTTTGAAATATTTTTTTGTCAGTACCAGATGATTCTTGCCCTGTTAATGTTGAACAGCAACATTAAAAATTAAACAATTTCTTTGCCAAAACTTTCTTTAAAAACATCCACAGTAACACACTCATCAAGAATGATTACACATTTGCTTCCTTATTTATAGTAAGTGTTGTACACACACTGTTTAGATGTGATGCACCAAGGGATGCATCTCTGTTTGTATTGTAAGTGAGTAAACTTTTATAAGTTCTACAAATTACCCTTATTTTAAAAATGGGTAAAAGTACTTTTTCAAAAGGTGGAACTAGTGCTATTTAGCTGCAGTGCTGCTATGGTCTTGCAGAGCGAGCATCATATTTAAGCTTACATGTGCAGTGGTGTGAGGCAAGTTGTAAACAACCCTGCATAGCATATTAAAAAACAGAAGCACAACATTACTTTGTAAAAAAAAGGAATGTGGCACATCCAGTTCCTAAAGTGTGAAAGCCTGGTTGTGAGAAATGGCAGTGAGTTTTAAAAATAGTAGTCCTTTCCTTGTTTTAATTGTAAGACGTCCCGGAGAGATCAGAATATTCATCTTCAGCTCTAAAGAAATTAGGTTTGTTCATTACTCTAACAGCACATTGGAAAAGCCGCATTGGAGATACCACTCTCCACTATTAGTGTAGCTACTGTTTTGTAAGTTGCCCAGACTTTAAAGATAAGTAATCAAAAACAATTTAAATGTCTAGAAGTACTATTTTGTAACCTTTCCGAATGCAACCTCAGCTACGGTTAATCCCAGTTAATCACCAGCATTTCTTTGGTCTCTGTTAGAGAACCTTGTGCTCTATAACTTAAATTATTCTTGTGGATTTTAGCATCAATACTTGTTTGTACAACAAGCAAGTGTGAAGTTGGTGAATAACAGCAAAATTAACAATTAGCTGTTCGGAATAAAACACCACCACATCTGACAGCTTTAATAACTACTAACTATTAACAAGAGATGCACCTTCTAAACAAATTATTACTTTCATACAGCCCAAGTTATTATAGGTTTAATTAGAACAATGCTTTTGAAATATCAGATTTGTAATGTGCGATGTTGCATAGTTTTCTTTTGATAGTGATGGAGTGGAACAACTAGTACTTTTTTCATATCTGAATGTCTAAAAAAGTTCAACTATTGCTTCTTTTGCAAATGAATATTTCTTAAACTTTCTGTTCTAAAAAATTAAAAGGGACATTATAAAACCACAAAGAATTTCACCATACAAATTTAATATGAGAAAACAAAGAACTTACCTTCCTCAGAATCCTTAGTATGTGAAAAGTGAACTATACTTGGCAGCTGTAGGTGGGAGGAGCTGCATGAACAATCTCAGAATGACTGGAAGGACTGCAGCCATTCCTCATTCCCTGGAGTCATTGGTGTTTAATCATAACAAGAACTAGATCGAAGTCTATCAAAACTGAATTCACTCATGTTGTCACTCATTACAGACTCCCAATATAACCTGATTGTCTTTCAGCCATCATTTTTGAATAAGGTTTTGTGTAAGTTTTTAAATATAATAATTACTTCCACTGATATTAGTTGTGCAACATACACAGCCTGCCTTGAACCAACTTTAGCAATAAAAGAACCACTTATTATTCTCCACTTCTGTAAACTTTTTCCATCAGCTGTAATATAGAACTATAGCTTGCACTCCAACAACAGGCATGCGTGTTTCAAAACCTGACCCTCAGAAACATGATGTGTGCTATTACTTGTGTTAATAGTTTTGAATTAGCATGGTGATGTACACTGACTGGCCAAAAAAAAAGTCGCCACCTGGATTTAACTAAGCAAATAGGTACAAGCCTCCTATTGGATAAGTACTGCATAGGCGATTATCTTTCAGCTGGCAACAAGTTATTTAACCCCAGCTGATGCAATGAGTAACTCCTCATTTCTTAAACAACCATGGCAAAAGACACATCCTGTGGTCGTGGAAAAGACGTTAGTCTGTTTAAGAAGGGTCAAATCATTGGCATGCATCAAGCAGAGAAAACATCTAAGGAGATTGCAGAAACTACTAGAATTGGGTTAAGAACTGTCCAACGCATCATTAAAAACTGGAAGGATGGTGGGGAACCGTCGTCTTCCAGGAAGAAATGTGGTCGGAAAAAAATCCTGAATGATCGTGATCGGCGATTACTTAAACGTTTGGTCAAATGAAATCGAAGAAAAACAACAGCAGAACTCAGGAGTATGTTTAATTGTGAACGCAAAAGCATTTCCACACGCACAATGCGAAGGGAACTCAAGGGGTTGGGATTGAACAGCTGTGTAGCCATAAGAAAACCTCTAATCAGTAAGGCTAACCAGAAAAAAAGGCTTCAGTTTGCTAGGGAGCATAAAGATTGGACTCTGGAGGAATTGGAAGAGGGTCATTGTGGTCTGATGAGTCCAGATTTAGCCTGTTCCAGAGTGATGGGCGCATCAGGGTAAGAAGAGAGGCAGGTGAAGTGATGCACCCATCATGCCTAGTGCCTACTGTACAAGCCTGTGGGGGCAGTGCTATGATCTGGGGTTGCTGCAGTTGGTCAGGTCTAGGTTCAGCAACATTGTGTGCCCAAAGAATGAGGTCAGCTGACTACCTGAATATACTGAATGACCAGGTTATTCCATCAATGGATTTTGTCTTCCCAAATGGAACGGGCATATTCCAAGATGACAATGCCAGGATTCATCGGGCTCACATTGTGAAAGAGTGGTTCAGGGAGCATGAGACATCTTGTTCACACATGGATTGGCCACCACAGAGTCCAGACCTTAACCCCATTGAGAATCTTTGGGATGTGCTGGAGAAGGCTTTGCACAGTGGTCAGACTCTCCCATCATCAATACAAGATCTTGGTGAAAGATTAATGCAACACTGGATGGAAATAAATCTTGTGACACTGCAGAAGCTTATTGAAACAATGCCACAGCGAATGCGGGCTGTAATCAAATCTAAAGGCGGTCCAACAAAATATTAGAGTGTGTGACCATTTTTTGGTGGCGACTTTTTTTTTGGCCAGGCAGTGTATTTTCAATCTGGAGAGACTCACACAGAGAAAAGCAGCAGTTAGAAAGTTATATTGACTCGAAGTTCTTTGGCGCTCGGACACCAGCAGAAGACGTGCGTGCTAAAAATCGCCATGAGCTTGGATGATCGGCTCAGGGCGAAGCCGGGTCCAGACACTGGTGGTGGAGTGGAGCCTGGAGAAGAAGGAGCCTGGAAGATACCTGGGAGAATAAGGGTGGAGACGGGGAGGAGGTGGGTCGAAGCGCGGCTGAAGCAGGTGGATCTGTGGTTGTTTGTCCTTTTGAAGGAGCTCTTGCGTGGTGATTGGCTTGGAGCGGAGAGACAGTCTGGTGCTGGTTGGCTGAGGCAGAGGCGTGGTAATTGATGCTGCCGGTAGGCTGAAGAGAGTCTCCCAGCTTGAATTTACATCTATAGACTACATTTCAATCTGCAGAGACTCACTCAGAGAAAAGAAGCAGTTAGAAAGTTTTATTGATCCGAAGTTCTTTGGTGCTCGGACACTGGCAGAAGACATGCGTGCTGAGAGTCGCCGTGAGCTAAAAGAGGGTGCCGGGCCGAGGCCTGACTAGGGCCTGCAGTCTGATGGGGCCTCGTTAGGCACGGCTGCATTGGCCGGGCCCTGCAGGCTCATCGAGCCTTGTTAGGCACGGCTGTTGGACAAGTGCCTGCAGGCTGATGGGACCTGCGAGGCTGATGGCCGGCCAGCCAACGGGGCCGGCGCAGCTGTCCGTTTAGACAGAAAGGAGTTAGAATTGCTGAAACACTCCACCACCAGTCAGTTACTATGGATACTTACCCATCGCCTGAGAGCGATGAGAATGGGGCCTTCGGGTCTGAGAAAGAGAATACCAGAGGATAATGCTGCTGACGACCAGTGGCTGGTTTGATGAGAGGGAGTTATGACTGAACCTAGAGGGGCAGTCCAGGTTGCCCGTGATCTAGATATGGGGCCTGGAAATGGGGCCAAAGGGAATGCACATAAATCTTGGATTTCTAAGAAATTTCAGGACCAGGCAGAGCTGTGGAGACTTCAGGAAAGAGGAACATAGGCATTGAGAGCCAAGCTCGCTGATTTAAGAGCATGGCTTGAGAGTGTTATAGGTGCAGGACCTGCAATGTCTCTGAGCATTCTGAAACTAATTTACTAGAATGGTATTGAAGAGAACAGGCGTTTCAACGTGCGTTCATTTATTGTCTTTCTCAGAACGGTACAATACAACTGCAGTACTCAGAAGACACAGCAGATGGCAGCATAACAGCCTCTCCATTAATCATTGAACAAATTACTGCTTCATATTTCAACACTCCCACTTATTTTTTTACAATGGTATTAAGACACAAGATAGTGCTGAAATAAATTTTAACTCAACTTGCAAGACTAACGTATTAGTCATTTTCTGTTTATAGTTTACTTTTTGTCTTGCTATACTCAACAAAAAATAGTCAACTTTATAATGAAAACTACAAAGCAAGACATTCTATCACAGATTTACATTGGAAAAAGTCCAATCTTTTTTCTAAAATACTCAAACTTCTGTCTTGCAAGAGGCTTTGTCAAGATATCTGCCTTCATGTCATCGGTTGGACAATATTCTAACTTGACTTCTCCATTCTGCACACATTCACGAATGTAATGGTAACGAATATCTATGTGCTTGGTTCTTGAATGGTCCACCGGATTCTTTGCTATTGCAATGGCTCCTTGGTTGTCCTCCAGAATCACTGTAGGCTTTGTGACCATTCCAAGATCACTCAGTAATCTTCTCAGCCAGGTTCCTTCTTGAGCTGCTTGACTAAGAGCAACATACTCAGCTTCTGCTGTTGAAAGTGCAACCGTTGCTTGTTTTTTGCTTAGCCAGCTCGCTGCTCCTCTGCTGAGTAGAAATATGTTGCCTGTTGTTGAACGGCGGTCGTCTTGATCTCCAGCCCAGTCAGCATCAGAAGAACCAGTCAAATCTTTGTCCCCTGAACAGTCATGCTTTAGAGCAAGGTTAACAGTTCCCTTCAGGTATCGAAGAATCCTCTTCACAGCAGTCAGATGTGCAGTATTTGGATTTGCATTGAACTTTGACACTGCACTCACTGCTTGTGCTATGTCTGGTCTTGTTGTCATCGCCGCATACAGTAGACTTCCAACCATGGACTGATATGTGCTTGGATTGACAGGATTACTGACAGCATCATCCTTTTTCAGCTTTACACTGATGTCAGCAGGGGTTGCAACAGGATTTGCTTTATCCATCCCATATTTCTAAAGAATGTTTTCAATGTACTGTTTCTGGTGAAGAAAGATGCAGTTTTTTGCTTTGTCTTGAATAACTGAGATGCCGAGGATGTAGGACAGTTCACCCAAGTCCTTCATTTTGTAGAGCTCTTGGAGAGTCAGTTTTAACTCATCCATGCTTTCAGTTGACTCTGTAATCAGCATCAGATCATCTACATAAACTGCAATTATCTCCAGCTCCTGTGATGACCTCACAAACACACAGGGATCCGAGGTGCTCTGCTTAAATCCAAGATCCATCATGAATTTTGTGAACTCTTTGTTCCAACAACAAAGAGTTCACAGACTCTTTGAGAAGACTGTTTTAATCCGTAGATTGATTTTTTTAGTTTGCATACAAGATGCTCCTGACCTGGTTTGATGTATCCCTCAGGTTGTTTCATGTATATTTCTTCCTCCAGGTGTCCATTTAAGAATGCAGTGACAACATCCATTTGATGTACATGTAGGTTATTCTGGATGGCAAAGGACAATAACGTACGAATTGAGCTAAAATGTACTACAGGCGAAAACGTTTCATAGTAGTCAGCACCATAGAGCTGTGAGTAGCCTTTGGCAACAAGTCTGCACTTGTATCGCTCCACTTCTCCATCACTTTGATGCTTGACTTTGAACACCCATCTTGATCCAATGACCTCTTTGTCCTTTGGTAGATCCACCAGGTCCCATGTTTCATTTTCTTCCAGTGACTGGTATTCCAAATCAGCCGCTTCTTGCCATTCTTTTGCATTTGGACTCTTTAATGCTTCTTTCAGTGTGATTGGTTCCATGACAGAACACACATTAGCACAATGATCAACAGTCACCATATCTGCAAACTCGTCATATCCATATCTCTTTGGAGCCTTTCTAATTCTGCTTCCTCTTTTAATAGTTTCATCGACAGTGACGTCATCATCAGTTGTTTCCTTTTCTTCTGTGATGGTAATCACCTCTTTCTCTGGACAGGAAACTTCCTCCTTCTGTTTCCAGTCAAAGTCCGACTCATTAAAGATGACATCCTTTCGAATCAGAATTCTTCTTTTTTCTTCATCAAACAGACGATATCCTTTTGCGTTGTTTGCATATCCCACAAACCTGAGCTTTACAGCTTTCTTGTCAAGTTTTCGTCTTTCAGCATTTGGAACATGTGCATAAGCAACACAACCAAACACTCTCACATGGTTCATATCAGGTTTTTTACCAGACCATCGTTGGTAGGGTGTCTCTTGCTTCAGAACAGATGTTGGCAATCTGTTTTGTATGTAGGCTGCTGTTGCTACTGCTTCAGCCCAGTACATCTTTGGTAGCTTAGCATGTGACAACATGCTTCTAGCTGCTTCAACCAATGTCCTGTTTTTTCTCTCTGCAACTCCATTTTGCTGAGGTGTATGAGGTACAGACATCTCATGGTGGATACCTTGAGCCTTCAAATATTCTTGAAACTCACTTGAAATGTACTCCCCACCATTATCTGATCTCAGTCTTGCAACTTTGTGTCCACACTCATTGGAGAATGTTCTCTCAAATTCCTTGAATTTGCTTAAGACTTCACTTTTTTGTTTCATGAAGTAAACCTTACAACAGCGAGAAAAGTCATCAATGAAGGTTACAAAGTATTGTGACCCACCGATGGATTCAGTCTGCATGGGTCCACAGACATCACTATGGATCAGTTGCAGCTTACGTTTGGACCGGATTTCTCCCACTGCCTTACTGTCTTGTGAGCTTTCCTTCCACACAGGCTTCACAGAAAGGAAGTTCTTTGTCTGCAGAGAATTTCACTCCATTCACCAGAGCTTCTAGTTTCTTTAGTTTGGTGATGTGACCTAAGTGCTGATGCCACAGATTAGTTGTTACTGATGCACTTGATGCACTATGACAGACCGGCGTAGATCCTTTAATATCCAACTGATACAGTCCATCAGATCCTTGTGTTCCCATTCCTTGAAGAGTTCCATCCTTGCCACGTATGTAGCACCGAGATTTTTTGAACTGCACTACAAGAAAAGGAAATATCTTTTTCTTGTAGCAGCTCCCACTGAAAAAAGATTTCCAGACAACTTTGGGACGTATAACACATCATACATTGTGGCAGGTTTAGCATCACTTATTTTGAAGGTCATGTTCAATTTAACAATGCCAAATCCTTGAGCTTCCACCACCCTGCCATCACCCAGTTTTACAGACTGTGTTTTTGAAAACTGCTGGTAGTTTTGAAGGATTTCTTTGTCACAGGTCATGTGTTTTGATGCTCCAGAATCAATCAACCACTCATCTTGTGCTGGTCCTTCAGTTAGATTTGCATTTTCTGCAACAAAGGCACTCTCAGAGGGGTCTTCTTCATTTTCACATACCGCATTCTTGGCTTTGTGATTTTTGATTTGTTTTTTCCAGCTTGGACAGTTACGCTTTATGTGTCCTTCTTTGCCACACTTGTAACATCTCCATGAACTCTGTCTTTCAGCTCCCACTACTTTTGAATGGTCCTGCATTTCTCTGTGAACTTGTGTTGACATGGCTGATGAACCACCTGACGTAGCAGCACTGTAGACATCATTAACATTGACTCTTTTTTGCTCTTCATTGATTAATGCTTGCTGAACAAATTGCAATGTCAAATTGTCCATCTTTGTTTCTAGAGCAGTGACAATCGTAGCATAGCTTGGTGGTAAGCTACCCAGGAGTGTTACAATGTTGAATTTATGTCTATAGACTACATTAACAAAAAAAAAAAAGATCATTGCCTTCCTTTGAAATTTTGCTCAAAAATATTATCGCTTACAGCAGAGTCCGGGGTTTCTCCCCTTTCCTTGGATTCCCACTATGAATCCAAACAAAGGGCCAATCAGCGAACAGAAGAAAAAGTCGTAAATGGTGAAGTCGATTTTATGCTCTGCTTTAGAATTGTAGACTGCCTGTAGTGTTAGCAATGGCAGCGTGGAAAGCAAACAAAGCTGTTCAGTTCGTGTTGGCCATGCATCCAAATATTGACAGTCATCTCGTTCAGCTCGGCTCTCGTCTCTTTGCAGCGGAAGACGGTTGTTTACAATACAGGCAGCTTCAAGCTGGCAGCTACGTAGCTGCAAACATTAGTGATTATGTAAAATGTAAAACTTTTCAACACAATCCACGCCTACAAGAAGCAATCAGTTCTCAATAGCCGAAAGTCCAGATCTTCTGTTCAGAGAAAATAAAGTAGTTTTTTCCAGTCTAATATTTTTAAGGCCTCACTGTACATGATTCTTTATCCAGAAAATAGGGCTGAAACAATTCCTCGAATAATTTCGGTACCTCAAATACTAAAAATCCATAAGGAAAATTGTCTCCTCCGAACTTTGTTAAATATACTGTAATAAATTCTTTGCAATCTTGAAATTGGCCCTCTGTCTCTTTAAAAAGCTGCAGTTCTTTCTGACACTCCTCCTTCAGCATGTCATCACAACAAAGTTGGAGTATTTTTCAGCGCATTGAACTGAGAAATAATAATGAGCTTTGCAGATGCGCAGTTCTACCAGGTGTTTGCTAGTTGCTTCTGGCAGTAGTCTGGAGGAGATGAGTGGGGAAAATGTAGAGGAAGGGTGTTCTGTAACGTGAAAGCTGTTGAGGAAAAATGATTATTTTCAGTGCTTAATACAGTTAATCTTACGGCATGTGTAAAAGGTATATTCAACACTCTTATTTTGAACCAGACAAACAGGGGCCAAATGCAGATCACTCAATGGGGCCTCCCGCTGTGCGGCCAGGCCACACGAAGCCATAAAATTAGCATTTCCTACAGGGCAGAAGCACTGGAGCTTGGGGGAAGAGACTTTAGATTTCACAGGTATCTGTGAAATTTTATCTCAGGTTTTTTCTGTGCCCAGGATGGCCGTGGGACCACAGGGGGTCAGGACGGAGCGGTTCGCCCTTTTGTTTTGCCAGAGACCAGATGGCCCTTTGATCTTTGCCGTAAATTAGGGGGAGTTCCTAAGTTTCTCTGAGTGCCCAAGGTAGCTTCCAGTTGGTCAACTAAAGGAACGCCTTACTTGCATATATTAAACAGAAGAAACACGCTTACAGTATAAGACTTCGTGTTAGCACTAAAAATTCAGAGAGCGGCCACTATTTTGCTTTTTTCCATCAGCTCTCTCCAAAGACGCGTCTTTGCTTTTGTTCGTCTTCGTTTTGTTTTTTGTCTGTCTTTGTCTTGTCTGTCTTTGTTTCTATAAGGTAAAGAATGCATATCTCTGTTCCTCTGCAGTTTTGTTGATTGATTCATGCGTTGCTTTGTATGGGATTAAACTCTGTGATTCTGTGACGTCAACGCGTAGCGTTGTTGTTTTTTACTCTAGCTGCACACCGCCCGCTAAGGACTCGGAAGGTTAAGGAAGAGAGAGCCAAACGTTTTGTCCAAAGTTAATTTTAAATTATTCTTCCTTAATAAAGCTTAAACATTGCAGCGCCAAGGAGGAGCTGTGTGGAAAAGGTGGCGCTCAGTGAGAGCAAGAACTTAGGCCCCCCGAATGACTACCATGGGAGATTTCAGGATTTCTCTAAAAAGCATAAAATAATCAAAGCAACACTCCAGGTATCAAAAAAGTAAATTTTACCTAATATTGGCCCTTTAAGCCGTTTTTAATACAAGCTTTGAAAATGTTTGACACCACTTGAAACACAAGTTAGATATTAACAATTAGGCGATATACTTTTCATCTTCTTAAACGTAAGGGCAGCTTCAGTAAATGTTTTTTTTCTCATAACAGAATACAGAAAAATGTTAAGATTAAGCAAATTTTATGAAGAGAATTTAGAAATATAATTTGAAAAAAATCAAATACCAGCTCAATGGTATTTTACATTGAGACTTAAATGAGGGGTCTATGCCACTATCTGAACATGGAACATCTCATGTTCCATGTTCACTGGAACCCTGTGTGTCCTCTTTCTGCCACATCAGATCTGGTTTCCATATGGAAACCAGACCTGCTAATCCCCTGAAACTCTTTTAAATAGCCCTTGTTATGTGAAGGGAATTCGAGGAGTTGGAATCAAAGTCTAGGGGTTGTGTTCTGCAATTCTGCAACAGTTAACAGCCTCACCAAGCAGTTTGCCTGCTGCTGTGCTGACTGAAAGCCACCATACACAAAGCTTGACAAGTTGCTTGCAGAGTCTGTGTGCTTGGTTTTGCATTCCACAACTGGTCCCAGCAGAAAGAAACTTCTCAATCGTCAGACCAAGACCACTGGAGTGATGAGAAGGTAATTAGCCCCCTCTTTCCCCCGCACCCGAACACAACTACCTCTGCCACCAGACCTCTTGCAGCGACTAAACATTTGTGAGTCAGATTGGGCCAAAAGGATATGAGTGGGAAACTTCAAAACCTGCTCATATTTCTGAGGATGTGAAAGGATTTGTATAACGCATTCATATTTGATGGATTTTCCCATGTTCCATGTGGACAGCCGTTTTTTGTTGACATCTTCAAATAATGAGGCCCTTATGTGTAGGGTTTGTTCTTCACCTGTGGTGCAGGGTTCTGTTTCTAGTTGCCAGGTAGGGATGCTGTGCAAACCATTCCCTCGTCTGTTCCAGGCGTATGGAGAAGGACTGACTTGCTGGCTTCCAGGAACCACAGTAAGTATTTTGACTGTCGCCACAGTCAGGGAGGAACGATTAGCTATAGAGTAGCATCTATCATGACTTTACTAACATCTATCTTATTTGTGAACAGCAATGATGTTTGGAGATTTTATGGTGCAGTGACATTTTCCAAGGAAAGCTGTGTACCTAAGTAATTTTTGAAATTACCATAGCTATCTGTAAAAAGTGAAGACTAAGTTAGCGTTGGAGGAGAGACATTTAACTGCTTTGACCTGAGCTCCTTGGGAAAGTTAAGGTTTATTTGTGTAATTTACCACTCTGACTAACATGAAAATCTCCCATTGATTGCACTCTTTGTTTCCTGCTCTGCTAGACTGAGCTGACAGGAAAAGATGCCTGTGCTTACCTTTGATTTTTATTGTGTTACAGGTACTGAAATGGAACATATATTTTGGATCTTTTTTATTTTTTGCCAGATCTTTTCAGTGGGAGCTCAGTTCAATGGATACAACTGTGATTCCAACTTCCATAGTCGCTTCCCTGGTGAGAAACTGGAAAGAAAAGAGAGACGTTCATATTTTCTTTATAGAAATTACCAAATTACTTAAAGGAAATCACTGTATCATTGTATATTTTTTAAGAAATTATTTTATGTTACATGTTTGAGAATGTAGGAAACAATACATTTCTTTTTACATTTCACAATCTAATGTGAATGGTGCAGTGAAGAAGCTGGATGTGGGTTTGATATATGCAAAAACTTAATGTGCAAAATAAAATGCTAGGTATTTTTGATGTCTTTCAAAATGTGTTTGTGTGTATGTGTGTCTTTCAGCTGAGCGGGATATCAGTGTGTACTGTGGGGTTCAAACTATCACTCTTAAGGTCAACTTTTGTCCAGTACTTTTCTCTGGCTACACTGATTCAGATTTGGCTCTAAATGGTCGTCATGGAGATGCACATTGTCGAGGATTTATTAATAATAACACATTTCCTACTGTTGTGATCTTTAGTATTAGCTTGGCAACATTGGAGTCATGTGGAAATGCCCTGGTGGTAAGTAGAACACAGTTTAACATTCTATATTTTGAACATAAGGTTATTTAGAATGTAAGCAACCAGGGCTGAAAACAAAATAAAACCCAAGAATAGAGTTGATTACATTTACACACCCCTTCACGTAAAGGGAAAAAATGTCTATTATCAATTTAATTAAAACTAATTTGCATTTTTGTGAAACTGCATTATTGTTAAGCTCACAGATTTATTTTGTAAAAATGTGCTTTTCCTGATGATGTTTCCCTCAACACAGGTGTCCACAGCTCAGGGACCCAATGCCTATGGAAATCTCTCTCTGGTGCAAATTGGAAACATATCAGGTTATATTGATACCCCAGATCCACCTACTATCATCAGCTATCTCCCAGGTTTACTCTACAAATACAGTTGTAGTTATCCTCTGGAGTACCTGGTCAACAACACACAGCTGGCCTCGTAAGTCTCATGATCTGTTATTCACATTGTCTTAGCCTTCTTCTAGAGCTCCTAGAAGAAGGCTAGAAGTTCTAAGAATATTAAATGTTATATTCCATCTGACATTTCACATCAGTTTTTATTAAATTGGCAAACGTGAAGTCAACTTACTTTTAACGTAATGTACTTAAGACTGTACTGGACTCTATGTATTGGAATACAATTAGAGGTGCATCAAAATAGCTACAGCAAAACGTTAATACTATTTGCAGTTTTAAGAAATTAAATAATTGAATTACTGTACTTTAAATCTAAACTTGCCAGAAACCTGCCATTAAACAATTTTGAGTCCATACGTGTGTAAATTATGTCAAAGGTAGTTATCTAAAACTCAATTAGATGGAAAAACTATGATGTTTGCATCACTATAGATGATTCTAGTTTTATGATGAAGTATTTCATTTTCTTTCACTAAAGGTCATCAGCTGCAATCTCAGTGAAAGAAAGCAACGGTACATTCATCAGCACGCTGAATCTGCTGCTTTACAATGTAAGTTCAAATAGTTTTTCACAATATAGTCAACTTTTTTCTTGTGTCACAAACTTTTTGTGAGAGTTCACGTTGATGCATGAAAAGACACAGGTTTCCTATAACTTTTTCTGCATCTATGCATGGTTTGTTACCCTTGATTTTATTTTTGATTCTTGTTGCCCAAAAACTCAACTCTCAGATTAAACTGAACAATTAAGTATAGGTGATAGAGCTGACTTTTTTGTTAGGTGTGTTTGAACAAAACAAATGACAGGAAGAAGATCTGAATGTGATTGTTCTTTCTTTATAGGACTCATCATACATTCAGCAGCTGACCATTCCTGTAGCAGGACTGACCCTGAAGACACGGGTGTTTGCAGCTGTCAAAGCCACTAACCTGGACAGGAGGTACTCACATGTCAAGCTGACATGAAAACAACTGTTAGTTTTTAATTTCCCACTTGTGTTAATGGATTTTTTTGCACAGTCAGTCTCATTTATATGTGATAAAGTTTATTACAATATTTTAGAGACGAGATTTTATTGTCACACCATCACCTCAGATGCAGGACCTCCTCCCTGGAGGCTGAGTTGTTGTTGTTGTAACAAATTTGACAATGGTGTTACTGTTGTTAAAAAAGAGCAGAAGAAGGGAGTGTTGTGTCAATATTTAAGTATAAGGCTGGAGGAGATCTGGTTCTCCAACCTTATATTGCTTAGGAAGTCCAGTATTGGGATACAGTAAACTACTGAGGGCCATACTGCTTTAAATTCAGAATTATTATTGCTGTTTTCCAGTAATGTTAATACTATAAACAAATAAATAATCCAGGTGGCTGAGGGCTGAATGGAGAGCTTTAATTACACTGTGAAAAAAAAGAAAAAAAAAAGTCTCTAATGGTGGTTGTGGTTCTGCGGTTGCTAGAATTTTGCCATGTTTATATGGTAAAACTCTGGCAACCACAGGTGCAGGTATTTTACTGCAAATTAAAGACATTTTTAGGGTGTATGGCATTCTCTATTAACTTGTTTCCTCTGAATGTAAACCAATGTGGATCAAGGGCAAAGGAAATAGCCCCTTTTTTCTGACAGAGGGGCCACTATCAACTCCTGGAAAAATAGTGAATAATATATATAGTAAAGCTGCTTGTTTCCATGGTATGTAAGCCGTATTTCGAAACAACTAGTTTGTAATTTGGATACATTTTGAAAAAGTTTTGTCTGCATTCACAATAATACAGTATATTTGCAAATGAATGTCTAGACATGACTACTTGTTGACTGTTTGCAAGTGATCAGCTCGACTTATGGTACAGGTATATTTGACAGACAGCATTGTTCCAGCAATCAGTGACTTATTTTCTCTGTTACCAACCGATGAGAAAATTCTGTGTATTTCCTCCCATTACTTAATCAAAAAATAAATAAATAAAACTCCAAGGAGGACTCGTAGTTGGATGAAAATAAATGACAGAAATAAAATCTCATAAATGTATTAAAGACATACATTTAAACAAAAATCAAATATGATTTGAAAAATTGTGACATTGCTATGTTTTATGATCAATAATAATTCATTAGTACTCCTTTCCATCCCTCACTAACACAAGCATAAATTTTCTCAGTCAAATAAATAATATTTTACTATTAAACAGATGGAACGTTCTAATGGACTACTGTTACACTACACCCTCTGGGAACCCGAATGATGAGCTTCGCTATGACCTTTTCTTTAGGTAACTCAAAGTATTAAAAAAATGTTTTGATACAGTTCAGTTGATAAGTTTAACTTGTCCTCTTTTATAATTATCTTTTATAATGTTTTGTTTCCTGAGCCAGCTGTGATAAGGACCCACAGACCACTGTCCTTGAGAATGGGAAAAGCCAAATGGGTCGCTTTGCCTTTGAAGTATTCCGTTTTGTCAAGCACAAGAATCAGAAGATGTCCACTGTGTTTCTGCACTGTGTTACCAAGCTATGTCGAGCAGATGACTGTCCTATGCTCATGCCAGTGAGACAAACAAAAAGCACATATGCACAAACACATTGGAAGAGTGTTTAAACAAAGTGTAATTACAGATTTTTTAAAAGGAAAAAGATATGAGTGGGAATCTTCTCAGCATCCAACACATTCATCTGATGTATAGCCTTAGTCTCCAACCCTGGTCCTCAGTGTCCACTGTTGGGATGTGTTACATATTCATTAGCCTAAACAGCTTTTACTCAAAAGGACTCATTAAGAGAATGTTGAAGGACTGGATTTAAGTTTACATGAGGTTGAATGAAGCAGTTCCACAGTGGCAGGGTTCAACAGTACTTTCTATTTGATTGGTCTCGTGTAAAACTGAGCCAAAGCAAAATTATTAGCATATTTATGGATATTTATGGATTCATTACAAGTGTTTGAAGCCTCTATTTCTTGTAATTTTGATGTTATGTAGCTTGATGTTATTATAGCAAAAGTTTAATCAGTAATATTTTTATAACAAATTTATGTCAGATCATGATTTCTTGGTTAATCTCAGGTTGTCATGACAAAGACATTTTGAATAATGTCAACTTTGTATTAAAAGTGTCATTATTTACCAAATGACACTTTATGACAACTGTTATAAATATTCATGAAGACTTATTCATGTTCATGACAGCTGTTATGTCATGTTTATGACATTGTCATGACAGTCTTATTCACAAAAAAAAGTGTTACCAAAAGGACCAATACTCAGTCTGAAATACACAGAACTTACTGTGAACTTTAAATTTCATGAATACACATCATGGAAAGCCCTATATTTACCTTATGATGCAAGTGAGATTCCTGGCTATAAAGCCAACAAATTATTTTACATTTTCTATTTTCTGATGTAGGAAAAATGTTTAATTCCACTACCTTTAAATATATATATTTTTTTAAATCACAAAATTCTGCCAATTGATGCATATTATGTTCATCCTAACATTACAACTACAAAGAGAATTGAGTAGGGGTGCACCGATTGCAGTTTTCTGGCCTATCGCTGATTAATGATCTTTTAAAAAGCCTAACATACCGATTCCGATTTTGGCCGATACCAGTTTTTTTGTCTGAAATGTTGCTCAATATATAAAGAAAATTGCTGAGTTGGCAACAATAGGGTGACTATTTTTAACTGTAAATGTGCAGACATGACCTGGTCGGCTGGTTTGTCAGTAAAACTTCTCTCACGGGAGAAAAGAAAAGCACAGTGGTTGATTTTTAGACCTTTGCCGAGGTTGATAACATCGGTGGATAAGATCGGCTTCACATGTAAAAATTGGCTGATCACCGATCTTCCAAAATTAAGAAAATCAGTACCGATAAATCGAGTGGCCGATAAATCGGTACACCCCTAGAACTGAGGGGGAAGGTTGCGGTTTCAGCTTCCAAACATCCATCTGTTTGAAGCTCCTGATGGGACCAAGCACAAAACACATTAAAAAAACAGTGGTTGCCTTTGATGTACAAAGAGAACATATTTTCTCAACATCAAACCATGGTCGCTGAATCATATTAAATTTGAATTCAAAAATACTTTAATGATCGCAAAGGGAAATTAAATAAATGAATTTAAAAACATTTATCATACCAAGTTTGTCTTAATGACCACAGTGAGTGAATTTTTTGTGTCATAGATCTGTGGCAGCAAGAAAAAGAGAGCTATTTCAGAGGGGAAACAATCAAGCAAGTCACCAGGAAATGCTGTTCTGACTGCGGGGCCCATCATCACTCGAAGTGGTACAGACTACTCTTCATCCTCAATAATTTTCCCAACCTGTGTACAGCAATCAACCTGCTCTTCTTTGCAAAGAAGCAGCTCTCAAATGAAAACACAAAGGCTTGTTCTAAACAGTGCACTTCTTTAATGTGGTTTCAACTAACTGGAACAAAGTTCAATGAAAATGTGTCTGTTCCAGATAATCTAATGAGGGTAGTTTTCCTTTTGCCTTGGGCCTCTCTTACAGCATTGCTCATTTGTGCCAGTGGAACTCCCAGAAAGTTTAGAAAGGGTGGTCAAAAGGTGACATCTGAAAATCTTGGGGTACCATATTTAAAGCAAAATACATAAATACAATTTCATGGTTATGGAATAGAGTCTGCAAGTTTGAAGTGGCTGCCACTTCACTAAAAAGTATTAAGAAATCTCATTGATTTGGAATGACTAGGTTTTATGGATGAATCTGTTAATAAGCATGTTAAAGCAGCATTTTTCAGTTGAGGCAAAGAGCTCATGCAATGATTATAACTACTGAGACAGTTTATGTTTTCAATTAAAAGTATATAACATGTCTAATAATGTTGTTTTGAGTTGTTAATTTAGCTACACTGCTTGAATGTAATTACCTTTTTTTTTTTATTCGCAGATCAAACACCAAGTAATAATTCTCACCTGGGTAAGCACTCCAATTTGTGTTATTGCTTTGACTTAAATAAACTGTTTAATAGGTTTTAACTTGAAGACACAATTTTGTGACACATTTAGAAAATAAAATCAACTCAATATTTACAAGAATGATGTACAGTATGAAACAAAGCAGACAATAAGATATAACTTATGTATGTATGTATGTATGTATGTATGTATGTATGTATGTATGTATGTATGTATGTATGTATGTATGTATGTATGTATGTATGCAATTTCATTTACATACACGTCTCATTTGAAAGCAGATTCTAATTTTGAAAATTTTTCTTTTGACCCTACTGTAGAGTCATTTCAATTCATAATGGGGCCTTGAACTGATTTCCAGAAATCTAATTATACTTTTTCAAAAATCAAATAAAAATCTTGCCAGTGGCCTATTTGGTTGTTTTATAACAGAATTAAAATGGAAGCCATCAACAGTTGAAAATACTATGATGATGACTCCCTTGTCTACTGGTTTTAAAAGGGTGGGGAATGGCTTGTATATCATCTACTGCTGTTTTACACATGCATTATAAAAGAAAATCTCTATGCTGCTGTTTTAGCAAGAGCAAGTACAGAATGTGTGCATGAAATATGAAAAGGGTTAACAACTTCTTTGTTTCTTTCCACTGCTGCAGCTCTTCTGAATGTTCCAGAGTTTCACATCAACACGGTGACCAGCATACTCATCTCAGGAGTGATCATTCTGAGTGTTATAAGCATTTGCTTCTTTCTCTTCTCCCTACTCCCAAAAGGCAGGAGTTCTCCTGTCACTACTGTGTCTGGTGTCCGAAACACGGCCTTCAATTGAACTCTGGAACTCAGCTGAGTGTTGGGAAATAAACCAACACTCAGCAAGTGGACACAAGAGACAAGATACGTTTTCATGTAGTTGTTTACAAGAATACAAATGTTAATTTAGAAAACTGTTATGCCTGAAAACGAGCATTAATTTAGATATACTGTATAACTTTGTATATATCATAATATGCCACCTCAGATTTGCAGATCATTTCGTACACTGGATGACTGTATATTCTATCAAACATCAAGCTCCTATGTACATATATAATAATTGTTTCTCAGTGGGGAAATTCAGGTGTACCAGCAGCAAAGTGACAGGAAAATGAAAGCCTGTAGATTCGCAGACATGTGAAAAATAATGGCAAATTTACAACATAAAAAATAGACTTTATAGGCTATGTCAATCCAAAAGAGAAAATTGAATTCAGATTCAATTTTATATGGTGTTGGTCTGCAAGTGTAAAACCTAACTAAACCTAACTTTAAAAATAAAATAATGGCCAAAAATATAAATAATAAAAAAAAGATGATGGTTCCATTTTAAATGTATGTAACAAAACGATAAGGTGTGGATAGGATGAGATAAAATACATTTTATGTGAGTAATTTTTTGAAAACTAATTTTTCCTTAATTTCTTTCAAAATCTGTTTACATTCCCTTAAAATGTTTAAGCCTTGTGGAAGCCATAAGCCAATCTATTTTTATTTTTAAGTGTAAAAGTACCCAATTAATTGTGCATGTCGATCTCAAAATTGTTTATAAAATATTGACTGCTCATGCTGGTAAGGTACAAACTGTCCATTATTGTACATGTTGCATATGTTGCACTGACTAACTAAAACTTGCTAAGTGTTATATTTCAAATCAGAAAAATATCTGAATTGGATCAACAAAAGATTCAATTCTGAAAAACAGAATCAAACAGAAGGCAAAGATTTAACAAGTCATCTTTTATTCTTTTTACTTTGCAGTTTTTGTTTCTGTGTCCCCAGCGGAAAAATGTAAAATTTGTGACGCCATATTTCTTTATCAACTCAATGATGTCAACAAAAGAGGGGTCCAGTGCTATGAATGCTGGGAGATGCAGTTCGATCTGTTTGCTTTAGAAGTCTGGAAGACCACCAAGGTGGTTGGAGATAGGCACCAGCACCCCTCGCAACCCCACTGGGGATAAGTGTGTATGATGGATGGATGGATGGACGGAATTCCACCAATACAAAGCTAAAAAGTTAACAAATTTGCAGTCAGAAATGAAATGTTGTTTTATCTAATTACACCAGATCCACACACACAATAAGTTCTATAACTCCAGCTTAGCATAGCCAAGTCATTAAATACAGAATCTTAAAAAGTTAAATAAAATATCAAAACCTCCTTAGTGTTCCATTTTGGATTAACTACAAGTTCTTAGAGAACTTATATTCATATAACGCATTGAGATATTTCTCACATAGAAATAATGAAAGGAGTCAATAGATTGCATACTTCTTCACGGATGACTTTGAAGAAGTATGCAATCTTCTTCAAAGTCAGAAGAAGACATGTTGATCAGTTCATGTCATCATGAACTGATCAACATGTGGTCAGTTCAACATGTAAACTGACCACACATGGTGTCCAGCATGATTTTTTGTGACTCCAAGAATGCCTAAACAATGAATGGAAAGCATTACTAATGTACCAAATGTACCTTTTAAAATAATTACTAATGATTTCTGACATATAATTGCTGATGAGGAATTTCCTGTGACCTGATGAAAATGAAAGCTGGTCTATTAAATTCAGTTTTCTTTAATAATCTGGGGTGTAGTTTTAGAGGAGCAGTCGCATCTTAAGAAAAAAGCTTTAAATGAATTACAGACCGGAGAGACAAGAAACAAATCACAGAACTCAGTCTCCTGAAACACTTTTTTTTTTTTTTTTAGATATTTCCAACCTGTCCACTGTGACCCTCATAAGAGCATAAATGAAGTTATAACATTGTATAGTGAAATTTGTGTTTGATACATTTTTGAGTCTGAAGCCATTAACAGAAAACTTGTATCATTGGCCACATATTGCAGAAGTGAATTTAAACTTATTTAAATCTTTAAAATTGTTCTCAAACAGAACGACGTGTGTGTGTGTGGGAGTGGGGATTATTATTTTTTTCAACTTGACAAACCACTTTTAAACACTGCTCAAATCAAGAAAAGTGCTGTTTATTTAGGGCAATTGACATGGAATATAAAGTACAAAACAGAATACAACATATGCATAACGTATTTAAAAATATACCCAGGTTTGGTTAAAAACATACAAAATGTCCATTCCACTTCAACAGTGACAGGTAAGTGTTGTTGTAACACTGACTTACCTCTTGTTACTAACCTTTGCAGAAGAAAGTACATTCAAATACCTTTTCATAGTGATAGGGAAAGATAATCATCTCTATTTTCAAAGGGTCAAAGTGGATTTCAACTATCAACTTCCAGTTCACAGGAACTTCTTCTACAAAACAGATGATAATGCATTTAGCTGTACTGAACTATTTGTGCTCCCACTTCATTATGTTAAACTGATAAAAACCGAAAGAACTGATTCCAAATGTAATATTTGTAAGAATTTGACACAATTGTGCCCAGATGTGACGTTTTTTCTTTTTGAAAACTACATTTTGTGACATTATTGTTTAGCCTAATATGTGCTGGTTACATGTGACCTAGTATGTGGCATCTTCACTAAGTTGTAGCAGTGTAGTTGTCTTAGTGCTGCTGTGTTGGATTTGTAGCCAACAGAGGAATGACTGATTGCAAATTTAAAAGTACTTTTGTGATGTAAATTTTAACACAAAGCCAAACATCCATAACAAAACCTAAACTATCCACTATGAATAGTACAAAGAAATGAATTTTTTTTTCTAATCTAACAGCTCCAAATAAATTATTATTTCCTAAATTATTTTTATCTTGTATTATGGAAAAGTATTTTCAGTCCTTGCCTCTTCCGTAACTTTCTAACCTCCTTTGAAACAATACATTTAATACAAGTTAATGTGAAAGAACATAATTTTCACCCCCAAAGACTCAAAATACACAAATCAGAAAACATTTACAATGAATACAAGTAGTGTGCTGAGAATATAATTTGTTTATAAGAGCTCTCTGTCATGCAGCACCCAGACCTGGCTTTATGAAAGAGTGATCATATGACAAGAGTTAAGTAAAAGTAATATTGAAATGAATGTTTTTGAGCAAAACATTTTAACATCAGGCTACAACTGAGTGACTGAAGGAACATGTATTCAAGTTGTGCTTATTTATTAAGCAAAAAAGCTTTTCAAATCAAAATAATACTCTGAAATAGTAACGTGTTTTGCCACATTACACATCAAGGCCTGACTCTTGTCAGACCTGTAGAATTAGAAAATCAGCTAAATAAAACATTTCTGGCAACAAGCAGCAGGTGGATCTCAAAGAACAACATATTATTTTCTAACTTGCCCAGAAAGATAGCAAACAGTCATTGGTATATATCAGTTTGGAAAATCTTACAAATGCCTTTTAAGGCTTTGAGACTCCAGTAAACCTCAGCTGGAGCTATTAATGACTAATTCAGAGAATATGGAACAACCAGGAAACATTATAAAGAATGACATAGCTGCATTTCTAGTTACATCAGAACTGACAAAGCATTAAAAAAGCAACAGGCATTGTGCTCCTTGGAGGGGGGCTCACACTTTCATACTTTGAAAACCCCTGCTTTAGAGGAATGTCCATGAGTTTGTGAACTTAAACTCAAGTAATCAAGTTATTAAAATGAAGTGTATGTATGAAGTGAAATCAACTGAGGTGGTCTGGAATTACTTTAAGCAGGCTAATTTTGCTCTAAATTTTACAACTCGACTAAATTAAAACCTTTATAGAAAGAAGTAAGGGTTGGCCAAAGTTCTTCTTCAGAGATTTAAAGATTTATTACCAGTTACTGGAATCGCCTGATGGCCGTTTTTGTAGCCAAAGGCGCAACAGCTGTGATACCTTCCTGGAGGAGGGAATTAGCTGAGATAATGCTTCCATCAACTTCCTCTCCTGCTATTAACGTGTTACTTTAATGAAAATTAAGAACAATCCTACATTAGCTCATCTGTTTCTTTTTTGTGTCTCTGCTGTGTCTTCTCAAACCCCCAGTGGGTCGTGGCAGAGGGTCGTTTGGACTAAGCCAAGTTCTGCTGGAGGTTTCTTCTTGTTAAAGGGGAGTTCTTCCACTCCACTGTGGCTACATTCATGCTCAGTACGAGGGATTGTTGTAACATCATCAACACAGTACATGCGATTGTTGCAACATGCTGGTCCAGGAAGAGTTAATACTGCAAGTCAATGACTCGATGCAATCTGCAGGGTTTTATTAGATAGAAACTTATTAAACTTTAGTGAATAACTATTTGAGCATACTGTACTGTTTAATAACTAGAATCAGTTGGAATGTATTTGTGATTAAATTGAAAAGAGATTTTGTAAAGTGCCTTTGAGATGACATTTATTGTGAATTTGTGCTATATAAATATAGCTGAACTCAATTCAATTCAATTGAAATGAAATGAATTGTGGGCTGTGCAGTGGTGTGGTTGGTAGAACTGTTGGCTTGCAACTAGAAGGTCCTGGGTTTGAGTCCCAACCTGGGGTCTTAATAAATGGAGTTTACATTTATCTTATTCAGGGTATTTCATGTGATAATAAAATTAAGCCTTAAATGTAATTATATTTCCCAGCTTATGCATTCTATAAGCTTAAATTCTTTGATTAACTTCTCTTTTTTAATTAATACAACAAAATAAATACTGTCTGTCTGTCTGTCTGTACGTGACCATTGTAAAATGTTAGGCTGATTTAATGTAATCTAGATACAAATACTAATATTTAGAGAAAGTTAAAAGGCTGAACTTCTAAGTCATTTACGATTTGTCATGTTTGTAGCTTTTTAAATTTGTGGTTTTAAGTTAGAAACAACAGACACAAAGTAAACCTCTGTATGTGAAGGGTTTGTTAAACACTAGTTGATATCAGTCCTGATATTTAATGTCTAAGATATACATAAAAACACACACAAACACAAGGCCAAATGCCTTAAACTAAAGCACAAAGCAGATGTGGTCATCTGAGCAATAAATAATGCAAACAACACTATATACAATTGGTCCAATGCGATTAGTCTGAATAAATCTCTTAATATTTGAAATGGTTACTTTACCTTGAAAAAGCTATGCTCTTTCATGGCTATCTTAAATCTTTTCAGAAAGCTGAACAAAAACCAGTGGTGTTTGTTGGAAAACTTTACAAAGTTTGTTAGATGTGCTAAAAACATTTGGTACTACAGTTAATAATACAGTCACTATACTAATAATTAAACACAACAACTACTTATTAATCACAAAAGTGTTTAACAAATAGAACACTTTAACTTCGATACAGAAATCCCAAATGAAATGAATCTGAGTTTGGAGGGGACTTTGCTGCTCAGGATTGTCTAACTATGTACATTTTTTAAGACAAAATGTATATTTAATTCCCTACTACTTTCAAGAATACATTACAACAAAAACCAGTGGAAAAAATATAATAACCTCTGAAATTGCTTCAGGCCCATTTCTGATGCAGAGTTGTACCCCTTGTAATCTTGTTCTTTCTTCAGTCAGGCTAAACTTATAGAATGAAAGGATACAGGATGAAAAGATAAATCAAAATGTCTCAGGACAAAGATGTAGCTCTGACTGTGCAGGATGATTAAGAGCGTTCTTGTGATGAAGCTGCCATTCAATCACTTACACATATACTTTTCTTTTCTTGAAGTTATGGTTTCATATGAGGATCTCAACGATGTCTGTGTCTACCTCTTGTTGGACTGCTGGAGCTGAAGGGAGAGCTTGTTGCTGTGAATGGGACTGCACAAGGAACCTCCGTTCAAAAGTGCTGCTGTGAAACACTGGAACTTCTACACAAAGATGACAAAAAACAAGAACACATGTAAAGGTCAGACAAAGGTTTTAAGATGAACAATGAAAATCTGTTCAGTGAAGTTAACCCTGATCTTTCTTTGGTTTGATGCACAACTTTTATTGTTCATCTATTTTGCCTCAGTTCTTTACTTGCTCCTCTCATACAGTTTTAAATATTGCACACAAGTAATAATATCTTTGTGCCCAGAAAAACATAGACATACAGTCCTAATAAAAATTGTTGCTTTTCTTTTGAGCAACCTAAGCTGACATTACCTAATCTTTCAACAAGGTATGTCAAAATATTGACTGAACATTATGAATAGAACAAGATCAGTAAGTAACCATTCAAAATTCTACAATAAACTAAATAACTAAACTTATTTATGTAATGAGTTCATTGAGAAGAACTCTGTTTGAAACAGTTCTACAAAAAATTGTAAAATTAATTTGAAAGAGCTGATGATTTTATAATCCTACAAGCTAGCATGTGAGCTGACCTGCTAAGCGATCTGGGATGTAGACTGGGCTGGGGCTTGATAGGCGGGCAGGCAGGGTCATACTCTGGAGGACTGAAGGGCTGGGCTTGCTGGCTTCTTGGCTTTGACCCTTGTCAGTCTGTGTGCAGCTGTCCCGGCTGCCTGTCTTTGAGTGACCTGTAGTCATCGGGGTGGTAGAAAGTACGGGGGAAGGGGATGACGAGATGGATTCTGTCCGCAGAGACTCTGTGCGACACTCTGGACCCAGCAGGACTCCTACACAACCATAAAAAAAACTGAAAAACTTCTTGTAGAATTAACAACTGATTTTAGTCCCACCCTCCTCTACCTCTGATTTGTTTTAGTCCAACTTACCTAATGAACCATAGGTAAGTTGGAAATAAATGACTCTTCATAGAAACATTTTGTTATTAATCAGACTGTCTACAACTTTAGAGTGGAAACATAAAGGAAATACATTGGAATCATCTTTTTAAACATTTCAACAATAAAATGACATTCTGTTCTTGCAGCCCTAGTTTGGGAGTTTCCTTTTGGTGAGTACACTCGGAGCAACAGTTACTTAACTGTCCAGGATTCCATCCATCCATCCATCCATCCATCCCTCTTGACACAGGATGACATGTGAAGTTTTGCATATTGCTCATCTAACTTGCTAACAGAAAGTATCTCTCTCTCTCTCTTTTGTTTTATCATTAAGCTGAGCTAATGGCTCACAGATGGAGCCACCTTAGTTTCTAACAAGAAAGAGAATTTAAAAAACTATTATATATGAATACATTATAATATTAACCTGTGGAAGAAATATAATAACCTCTGAAATTGTTTCAGGCACATTTCCCAATCAATCGTTGCACTATCAGAGACCGATGGGGACTTCCCAAGGCCACTATGAAGTTTCTACTCCAGAAAAACAATTGGTCTTTGTGGTCTTGAGAAAAACAACATATTTATGTTCTTGTGGAGTATGCAAATACACTTAAAACAACAGAGAGGTTCCTTCCTAAAATGTCAAGTCATAACTGCTGACTGTATAATATGAATGGCTTTTTAGAGTATTTATGACTACTGTGATGTAGTGGTTTGCAATTTATTTGTAGTATTGAGACAGAAATGATAAATGTATTTTAGGTTCTCCTAAATAATCTCATTTAATAACTTGTTATATTCTTTTTATTCTCAGTGCTTTGTAAATGGATGAGGCTATAACAGTTAAGAATTTCATTTCCAATTTAGAGCTCAAGTTTCACCTGTAGTAAATTTGAAGAAAAAGAACAATATGTTTATACCGAGGCTTCCCTTCCAGCTGGCATCCTTGCGCTCCTCAGTGATTGGTGAGCTGCTAAGCCCAAGGCTGTGCGAAAGCAGTCCTGAACCACTTGGACCAGTGTTGGAGATGGACATCAAGGATTTAGAAGGACGCATGGCAGACGGTGCATCAGACTTCATGGGTTCCTTCTTAGAGCGCTGATGAAGAACCTTTATCATGGCATCTTTCTCAATGATCTGGGCATGAAGATTCTTTATCCTGCATTAATGAGGAATTAACTTTGAGTTAGATTAGGATGCAGAGACTATACAGCAAAAAGTGTCAGAGTGGCAAAAATAAATAAATAAATAAATAAAAAATGAGAACTCTACCACACTATCAATATGATTGTTCAAAATCAGGAGAATTGCCATTTCACAGTGTGCCTTATCTGGGTTGTTTTATAATGCTTCATCAGATTCCTTTCCAGAAATGGTATTCCAACTAAATAAAAATAAAACTGAAATATTAGTGTTTGGACCAAAAGAGCATAGATTAAATATAATCACCCACCTTCAGTCCATTGGATTAAAATGTTCTGACGAAGCCAAGAATCTGGGGGTGATCATGGATCCTGATCTGAACTTTAATAACCACATCAAATCTATCATAAAAACATCAAACTACCATCTAAAAAATATTGCTAAAATTACACGACTCATGTCCCCACAAGACTCTGAAAAATTAGTTCATGCCTTTGTTTTTAGTAGACTCGATTACTGCAATGGAATTTTTACTGGATTATCAGAAAAAGCAATAAGACAGCTCCAGCTTCTCCAGAATGCTGCTGCAAGAGTCCTAACTAAAACAAAAAGAGATCAACATATCAGTCCAGTTCTAAAATCTCTTCACTGGCTGCCTGTTGCTCGAAGAATAGAATTTAAAATCTCCTTAATGGTTTACAAAGCACTTCATAATAGAAATCCAGACTACATTTCTGATCTTCTTCAACCATATATACCACTCAGACCTTTAAGATCATCAGAATCAAACCTTCTAACTATTCCGAGAGTCAGAACTAAACACGGTGAAGCAGCTTTTAGCTTTTATGCTCCAACACCCTGGAATAAGCTTCCTGCTCTCTGTAAGACTGCCCCTAACTTGAGTTTATTTAAAACAAGGTTAAAAACCTTCTTATTTGATGCTGCCTATTCTTAAATTCATATTTTATTTTTATTTATTTATTTTATTTTATTTTTTTTTAACTATATTCAAATTTGTAATGTTTATTTTGTTTATTTTTATTCTGTTGTATGTTGTTTTTAACTTCTTTGTACAAGCACTTTGAATTGTCTTTGGCTGAAAGGTGCTATATAAATAACGTTGCCTTGCCTTGCCTTGAGCAAATCTTGTCCTTCTGACTACTCTGACTTAGGGTGTATGCAAAACCCAATGCAGGCCAGTTAATCTGGCTTCATACCCCATCAGTTCAGCTGTCAAATTTTAGGGGGAGAAATTAGCTCAGCTCAGGTTCTGTGTAAAGCAATGCACAGAGCTAATATGCTCTGTGCATATAGCATATTGCACAGAGCTAATATGCTAAAGAATAGGATATTAGCTCTGTGCATTGCTTTACACAGAGTGAATGCTGCAAATCAATGATCTGCTAGGTTTCCTTAAAGAGAAACCTTGTAAAATATTATGAATAACTATCTGAGCTCAATGTACTATTTGATAACTAGAACCAATTGGGATGTGTGTATGTATGGTTGAATTAAAATTACTTTTTTTGGAAAGTGCCTTGAGACAACATTTGTTGTGAATTGGCAATATACAAGTAAACTGAATTGATCACCACATAATATCAAAGTTGTCCTTTTTGTTTTCTATTTTAAATAATTTGCTTTTAATTTTATAATGCAACTCAATATTTGATGGGCCAATGACTCACATGTATGTGACTTCAATGGCCCTATAGTTGAAATTGTTCTGACTCGAAGATGTAAGCTTGTTACTCTCAACTATGTTCAGTACAGAATGAACTGCATGAAATTTCTTCAAAAAACAAGAGAAGTCCAGTTATCTTCTATTTTATGCACATTTTAAAGCCCAGAATGAATTTACATGTGCAGTATATTTGTTACCCAACCTGCTTTCCATATCGAGACAGCGACGATTGGCCATTAGGATCTCTTCTTCTTCCTTCTGAATTCGAGCTTCAACAGAAGTATCATAGCTGTTGCTCGGAGAATGGTTTATCCCTGCTGCAGACGTATCCCTACAGCACAAGAGACAAATTTTCAAAAACGAGCAGAAGATGATGATCTTGACCAGAGGTCTTTATCTCAAGTTCTCAAGCGACATTGTGCTGCAGCTTTTTTAACACATTTGAATCAAATGGCTGAATTACCTTTCAGTATGTAGTCAAGTTAACAAGAGTCCTGGTGGTGGCTTAATTTTTTGACTCGGGTGTGCTGAAGCAGAAACACATCTAAAGGTTGCAGTGCACTGGTCTCCGAGAACTGGAGTTGAAGACCTCTGATGTAGACTGAACTAGATTGATCATTTGGTTTAATTAGTTTGTCTATTGTATTTCTTACTTACAGATGTACACAACAATAATACAGTAAGTGAGAAGCTTCCTTTCATTTGCAAACTAATGCACAATGAAACACCATAGATTCAATGTTCAAATACTTGTTCTATGAACGTGTCCATAAAAAACAAAGTCTGGACATAAAGCTGGTGAAAAATCTAGTGCTGGTTTCAGAAGTCTGCATATCAGAGAGAACAACGTCAGGTGGGTAAATCTCAAACAGACATTTTGAGGAGACAGACAAATTGCTTACATTTTATACTATTAGATTCTGCCGAATTCCTACACAACAATTTCCATTCAGCCTTTCAGCCATTCATATTATTGATGTTCCTATTTGGTGGTACACAGCTCAACATTTGTTATCTTGTAAATAAAAAAGTGTATAATTTCAGCTATTGTAAACTATGCTGCTTACTTTCCTAAGCATTGGCAAATTATTGTTTTTTATTGAAAAATGTAAGCGAATTACTGCTAGCAACACTAGCCCAAGTCAGCAGTAATGAATGGCTTTTTGGGAACATATAAGAGATAAAATTAACATTACAAAATAAAAATAAAAAACAATTCCAAATATTGTAAGTGAATATGTAAGAATATTTGTTTCCAGAAATCACAATACTATTGGGACCTTCCTAGTTAAAATTGTTCCTTAAGGAAGAAAATCAAAATTTTAAATTTATAAGTGTATGAGAAAATTGTTGAGAAAACCCACAACACATTTTTGATTCATTATTGAGAAAGTCTTACTAAATTTGTATATTATTTTAATTTCAAATATAAATAAGAACTGTTAAAAGTATTTTTAAAAGAATAAATTATACAGAAAACAAACCAGATTTTTATTTTATATTGCTTTCTTTGTTGATGTATAACACTTATTTTCTATCACAAACAAAGTTCTTTGTTGGAAAAAAAAATTATTTTCAATCAAAAATTTACCATAGGCGCTTAGCTAGTCATGCACTAACCAGTTAATGTGTGGTTCGGTTCTGCCCATGGTAAAGAGCTTATTCATTATACGGTCTGTTCCTTACTATTGTGGGCAGAACGTGAGAGTTCCACACTGTCGGCGCAAAACTGTTGGTCCGACAGAAAACTAGTGGAGCTGCACCATTTCTCTCTGCTTTACTGCAGAGAGTGTGGTCACACAGAGACCACACTGTAAAAAAAGTCACTGTAGAATTTACAGCAACTTACTGGCAGCAGGGTTGCCAGCCAGTTACTGTAATTGGGGCCTGCCATGCAAAGCAATGGCAGGAACCTATTGTTATTGTTGGAGAAAGTGTTTCTTTATTGGGGCCTGCCATGCAAAGCAATGGCAGGAACCTATTACTCTACACCCAACAAGCGTCTCTTTAAGTATTATTATTGGGGCCTGCCATGCAAAGCAATGGCAGGAACCTATTACTCTACACCCAACAAAGTGTCTCTTTATAATTCTTTATTTTTCTTCCGTAACCGTTAATGCGGCTCATACCGCTGGGTGCACACCTACAAATGAGGTATCAAAACGTGCAGAAAATTCACGCCATTGGAGCTATTACTTCTGGTGGGATTTGGGCTTAACGTGGCGACATAATTCGCAAAAAACTACGAAAAAACCCCCATTATAACTCAATGGGAAAAATCCTAGAAATACCCTATTTTTGAGGATTTGCTGTGTCGTCACAAATTCACCTAGAAATGCCATTCAAATTTCATTTTGTAGATACGTCTGTGATCTCTTCGAAAGTGAAGACGGCTCGTCGATACCAGTTACGGTTTGTCCACAATTTGCCTCTAAGCGACCCAAAGTTTCTCATTTTTCCTAAAGTTAGAGGGCTTCTCTCGCTGATTAGAGTGAGAGATCAAGACAACTTTTTCAACCCAAATCATTTTTGAAATCGCCATCACGGCCACAAATATCGCACGATTAGTATCAAAATCGGTCCTGACATTGATACGCCTGTCTGCTCCGGTAAAATGTTTTCGAAATTTATCTAGACCGTACGGTTTTCTGTCACGGTGCTTCAGAGCAAAGTCATGCGACAGGATTTTCTGAGGCTCTCAGGCTGTCTCACTGACACTTCACACCTTGGTGTGAAACTTATTTAACATAGCAACGGATCTCAAGAGGCTATTGGCTGCTGATTTGGACTACAAATACGCATCATTGTAGTTCTATCTATCCTCAGTTGAAACAGATCAGGACTGAACTGGCCTTTATAACTAATTGCTGCTATGGGCTGTATATAACTGATTTAACTCAGTAACTGTTACACATGGGATTAGTTTGGAACTTTAAAATTAAGCATATTGAAAATTTCACAATAAAAGCCTTGAATATTTTTACATCAGAAAATTGCTCTTTTGAGCTGTATATAACTGATTTAACCCAGCAATTGTTACACATGGGATTAGTGTGGCAATTTAAAATTAAGCTTGATGAAAATTTCAAAATAAAAGCCTTGAATATTTTTACATCAGGTAATTGCTGTTTTTGGCTTTATTTGACTTTTTCATCCAAAGCACTGTTACACATGGTATTAGTTTGGCCCTTTGAAATGAAGCTTAACAAAAATTTCAAAATAAAAGCCTTGAATATTTTTACATCATGTAATTGCTCTTTTTGGCTTTATTTGACTTTTTCATCCAAAGCACTGTTACACATGGTATTAGTTTGGCCCTTTGAAATGAAGCATACTGAAAATTTCAAAATAAAAGCCTTGAATATTTTTACATCAACTACTTGCATTTTCAGCATTATATAACTGATTTAACCCAATGACTATTACACATGGGATTAAAATAGACTGTTTTGCATGAGCAGCAGATAGATCCTCTATTGCACATGTGTCAAACTCAAGGCCCGCGGGCCACATGTGGCCCGCTACGTCATTTTATGTGGCCCTCTCCCCCCTACCACCGTTTTACAGCCCCATTGATTGACTTAAAATAGGTTTTGAGCACGAATTGACTACAAACTACATATCCCATAATGCCTTCCGATTCTTACCAACCAACATTACGGCTTCTCGCCACTAGAGTGCAGCAGAGTCACCTCAAGCTGATTATTAATTTTCCCAGCGAATAAAACTGAAACATCGACAAGCTAAGAAGCTAAAGAGCGAAGTTCCGTGATGTTTCAATCGAGGACTTTTACTTTTACCGTCTACTGCCCCCTGATTTGATGCCACAGCTTCGACTCCATGCAGCTCGTGTTTTGTCCACGTTTGGAAGCACCTATCTGTGCGAAGAGATGTTTTCAATAATGACTTTAAACAAGACCAAGCACAGATCGCGCATTACTGACGAAAACCTACACGCCGTTTTGCGGATTGCCACAGAATAGAACTAAAACCAGACATCGACGAACTGACCAGGGGAAAACGGTGCCTGACATCCGGCCAGAAAACATTGGTAAGCACAAACAAACTACATTTAAATAGAATGAATGTAAAACCAAAACTCAGTATACTGGAATATGCATATAGTTTATTGATTTTGCTTGTGTTTTGTTTATTTACAGAACACAACACAATGAGGATGTGTGTGAGTTATTGACAGGGTGAAGAGGGATCAGCGTTGTGTTCAAGGACAGGCAACGTCACCTCATTGTTTTGTTCTTATGTGAAATGCATGTTCGTTGCGTAATAAATAACGAAAAAGTTTTGTGAATGAAGTTGAGAGTTAATATCAAAACTTGTTTTTTATTATTTGTCTGCTTATCTTCAAAGCAGACAAAGAATAATTTTCCCAGCGAATAAAACTGAAACATCGACAAGCTAACGAGCTAAACAGCAAAGTTTAGCTGAGCAGTTTAAAAATACTGAGCATATTTTTAAACTGCTCAGTTTAAAAATACTGTAATTTTTAAACTGAGCAGTAATTTTACATCCATGCAAACTCAAATGTAATATTTAAAACTTGAATACATAAAATCAGTTATTTAACAATATGAGGTGTTGTTTAAAAATAAAAAAGATAGCAATTTCTTTTTATTGCAGAGACATTAGATTCTTAAATTTATGGTATTCTTTAAATGTTGTAATTTTGGTTCATTGTAAACTTTACCTGTAAAACGTTTGTAGAAATCTTTAACATAAGGTCAATATATATTTTTAAACTGTAATATGTTGTGTGTGTGTGCGTTATTGAAAATTTATATTTGTGACAATCATTAGGTAAATGCTAATGAACTGCCTTCCTGCAGTTTATGAGCATTGAACTGTTACTAAACAGTTCAATGCAAGGTTCATTAGCGTTAGCATTTTAGCTTCAATAAGCTATTAGCTATTTATTTTACTTTTTAGCAATGTTTAGTATACTGAATGGAGTAAATCAATTACAGAAAATATCCTAGTGATTTCCCACATACTGATGAAAGCAATGACGCTAACATTAGCGTTTCTGCTGATTTTAGCTGATATACTTACTTTATAATACTGAACGGTGCACGTCCGCCTCGCTTAACGTTCTTGCGATTCTCCGCGTGCCACTGATTACGTCGCGGCGTTCTTTAGCGTCGACGCCGATTTGTGGCGTGACGACGCCGGGCCCATGCCCGACGGGCGCGCCTTGGCAGGCCCCGGCTAAATTTCTTCCGAAATTTTCTAGTTGGGGCCTGCCATGCAAAGCAATGGCAGGAACCTATTACTCTACACCCAACAAGCGTCTCTTTAAGTATTATTATTATAATTCTTTATTTTTCTTCCGTAACCGTTAATGCGGCTCATACCGCTGGGTGCACACCTACAAATGAGGTATCAAAACGTGCAGAAAATTCACGCCATTGGAGCTATTATTTTTGGTGGGATTTGGGCTTAACGTGGCGACATAATTCGCAAAAAACTGCGAAAAAAACCCCATTATAACTCAATGGGAAAAATCCTAGAAATACCCTATTTTTGAGGATTTTCTGTGTCGTCACAAATTCACCTAGAAATGCCATTCAAATTTCCTTTTGTAGATACGTCTGTGATCTCTTCGAAAGTGAAGACGGCTCGTCGATACCAGTTACGGTTTGTCCACAATTTTTCTCTAAGCGACCCAAAGTTTCTCATTTTTCCTAAAGTTAGAGTGCGTCTCTGGCTGCTTAGAGTGAGATGAAGACAACTTTTTCAACCCAAATCATTTTTGAAATCGCCATCACGCCCACAAATATCGCACGATTAGTATCAAAATCGGTCCTCACATTGATACGCCTGTCTGCTCCGGTAAAATGTTTTCGAAATTTATCTAGACCGTACGGTTTTCTGTCACGGTGCTTCAGAGCAAAGTCATGCGACAGGATTTTCTGAGGCTCTCAGGCTGTTTCACTAACACTTCACACCTTGGTGTGAAACTTATTTAACATAGCAACGGATCTCAAGAGGCTATTGGCTGCTGATTTGGACTACAAATACGCATCATTGTAGTTCTATCTATCCTCAGTTGAAACAGATCAGGACTGAGAACTGGCCTTTAGAACTACGTGCTGCTATGGGCTGTATATAACTGATTTAACTCAGTAACTGTTACACATGGGATTAGTTTGGAACTTTAAAATTAAGCATATTGAAAATTTCAAAATAAAAGCCGAAATGAAGCATACTGAAAATTTCAAAATAAAAGCCTTGAATATTTTTACATCATGTAATTGCTGTTTTTGGCTTTGTATGACTTTTTCATCCAAAGCACTGTTACACATGGGATTAGTTTTGAACTTTAAAATGAAGCTTAACAAAAATTTCACAATAAAAGCCTTGAATATTTTTACATCATGTAATTGCTCTTTTTGGCTTTATTTGACTTTTTCATCCAAAGCACTGTTACACATGGTATTAGTTTGGCCCTTTGAAATGAAGCTTAACAAAAATTTCAAAATAAAAGCCTTGAATATTTTTACATCAGAAAATTGCTCTTTTGAGCTTTATATAACTGATTTAACCCAGCAATTGTTACACATGGGATTAGTGTGGCAATTTAAAATTAAGCTTGATGAAAATTTCAAAATAAAAGCCTTGAATATTTTTACATCAGGTAATTGCTGTTTTTGGCTTTATTTCACTTTTTCATCCAAAGCACTGTTACACATGGTATTAGTTTGGCCCTTTGAAATGAAGCTTAACAAAAATTTCAAAATAATAGCCTTGAATATTTTTACATCATGTAATTGCTCTTTTTGGCTTTATTTGACTTTTTCATCCAAAGCACTGTTACACATGGTATTAGTTTGGCCCTTTGAAATGAAGCATACTGAAAATTTCAAAATAAAAGCCTTGAATATTTTTACATCATGTAATTGCTCTTTTTGGCTTTATTTGACTTTTTCATCCAAAGCACTCTTACACATGGTATTAGTTTGGCCCTTTGAAATGAAGCATACTGAAAATTTCAAAATAAAAGCCTTGAATATTTTTACATGACGTAATTGCTCTTTTTGGCTTTATATGACTTTTTCATCCAAAGCACTGTTACACATGGGATTACTTCGGAACTTTAAAATGGAGCATAATAATAATTTCAAAATAAAAGCCTTGAATATTTTTACATCAGGTAATTGCGCTTTTTGGCTTTATGTGACTTTTTTATCCAAAGCACTGTTACACAAAGGAATAGTTTGGCCCTCTGAAATGAATCATACTGAAAATTTCAAAATAAAAGCCTTGAATATTTTTACATCATGTAATTGCTCTTTTTGGCCGTATATGACTTTTTCATCCAAAGCACTGTTACACATGGGATTACTTCGGAACTTTAAAATGGAGCATAATAATAATTTCAAAATAAAAGCCTTGTATATTTTTACATCAGGTAATCGCTCTTTTTGGCCGTATATGACTTTTTCATCCAAAGCACTGTTACACATGGGATTACTTCGGAACTTTAACATGGTGCATAATAATAATTTCAAAATAAAAGCCTTGAATATTTTTACATCAGGTAATTGCTCTTTTTGGCCGTATATGACTTTTTCATCCAAAGCACTGTTACACATGGGATTAGTTTGTCCCTTTGAAATGAAGCATACTGAAAATTCCAAAATAAAAGCCTTGAATATTTTTACATCATGTAATTGCTCTTTTTGGCTTTATTTGACTTTTTCATCCAAAGCACTGTTACACATGGTATTAGTTTGGCCCTTTGAAATGAAGCATACTGAAAATTTCAAAATAAAAGCCTTGAATATTTTTACATCATGTAATTGCTCTTTTTGGCTTTATTTGACTTTTTCATCCAAAGCACTGTTACACATGGTATTAGTTTGGCCCTTTGAAATGAAGCATACTGAAAATTTCAAAATAAAAGCCTTGAATATTTTTACATCATGTAATTGCTCTTTTTGGCTTTATTTGACTTTTTCATCCAAAGCACTCTTACACATGGTATTAGTTTGGCCCTTTGAAATGAAGCATACTGAAAATTTCAAAATAAAAGCCTTGAATATTTTTACATGACGTAATTGCTCTTTTTGGCTTTATTTGACTTTTTCATCCAAAGCACTCTTACACATGGTATTAGTTCAGAACTTTAAAATGAAGCATACTGAAAATTTCAAAATAAAAGCCTTGAATATTTTTACATCATGTAGTTGCTCTTTTTGGCTTTATTTGACTTTTTCATCCAAAGCACTGTTACACATGGTATTAGTTTGGCCCTTTGAAATGAAGCATACTGAAAATTTCAAAATAAAAGCCTTGAATATTTTTACATCATGTAATTGCTCTTTTTGGCCGTATATGACTTTTTCATCCAAAGCCCTGTTACACATGGTATTAGTTCGGAACTTTGAAATGAAGCATACTGAAAATTTCAAAATAAAAGCCTTGAATATTTTTACATCAGCTACTTGTGTTTTGAGCATTATATAACTATTTTAACCCAAGGACTATTATGCATGTTATTAGTTTGGCCCTTTGAAATGAAGTTTAACAAAACTTCCAAAATAAAAGCCTTGACAACATTTTAAATCGTACTGAATGGTGCACGTCCGCCTCACTTAACGTTCTTGCGGTTCTCCGCGTGCCATTGATTACGTTGCGGCGTTCTTAAGCGTCGATGCCAATTTGTGGCGTGACGACGCCGGGCCCTAACCCCACGGGCGCGCCTCGGCAGGCCCCGGCTAAATTTCTTCCGAAATTTTCTAGTATTCTTTATTTTTCTTCCGTAACCGTTAATGCGGCTCATACCGCTGGGTGCACACCTACAAATGAGGTATCAAAACGTGCAGAAAATTCACGCCATTGGAGCTATTACTTCTGGTGGGATTTGGGCTTAACGTGGCGACATAATTCGCAAAAAACTACGAAAAAAACCCCATTATAAGTCAATGGGAAAAATCCTAGAAATACCCTATTTTTGAGGATTTGCTGTGTCGTCACAAATTCACCTAGAAATGCCATTCAAATTTCATTTTGTAGATACGTCTGTGATCTCTTCGAAAGTGAAGACGGCTCGTCGATACCAGTTACGGTTTGTCCACAATTTGCCTCTAAGCGACCCAAAGTTTCTCATTTTTCCTAAAGTTAGAGTGCGTCTCTGGCTGCTTAGAGTGAGAGATGGAGACAACTTTTTCAGCCCAAATCATTTTTGAAATCGCCATCACGCCCACAAATATCGCACGATTAGTATCAAAATCGGTCCTGACATTGATACGCCTGTCTGCTCCGGTAAAATGTTTTCGAAATTTATCTAGACCGTACGGTTTTCTGTCACGGTGCTTCAGAGCAAAGTCATGCGACAGGATTTTCTGAGGCTCTCAGGCTGTTTCACTAACACTTCACACCTTGGTGTGAAACTTATTTAACATAGCAACGGAACTCAAGAGGCTATTGGCTGCTGATTTGGACTACAAATACGCATCATTGTAGTTCTATCTATAGTGAAACCCTCAGTTGAAACAGATCAGGACTTAACTGGCCTTTATAACTACTTGCTGCTATGGGCTGTATATAACTGATTTAACTCAGTAACTGTTACACATGGGATTAGTTTGGCCCTTTGAAATGAAGCTTAACAAAAATTTCAAAATAAAAGCCTTGAATATTTTTACATCAGAAAATTGCTCTTTTGAGCTGTATATAACTGATTTAACCCAGCAATTGTTACACATGGGATTAGTGTGGCAATTTAAAATTAAGCTTGATGAAAATTTCAAAATAAAAGCCTTGAATATTTTTACATCAGGTCATTGCTCTTTTTGGCTTTATTTGACTTTTTCATCCAAAGCACTGTTACACATGGTATTAGTTTGGCCCTTTGAAATGAAGCATACTGAAAATTTCAAAATAAAAGCCTTGAATATTTTTACATGACGTAATTGCTCTTTTTGGCTTTATTTGACTTTTTCATCCAAAGCACTGTTACACATGGTATTAGTTTGGCCCTTTGAAATGAAGCATACTGAAAATTTCAAAATAAAAGCCTTGAATATTTTTACATGACGTAATTGCTCTTTTTGGCTTTATTTGACTTTTTCATCCAAAGCACTGTTACACATGGTATTAGTTTGGCCCTTTGAAATGAAGCATACTGAAAATTTCAAAATAAAAGCCTTGAATATTTTTACATGACGTAATTGCTCTTTTTGGCTTTATTTGACTTTTTCATCCAAAGCACTGTTACACATGGTATTAGTTTGGCCCTTTGAAATGAAGCATACTGAAAATTTCAAAATAAAAGCCTTGAATATTTTTACATGACGTAACTGCTCTTTTTGGCTTTATTTGACGTTTTCATCCAAAGCACTGATAAACATAGGATTAGTTTGGCGCTTTGAAATGAAGCTTAACAAACATTTCAAAATAAAAGCCTTGAATATTTTTACATCAGCTACTTGTGTTTTGAGCATTATATAACTATTTTAACCCAATGACTGTTACGCATGGGATTAGTTTGGCCCTTTGAAATGAAGTTTAACAAAACTTCCAAAATAAAAGCCTTGACAACATTTTAAATCATACTGAATGGTGCACGTCCGCCTCGCTTAACGTTCTTGCGGTTCTCCGCGTGCCACTGATTACGTCGCGGCGTTCTTTAGCGTCGACGCCGATTTGTGGCGTGACGACGCCGGGCCCAAGCCCGACGGGCGCGCCTTGGCAGGCCCCGGCTAAATTTCTTCCGAAATTTTCTAGTTGGGGCCTGCCATGCAAAGCAATGGCAGGAACCTATTACTCTACACCCAACAAGCGTCTCTTTATTGGGGCCTGCCATGCAAAGCAATGGCAGGAACCTATTACTCTACACCCAACAAGGTGTCTCTTTATTGGGGCCTGCCATGCAAAGCAATGGCAGGAACCTATTACTCTACACCCAACAAGGTGTCTCTTTATTCTTTATTTTTCTTCCGTAACCGTTAATGCGGCTCATACCGCTGGGTGCACACCTACAAATGAGGTATCAAAACGTGCAGAAAATTCACGCCATTGGAGCTATTATTTTTGGTGGGATTTTGGGTTAACGTGGCGACATAATTCGCAAAAAACTGCGAAAAAAAACCCATTATAAGTCAATGGGAAAAATCCTGGAAATACCCTATTTTTGAGGATTTTCTGTGTCGTCACAAATTCACCTAGAAATGCCATTCAAATTTCATTTTGTAGATACGTCTGTGATCTCTTCGAAAGTGAAGACGGCTCGTCGATACCAGTTACGGTTTGTCCACAATTTGCCTCTAAGCGACCCAAAGTTTCTCATTTTTCCTAAAGTTAGAGGGCTTCTCTCGCTGATTAGAGTGAGAGATCAAGACAACTTTTTCAACCCAAATCATTTTTGAAATCGCCATCACGGCCACAAATATCGCACGATTAGTATCAAAATCGGTCCTGACATTGATACGCCTGTCTGCTCCGGTAAAATGTTTTCGAAATTTATCTAGACCGTACGGTTTTCTGTCACGGTGCTTCAGAGCAAAGTCATGCGACAGGATTTTCTGAGGCTCTCAGGCTGTCTCACTGACACTTCACACCTTGGTGTGAAACTTATTTAACATAGCAACGGATCTCAAGAGGCTATTGGCTGCTGATTTGGACTACAAATACGCATCATTGTAGTTCTATCTATCCTCAGTTGAAACAGATCAGGACTGAACTGGCCTTTATAACTAATTGCTGCTATGGGCTGTATATAACTGATTTAACTCAGTAACTGTTACACATGGGATTAGTTTTGAACTTTAAAATGAAGCTTAACAAAAATTTCACAATAAAAGCCTTGAATATTTTTACATCAGAAAATTGCTCTTTTGAGCTGTATATAACTGATTTAACCCAGCAATTGTTACACATGGGATTAGTGTGGCAATTTAAAATTAAGCTTGATGAAAATTTCAAAATAAAAGCCTTGAATATTTTTACATCAGGTAATTGCTGTTTTTGGCTTTATTTGACTTTTTCATCCAAAGCACTGTTACACATGGTATTAGTTTGGCCCTTTGAAATGAAGCTTAACAAAAATTTCAAAATAAAAGCCTTGAATATTTTTACATCATGTAATTGCTCTTTTTGGCTTTATTTGACTTTTTCATCCAAAGCACTGTTACACATGGTATTAGTTTGGCCCTTTGAAATGAAGCATACTGAAAATTTCAAAATAAAAGCCTTGAATATTTTTACATCAACTACTTGCATTTTCAGCATTATATAACTGATTTAACCCAATGACTATTACACATGGGATTAAAATAGACTGTTTTGCATGAGCAGCAGATAGATCCTCTATTGCACATGTGTCAAACTCAAGGCCCGCGGGCCACATGTGGCCCGCTACGTCATTTTATGTGGCCCTCTCCCCCCCTACCACCGTTTTACAGCCCCATTGATTGACTTAAAATAGGTTTTGAGCACGAATTGACTACAAACTACATATCCCATAATGCCTTCCGATTCTTACCAACCAACATTACGGCTTCTCGCCACTAGAGTGCAGCAGAGTCACCTCAAGCTGATTATTAATTTTCCCAGCGAATAAAACTGAAACATCGACAAGCTAAGAAGCTAAAGAGCGAAGTTCCGTGATGTTTCAATCGAGGACTTTTACTTTTACCGTCTACTGCCCCCTGATTTGATGCCACAGCTTCGACTCCATGCAGCTCGTGTTTTGTCCACGTTTGGAAGCACCTATCTGTGCGAAGAGATGTTTTCAATAATGACTTTAAACAAGACCAAGCACAGATCGCGCATTACTGACGAAAACCTACACGCCGTTTTGCGGATTGCCACAGAATAGAACTAAAACCAGACATCGACAAACTGACCAGGGGAAAACGGTGCCTGACATCCGGCCAGAAAACATTGGTAAGCACAAACAAACTACATTTAAATAGAATGAATGTAAAACCAAAACTCAGTATACTGGAATATGCATATAGTTTATTGATTTTGCTTGTGTTTTGTTTATTTACAGAACACAACACAATGAGGATGTGTGTGAGTTATTGACAGGGTGAAGAGGGATCAGCGTTGTGTTCAAGGACAGGCAACGTCACCTCATTGTTTTGTTCTTATGTGAAATGCATGTTCGTTGCGTAATAAATAACGAAAAAGTTTTGTGAATGAAGTTGAGAGTTAATATCAAAACTTGTTTTTTATTATTTGTCTGCTTATCTTCAAAGCAGACAAAGAATAATTTTCCCAGCGAATAAAACTGAAACATCGACAAGCTAACGAGCTAAACAGCAAAGTTTAGCTGAGCAGTTTAAAAATACTGAGCATATTTTTAAACTGCTCAGTTTAAAAATACTGTAATTTTTAAACTGAGCAGTAATTTTACATCCATGCAAACTCAAATGTAATATTTAAAACTTGAATACATAAAATCAGTTATTTAACAATATGAGGTGTTGTTTAAAAATAAAAAAGATAGCAATTTCTTTTTATTGCAGAGACATTAGATTCTTAAATTTATGGTATTCTTTAAATGTTGTAATTTTGGTTCATTGTAAACTTTACCTGTAAAACGTTTGTAGAAATCTTTAACATAAGGTCAATATATATTTTTAAACTGTAATATGTTGTGTGTGTGTGCGTTATTGAAAATTTATATTTGTGACAATCATTAGGTAAATGCTAATGAACTGCCTTCCTGCAGTTTATGAGCATTGAACTGTTACTAAACAGTTCAATGCAAGGTTCATTAGCGTTAGCATTTTAGCTTCAATAAGCTATTAGCTATTTATTTTACTTTTTAGCAATGTTTAGTATACTGAATGGAGTAAATCAATTACAGAAAATATCCTAGTGATTTCCCACATACTGATGAAAGCAATGACGCTAACATTAGCGTTTCTGCTGATTTTAGCTGATATACTTACTTTATAATACTGAACGGTGCACGTCCGCCTCGCTTAACGTTCTTGCGATTCTCCGCGTGCCACTGATTACGTCGCGGCGTTCTTTAGCGTCGACGCCGATTTGTGGCGTGACGACGCCGGGCCCATGCCCGACGGGCGCGCCTTGGCAGGCCCCGGCTAAATTTCTTCCGAAATTTTCTAGTTATAATTCTTTATTTTTCTTCCGTAACCGTTAATGCGGCTCGTACCGCTGGGTGCACACCTACAAATGAGGTATCAAAACGTGCAGAAAATTCACGCCATTGGAGCTATTACTTCTGGTGGGATTTGGGCTTAACGTGGCGACATAATTCGCGAAAAACTACGAAAAAAAGCCCATTATAAGTCAATGGGTAAAATCCTAGAAATACCCTATTTTTGAGGATTTGCTGTGTCGTCACAAATTCACCTAGAAATGCCATTCAAATTTCATTTTGTAGATACGTCTGTGATCTCTTCGAAAGTGAAGACGGCTCGTCGATACCAGTTACGGTTTGTCCACAATTTGCCTCTAAGCGACCCAAAGTTTCTCATTTTTGCTCAAGTTAGAGTGCGTTTCTGGCTGCTTAGAGTGAGAGATGAAGACAACTTTTTCAACCCAAATCATTTTTGAAATCGCCATCACGCCCACAAATATCGCACGATTAGTATCAAAATCGGTCCTGACATTGATACGCCTGTCTGCTCCGGTAAAATGTTTTCGAAATTTATCTAGACCGTACGGTTTTCTGTCACGGTGCTTCAGAGCAAAGTCATGCGACAGGATTTTCTGAGGCTGTCTGAGGCTCTCTCCCATGTATTTGAATAGAATTTCAGATCTGGGCACAACATTTCTTTCTCTCATCGCTGTAAATGTTCTGAGTGAGGTACAGATATGAATCTCGGGACTATCGCAGAAGACACATTGAACTGTCATACGCTGCAAACGCTTTTCGAATATGTATTACAGTTCCCGAACAAGAAGGATTTGTTTCCAATGCTTTTTTGTCAGTAAAATGTGTTTGCTCAAACACACAATTGTGTGTTTGAGAGCTCAGCGCTCAGAGCTCACACCTGCTGAGACCATTATTTACCATAGCAACGGAACTCAAGAGGCTATTGGCTGCTGATTTGGACTACAGATACGCATCGCTGTAGTTCTATCTATCCTCAGTTGAAACAGATCAGGACTGAGAACTGGCCTTTAGAACTACCTGCTGCTATGGGCTGTATATAACTGATTTAACTCAGTAACTGTTACACATGGGATTAGTTTGGAACTTTAAAATTAAGCATACTGAAAATTTCAAAATAAAAGCCTTGAATATTTTACATGACGTAATTGCTCTTTTTGGCCGTATATGACTTTTTCATCCAAAGCAATGTTACACATGGGATTAGTTTGGAACTTTAAAATGGAGCATAATAATAATTTCAAAATAAAAGCCTTGAAAATTTTACATGACGTAATTGCTCTTATTGGCCGTATATGACTTTTTCATCCAAAGCAATGTTACACATGGGATTAGTTCGGAACTTTAAAATGGAGCATAATAATAATTTCAAAATAAAAGCCTTGAATATTTTTACATAATGTAATTGCTTTTTTTGGCCGTATATGACGTTTTCATCCAAAGCACTGTTACACATGGGATTAGTTTTGAACTTTAAAATGAAGCTTAACAAAAATTTCAAAATAAAAGCCTTGAATATTTTTACATCATGTAATTGCTCTTTTGAGCTTTATTTGACTTTTTCATCCAAAGCAATGTTACACATGGGATTAGTTCGGAACTTTAAAATGGAGCATAATAATAATTTCAAAATAAAAGCCTTGAATATTTTTACATCAGGTAATTGCGCTTTTTGGCTTTATGTGACTTTTTTATCCAAAGCACTGTTACACAATGGAATAGTTTGGCCCTCTGAAATGAAGCATACTGAAAATTTCAAAATAAAAGCCTTGAATATTTTTACGTCATGTAATTGCTCTTTTTGGCCGTATATGACTTTTTCATCCAAAGCACTGTTACACATGGGATTTGTTCGGAACTTTAAAATGGAGCATAATAATAATTTCAAAATAAAAGCCTTGAATATTTTTACATCAGGTAATTGCGCTTTTTGGCTTAATGTGACTTTTTCATCCAAAGCACTGTTACACATGGGATTAGTTCGGAACTTTAAAATGGAGCATAATAATAATTTCAAAATAAAAGCCTTGCATATTTTTACATCAGGTAATTGCGCTTTTTGGCTTTATGTGACTTTTTTATCCAAAGCACTGTTACACATGGGATTCGTTCAGAACTTTAAAATGGAGCATACTGAAAATTTCAAAATAAAAGCCTTGAATATTTTTACATCATGCAATTGCTGTTTTTGGCTTTGTATGACTTTTTCATCCAAAGCACTGTTACACATGGTATTAGTACGGAACTTTAAAATGAAGTTTAACAAAACTTCCAAAATAAAAGCCTTGAGAAAATTTTAAATCGTACCGAATGGTGCACGTCCGCCTCGCTTAACGTTCTTGCGGTTCTCCGCGTGCCACTGATCACGTCGCGGCGTTCTTTAGCGTCGACGCCGATTTGTGGCGTGACGACGCCGGGCCCAAGCCCGACGGGCGCGCCTTGGCAGGCCCCGGCTAAATTTCTTCCGAAATTTTCTAGTTGGGGCCTGCCATGCAAAGCAATGGCAGGAACCTATTACTATTGTCGGAGAAAAGCGTCTCTTTAATATTCTTTATTTTTCTTCCGTAACCGTTAATGCGGCTCATACCGCTGGGTGCACACCTACAAATGAGGTATCAAAACGTGCAGAAAATTCACGCCATTGGAGCTATTACTTCTGGTGGGATTTGGGCTTAACGTGGCGACATAATTCGCAAAAAACTACAAAAAAAACCCCATTATAACTCAATGGGAAAAATCCTAGAAATACCCTATTTTTGAGGATTTGCTGTGTCGTCACAAATTCACCTAGAAATGCCATTCAAATTTCATTTTGTAGATACGTCTGTGATCTCTTCGAAAGTGAAGACGGCTCGTCGATACCAGTTACGGTTTGTCCACAATTTGCCTCTAAGCGACCCAAAGTTTCTCATTTTTCCTAAAGTTAGAGTGCGTCTCTGGCTGCTTAGAGTGAGAGATGAAGACAACTTTTTCAGCCCAAATCATTTTTGAAATCGCCATCACGCCCACAAATATCGCACGATTAGTATCAAAATCGGTCCTGACATTGATACGCCTGTCTGCTCCGGTAAAATGTTTTCGAAATTTATCTAGACCGTACGGTTTTCTGTCACGGTGCTTCAGAGCAAAGTCATGCGACAGGATTTTCTGAGGCTCTCAGGCTCTTTCACTAACACTTCACACCTTGGTGTGAAACTTATTTAACATAGCAACGGAACTCAAGAGGCTATTGGCTGCTGATTTGGACTACAAATACGCATCATTGTAGTTCTATCTATAGTGGAACCCTCAGTTGAAACAGATCAGGACTTAACTGGCCTTTATAACTACTTGCTGCTATGGGCTGTATATAACTGATTTAACTCAGTAACTGTTACACATGGGATTAGTTTTGAACTTTAAAATGAAGCTTAACAAAAATTTCACAATAAAAGCCTTGAATATTTTTACATCATGTAATTGCTCTTTTTGGCTTTATTTGACTTTTTCATCCAAAGCACTGTTACACATGGTATTAGTTTGGCCCTTTGAAATGAAGCTTAACAAAAATTTCAAAATAAAAGCCTTGAATATTTTTACATCAGAAAATTGCTCTTTTGAGCTGTATATAACTGATTTAACCCAGCAATTGTTACACATGGGATTAGTGTGGCAATTTAAAATTAAGCTTGATGAAAATTTCAAAATAAAAGCCTTGAATATTTTTACATCAGGTAATTGCTCTTTTTGGCTTTATTTGACTTTTTCATCCAAAGCACTGTTACACATGGTATTAGTTTGGCCCTTTGAAATGAAGCATACTGAAAATTTCAAAATAAAAGCCTTGAATATTTTTACATGACGTAATTGCTCTTTTTGGCTTTATTTGACTTTTTCATCCAAAGCACTCTTACACGTGGTATTAGTTCAGAACTTTAAAATGAAGCATACTGAAAATTTCAAAATAAAAGCCTTGAATATTTTTACATCAGCTACTTGTGTTTTGAGCATTATATAACTGATTTAACCCAATGACTATTACACATGGGATTAAAATAGACTGTTTTGCATGAGCAGCAGATAGATCCTCTATTGCACATGTGTCAAACTCAAGGCCCGCGGGCCACATGTGGCCCGCTACGTCATTTTATGTGGCCCTCTCCCCCCTACCACCGTTTTACAGCCCCATTGATTGACTTAAAATAGGTTTTGAGCACGAATTGACTACAAACTACATATCCCATAATGCCTTCCGATTCTTACCAACCAACATTACGGCTTCTCGCCACTAGAGTGCAGCAGAGTCACCTCAAGCTGATTATTAATTTTCCCAGCGAATAAAACTGAAACATCGACAAGCTAACAAGCTAAAGAGCAAAGTCCCGTGATGTTTCAATCGAGGACTTTTACCGTCTACTGCCCCCTGATTTGATGCCACAGCTTCGACTCCATGCAGCTCGTGTTTTGTCCACGTTTGGAAGCACCTATCTGTGCGAACAGATGTTTTCAATAATGACTTTAAACAAGACCAAGCACAGATCGCGCATTACTGACGAAAACCTACACGCCGTTTTGCGGATTGCCACAGAATAGAACTAAAACCAGACATCGACGAACTGACCAGGGGAAAACGGTGCCAGACATCCGGCCAGAAAACATTGGTAAGCACGAACAAACTAAATTTAAATAGAATGAATGTAAAACCAAAACTCAGTATACTGGAATATGCATATAGTTTATTGATTTTGCTTGTGTTTTGTTTATTTACAGAACACAACACAATGAGGATGTGTGTGAGTTGGTGACAGGGTGAAGAGGGATCAGCGTTGTGTTCAAGGACAGGCAACGTCACCTCATTGTTTTGTTCTTATGTGAAATGCATGTTCGTTGTGTAATAAATAACGAAAAAGTTTTGTGAATGAAGTTGAGAGTTAATATCAAAACTTGTTTTTTATTATTTGTCTGCTTATCTTCAAAGCAGACAAAGAATAATTTTCCCAGCGAATAAAACTGAAACATCGACAAGCTAACGAGCTAAAGAGCGAAGTTTAGCTGAGCAGTTTAAAAATACTGAGCATATTTTTAAACTGCTCAGTTTAAAAATACTGTAATTTTTAAACTGAGCAGTAATTTTACATCCATGCAAACTCAAATGTAATATTTAAAACTTGAATACATAAAATCAGTTATTTAACAATATGAGGTGTTGTTTAAAAATAAAAAAGATAGCAATTTCTTTTTATTGCAGAGACATTAGATTCTTAAATTTATGGTATTCTTTAAATGTTGTAATTTTGGTTCATTGTAAACTTTACCTGTAAAAAGTTTGTAGAAATCTTTAACATAAGGTCAATATATATTTTTAAACTGTAATATGTTGTGTGTGTGTGCGTTATTGAAAATTTATATTTGTGACAATCATTAGGTAAATGCTAATGAACTGCCTTCCTGCAGTTTATGAGCATTGAACTGTTACTAAATAGTTCAATGCAAGGTTCATTAGCATTAGCATTTTAGCTTCAATAAGCTATTAGCTATTTATTTTACTTTTTAGCAATGTTTAGTATACTGAATGGAGTAAATCAATTATAGAAAATATCCTAGTGATTTCCCACATACTGATGAAAGCAATGACGCTAACATTAGCGTTTCTGCTGATTTTAGCTGATATACTTACTTTATAATACTGAATGGTGCACGTCCACCTTACTTAACGTTCTTGCGGTTCTCCACATGCCACTGATTACGTTGCGGCGTTCTTTAGCATCGATGCCAATTTGTAGCGTGACAACGCCGGGCCCAAACCCCACAGGCGCGCCTTGGCAGGCCCCGGCTAAATTTCTTCCGAAATTTTCTAGTTGGGGCCTGCCATGCAAAGCAATGGCAGGAACCTATTACTCTACACCCAACAAGCGTCTCTTTATTATTATAGTTCTTTATTTTTCTTCCGTAACCGTTAATGCGGCTCATACCGCTGGGTGCACACCTACAAATGAGGTATCAAAACGTGCAGAAAATTCACGCCATTGTTGCTATTACTTTTGGTGGGATTTGGGCTTAACGTGGCGACATAATTCGCAAAAAACTACGAAAAAAACCCCATTATAAGTCAATGGGAAAAATCCTGGAAATACCCTATTTTTGAGGATTTTCTGTGTCGTCACTAATTCACGTAGAAATGCCATTCAAATTTCATTTTGTAGATACGTCTGTGATCTCTTCGAAAGTGAAGACGGCTCGTCGATAACAGTTACGGTTTGTCCACAATTTGCCTCTAAGCGACCCAAAGTTTCTCATTTTTTCTAAAGTTAGAGTGCTTTTCTCGCTGATTAGAGTGAGAGATCAAGACAACTTTTTCAACCCAAATCATTTTTGAAATCGCCATCACGCCCACAAATATCGCACGATTAGTATCAAAATCGGTCCTGACATTGATACGCCTGTCTGCTCCGGTAAAATCTTTTCGAAATTTATCTAGATCGTACGGTTTTCTGTCACGGTGCTTCAGAGCAAAGTCATGCGACAGGATTTTCTGAGGCTGTCTGAGGCTCTCTCCCATGTATTTGAATAGAATTTCAGATCTGGGCACAACATTTCTTTCTCTCATCGCTGTAAATGTTCTGAGTGAGGTACAGATATGAATCTCGGGACTATCGCAGAAGACACATTGAACTGTCATACGCTTAAAACGCTTTTCGAATATGTATTACGGTTCCCGACCAGGAAGGATTTGTTTCCAATGCTTTTTGTCAGTAAAACGTGTTTGCTCAAACACACAATTGTGTGTTTGACAGCTCAGAGCTCAGAGCTCACACCCTGCTGAGACCATTATTTGCCATAGCAACGGATCTCAAGAGGCTATTGGCTGCTGGTTTGGACTACAGATACGCATCATTGTAGTTCTATCTATAGTGGAACCCTCAGTTGAAACAGATCAGGACTGAACTGGCCTTTAGAACTATTTGCTGCTATGGGCTGTATATAACTGATTTAACTCAGGAACTGTTACACATGGTATTAGTTTGGAACTTTAAAATGGAGCATAATAATAATTTCAAAATAAAAGCCTTGAATATTTTTACATCATGTAATTGCTGTTTTTGGCTTTGTATGACTTTTTCATCCAAAGCACTGTTACACATGGGATTAGTTCGGAACTTTAAAATGGAGCATAATAATAATTTCAAAATAAAAGCCTTGAAAATTTTTACATGACGTAATTGCTCTTTTTGGCTTTATTTGACTTTTTCATCCAAAGCACTCTTACACATGGTATTAGTTCAGAACTTTAAAATGAAGCATACTGAAAATTTCAAAATAAAAGCCTTGAATATTTTTACATCATGTAATTGCTCTTTTTGGCTTTATTTGACTTTTTCATCCAAAGCACTGTTACACATGGTATTAGTTTGGCCCTTTGAAATGAAGCTTAACAAAAATTTCAAAATAAAAGCCTTGAATATTTTTACATCAACTACTTGCGTTTTCAGCATTATATAACTGATTTAACCCAATGACCATTACACATGGGATTAAAATAGACTGTTTTGCATGAGCAGCAGATAGATCCTCTATTGCACATGTGTCAAACTCAAGGCCCGCGGGCCACATGTGGCCGGCTACGTCATTTTATGTGGCCCTCTCCCCCCTACCACCGTTTTACAGCCCCATTGATTGACTTAAAATAGGTTTTGAGCACGAATTGACTACAAACTACATATCCCATAATGCCTTCCGATTCTTACCAACCAACATTACGGCTTCTCGCCACTAGAGTGCAGCAGAGTCACCTCAAGCTGATTATTAATTTTCCCAGCGAATAAAACTGAAACATCGACAAGCTAAGAAGCTAAAGAGCGAAGTTCCGTGATGTTTCAATCGAGGACTTTTACCGTCTACTGCCCCCTGATTTGATGCCACAGCTTCGACTCCATGCAGCTCGTGTTTTGTCCACGTTTGGAAGCACCTATCTGTGCGAACAGATGTTTTCAATAATGACTTTAAACAAGACCAAGCACAGATCGCGCATTACTGACGAAAACCTACACGCCGTTTTGCGGATTGCCACAGCACCAGAACTAAAACCAGACATCGACGAACTGACCAGGGGAAAACGGTGCCAGACATCCGGCCAGAAAACATTGGTAAGCACAAACAAACTACATTTAAATAGAATGAATGTAAAACCAAAACTCAGTATACTGGAATATGCATATAGTTTATTGATTTTGCTTGTGTTTTGTTTATTTACAGAACACAACACAATGAGGATGTGTGTGAGTTGGTGACAGGGTGAAGAGGGATCAGCGTTGTGTTCAAGGACAGGCAACATCACCTCATTGTTTTGTTCTTATGTGAAATGCATGTTCGTTGTGTAATAAATAACGAAAAAGTTTTGTGAATGAAGTTGAGAGTTTATATCAAAACTTGTTTTTTATTATTTGTCTGCTTATCTTCAAAGCAGACAAAGAATAATTTTCCCAGCGAATAAAACTGAAACATCGACAAGCTAACGAGCTAAAGAGCGAAGTTTAGCTGAGCAGTTTAAAAATACTGAGCATATTTTTAAACTGCTCAGTTTAAAGATACTGTAATTTTTAAACTGAGCAGTAATTTTACATCCATGCAAACTCAAATGTAATATTTAAAACTTGAATACATAAAATCAGTTATTTAACAATATGAGGTGTTGTTTAAAAATAAAAAAGATAGCAATTTCTTTTTATTGCAGAGACATTAGATTCTTAAATTTATGGTATTCTTTAAATGTTGTAATTTTGGTTCATTGTAAACTTTACCTGTAAAACGTTTGTAGAAATCTTTAACATAAGGTCAATATATATTTTTAAACTGTAATATGTTGTGTGTGTGTGCGTTATTGAAAATTTATATTTGTGACAATCATTAGGTAAATGCTAATGAACTGCCTTCCTGCAGTTTATGAGCATTGAACTGTTACTAAACAGTTCAATGCAAGGTTCATTAGCGTTAGCATTTTAGCTTCAATAAGCTATTAGCTATTTATTTTACTTTTTAGCAATGTTTAGTATACTGAATGGAGTAAATCAATTACAGAAAATATCCTAGTGATTTCCCACATACTGATGAAAGCAATGACGCTAACATTAGCGTTTCTGCTGATTTTAGCTGATATACTTACTTTATAATACTGAATGGTGCACGTCCGCCTCGCTTAACGTTCTTGCGATTCTCCGCGTGCCACTGATTACGTTGCGGCGTTCTTTGGCGTCGACGCCGATTTGTGGCGTGACGACGCCGGGCCCATGCCCGACGGGCGCGCCTCGGCAGGCCCCGGCTAAATTTCTTCCGAAATTTTCTAGTTGGGGCCTGCCATGCAAAGCAATGGCAGGAACCTATTACTATTGTCGGAGAGAAGCGTCTCTTTAATCTTCTTTATTTTTCTTCCGTCACCGTTAATGCGGCTCGTACCGCTGGGTGCACACCTACAAATGAGGTATCAAAACGTGCAGAAAATTCACGCCATTGGAGCTATTACTTCTGGTGGGATTTGGGCTTAACGTGGCGACATAATTCGCAAAAAACTACGAAAAAAACCCCATTATAAGTCAATGGGAAAAATCCTGGAAATACCCTATTTTTGAGGATTTGCTGTGTCGTCACAAATTCACCTAGAAATGCCATTCAAATTTCATTTTGTAGATACGTCTGTGATCTCTTCGAAAGTGAAGACGGCTCGTCGATACCAGTTACGGTTTGTCCACAATTTGCCTCTAAGCGACCCAAAGTTTCTCATTTTTCTTCAAATTAGAGTGACAGCCCATCTCGGTTCATATCTGGGCACAACATTTCTTTCTCTCATCACTGTAAATGCTCTGAGTGAGGTACAGATATGAATCTCGGGACTATCGCAGAAGACACATTGAACTGTCATACGCTTAAAACGCTTTTCCAATATGTATTACGGTTCCCGAACAAGAAGGATTTGTTTCCAATGCTTTTTTTCAGTAAAGTGTGTTTGCTCAAACACACTTGTGTGTTTGAGAGCTCAGAGCTCACAGCTCACACCTGCTGAGACCATTATTTACCATAGCAACGGAACTCAAGAGGCTATTGGCTGCTGGTTAGGACTACGAATACGCATCACTGTAGTTCTATCTACCCTCAGTTGAAACAGATCAGGACTGAGAACTGGCCTTTAGAACTACCTGCTGCTATCGGCTGTATATAACTGATTTAACTCAGTAACTGTTACACATGGGATTAGTTTTAAACTTTAAAATGAAGCATACTGAAAATTTCAAAATAAAAGCCTTGAATATTTTACATGACGTAATTGCTCTTTTTGGCCGTATATGACTTTTTCATCCAAAGCAATGTTACACATGGGATTAGTTCGGAACTTTAAAATGGAGCATAATAATAATTTCAAAATAAAAGCCTTGAATATTTTTACATCAGGTAATTGCTGTTTTTGGCTTTATGTGACTTTTTCATCCAAAGCAATGTTTCACATGGGATTAGTTTGGAACTTTAAAATTAAGCATACTGAAAATTTCAAAATAAAAGCCTTGAATATTTTACATGACGTAATTGCTCTTTTTGGCCGTATATGACTTTTTCATCCAAAGCACTGTTACACGTGGTATTAGTTTGGCCCTCTGAAATGAAGCATACTGAAAATTTCAAAATAAAAGCCTTGAATATTTTTACATCATGTAATTGCTTTTTTTGGCCGTATAAGACTTTTTCATCCAAAGCACTGTTACACATGGTATTAGTTTGGCCCTTTAAAATGAAGCTTAACAAAAATTTCAAAATAAAAGCCTTGAATATTTTTACATGACATAATTGCTCTTTTTGGCTTTATTTGACTTTTTCATCCAAAGCACTGTTACACATGGTATTAGTTTGGCCCTTTGAAATGAAGCTTAACAAAAGTTTCAAAATAAAAGCCTTGAATATTTTTACATGACGTAATTGCTCTTTTTGCCTTTATTTGACTTTTTCATCCAAAGCACTCTTACACGTGGTATTAGTTCGGAACTTTAAAATGAAGCTTAACAAATATTTCAAAATAAAAGCCTTGAATATTTTTACATGACATAATTGCTCATTTTGGCTTTATTTGACTTTTTCATCCAAAGCACTGTTACACATGGTATTAGTTTGGCCCTTTGAAATGAAGCTTAACAAAAGTTTCAAAATAAAAGCCTTGAATATTTTTACATGACGTAATTGCTCTTTTTGGCTTTATTTGACTTTTTCATCCAAAGCACTCTTACACGTGGTATTAGTTCGGAACGTTAAAATGAAGCATACTGAAAATTTCAAAATAAAAGCCTTGAATATTTTTACATCAGGTAATTGCTGTTTTTGGCCGTATATGACTTTTTCATCCAAAGCACTGTTACACATGGGATTAGTTTGGAACTTTAAAATGGAGCATAATAATAATTTCAAAATAAAAGCCCTGAATATTTTTACATCACGTAATTGCTCTTTTTGGCTTTATCTGACTTTTCCATCCAAAGCACTGTTACACATGGGATTAGTTTGGAACTTTAAAATTAAGCATACTGAAAATTTCAAAATAAAAGCCTTGAATATTTTACATGACGTAATTGCTCTTTTTGGCCGTATATGACTTTTTCATCCAAAGCACTGTTACACGTGGTATTAGTTTGGCCCTCTGAAATGAAGCATACTGAAAATTTCAAAATAAAAGCCTTGAATATTTTTACATCATGTAATTGCTTTTTTTGGCCGTATATGACTTTTTCATCCAAAGCACTGTTACACATGGTATTAGTTTGGCCCTTTAAAATGAAGCTTAACAAAAATTTCAAAATAAAAGCCTTGAATATTTTTACATGACATAATTGCTCTTTTTGGCTTTATTTGACTTTTTCATCCAAAGCACTGTTACACATGGTATTAGTTTGGCCCTTTGAAATGAAGCTTAACAAAAGTTTCAAAATAAAAGCCTTGAATATTTTTACATGACGTAATTGCTCTTTTTGGCTTTATTTGACTTTTTCATCCAAAGCACTCTTACACGTGGTATTAGTTCGGAACTTTAAAATGAAGCTTAACAAATATTTCAAAATAAAAGCCTTGAATATTTTTACATGACATAATTGCTCTTTTTGGCTTTATTTGACTTTTTCATCCAAAGCACTGTTACACATGGTATTAGTTTGGCCCTTTGAAATGAAGCTTAACAAAAGTTTCAAAATAAAAGCCTTGAATATTTTTACATGACGTAATTGCTCTTTTTGGCTTTATTTGACTTTTTCATCCAAAGCACTCTTACACGTGGTATTAGTTCGGAACGTTAAAATGAAGCATACTGAAAATTTCAAAATAAAAGCCTTGAATATTTTTACATCAGCTACTTGTGTTTTGAGCATTATATAACTATTTTAACCCAAGGACTATTACGCTTGGGATTAGTTTGGCCCTTTGAAATGAAGTTTTACAAAACTTCCAAAATAAAAGCCTCGACAACATTTTAAATCGTACCGAACGGTGCACGTCCGCCTCGCTTAACGTTCTTGCGGTTCTCCGCGTGCCACTGATTACGTCGCGGCGTTCTTTGGCGTCGACGCCGATTTGTGGCGTGACGACGCCGGGCCCGAACCCCACGGCCGCGCCTTGGCAGGCCCCGGCTAAATTTCTTCCGAAATTTTCTAGTTGGGGCCTGCCATGCAAAGCAATGGCAGGAACCTATTACTATTGTCGGAGAAAGTGTTTCTTTATTCTTTATTTTTCTTCCGTAACCGTTAATGCGGCTCATACTGCTGGGTGCACACCTACAAATGAGGTATCAAAACGTGCAGAAAATTCACGCCATTCCAGCTATTACTTTTGGTGGGATTTGGGCTTAACGTGGCGACATAATTCGCAAAAAACTACGAAAAAAACCCCATTATAAGTCAATGGGAAAAATCCTAGAAATACCCTATTTTTGAGGATTTTCTGTGTCGTCACAAATTCACCTAGAAATGCCATTCAAATTTCATTTTGTAGATACGTCTGTGATCTCTTCGAAAGTGAAGACGGCTCGTCGATACCAGTTACGGTTTGTCCACAATTTGCCTCTAAGCGACCCAAAGTTTCTCATTTTTCCTAAAGTTAGAGTGCGTCTCTGGCTGCTTAGAGTGAGAGATGAAGACAACTTTTTCAGCCCAAATCATTTTTGAAATCGCCATCACGCCCACAAATATCGCACGATTAGTATCAAAATCGGTCCTGACATTGATACGCCTGTCTGCTCCGGTAAAATGTTTTCGAAATTTATCTAGACCGTACGGTTTTCTGTCACGGTGCTTCAGAGCAAAGTCATGCGACAGGATTTTCTGAGGCTGTCTGAGGCTCTCTCCCATGTATTTGAATAGAATTTCAGATCTGGGCACAACATTTCTTTCTCTCATCGCTGTAAATGCTCTGAGTGAGGTACAGATATGAATCTCGGGACTATCGCAGAAGACACATTGACCTCTCATACGCTTTAAACGCTTTTCGAATATGTATTACGGTTCCCCAACAGGAAGGATTTGTTTCCAATGCTTTTTGTCAGTAAAACGTGTTTGCTCAAACACACAATTGTGTGTTTGACAGCTCAGAGCTCAGAGCTCACACCCTGCTGAGACCATTATTTGCCATAGCAACGGATCTCAAGAGGCTATTGGCTGCTGGTTTGGACTACAAATACGCATCGCTGTAGTTCTATCTATAGTGGACCGCTCAGTTGAAACAGATCAGGACTGAACTGGCCTTTAGAACTAATTGCTGCTATGGGCTGTATATAACTGATTTAACTCAGTAACTGTTACACATGGGATTAGTTTTAAACTTTAAAATTAAGCATATTGAAAATTTCACAATAAAAGCCTTGAATATTTTTACATCATGTAATTGCTCTTTTTGGCTTTATTTGACTTTTTCATCCAAAGCACTGTTACACATGGTATTAGTTTGGCCCTTTGAAATGAAGCATACTGAAAATTTCAAAATAAAAGCCTTGAATATTTTTACATCATGTAATTGCTCTTTTTGGCTTTATTTGACTTTTTCATGCAAAGCACTGTTACACATGGGATTCGTTCGGAACTTTGAAATTAAGCATACTGAAAATTTCAAAATAAAAGCCTTGAATATTTTTACATCAACTACTTGCGTTTTCAGCATTATATAACTGATTTAACCCAATGACTATTACACATGGGATTAAAATAGACTGTTTTGCATGAGCAGCAGATAGATCCTCTATTGCACATGTGTCAAACTCAAGGCCCGCGGGCCACATGTGGCCGGCTACGTCGTTTTATGTGGCCCTCTCCCCCCTACCACCGTTTGACAGCCCCGTTGATTGACTTAAAATAGGTTTTGAGCACGAATTGACTACAAACTACATATCCCATAATGCCTTCCGATTCTTACCAACCAACATTACGGCTTCTCGCCACTAGAGTGCAGCAGAGTCACCTCAAGCTGATTATTAATTTTCCCAGCGAATAAAACTGAAACATCGACAAGCTAACAAGCTAAAGAGCGAAGTCCCGTGATGTTTCAATCGAGGACTTTTACCGTCTACTGCCCCCTGATTTGATGCCACAGCTTCGACTCCATGCAGCTCGTGTTTTGTCCACGTTTGGAAGCACCTATCTGTGCGAACAGATGTTTTCAATAATGAATTTAAACAAGGCCAAGCACAGATCGCGCATTACTGACGAAAACCTACACGCAGTTTTGCGGATTGCCACAGAATAGAACTAAAACCAGACATCGACGAACTGACCAGGGGAAAACGGTGCCAGACATCCGGCCAGAAAACATTGGTAAGCACGAACAAACTACATTTAAATAGAATGAATGTAAAACCAAAACTCAGTATACTGGAATATGCATATAGTTTATTGATTTTGCTTGTGTTTTGTTTATTTACAGAACACAACACAATGAGGATGTGTGTGAGTTGGTGACAGGGTGAAGAGGGATCAGCGTTGTGTTCAAGGACAGTTCGTTGCGTAATAAATAACGAAAAAGTTTTGTGAATGAAGTTGAGAGTTAATATCAAAACTTGTTTTTTATTATTTGTCTGCTTATCTTCAAAGCAGACAAAGAATAATTTTCCCAGCGAATAAAACTGAAACATCGACAAGCTAACGAGCTAAAGAGCGAAGTTTAGCTGAGCAGTTTAAAAATACTGAGCATATTTTTAAACTGCTCAGTTTAAAAATACTGTAATTTTTAAACTGAGCAGTAATTTTACATCCATGCAAACTCAAATGTAATATTTAAAACTTGAATACATAAAATCAGTTATTTAACAATATGAGGTGTTGTTTAAAAATAAAAAAGATAGCAATTTCTTTTTATTGCAGAGACATTAGATTCTTAAATTTATGGTATTCTTTAAATGTTGTAATTTTGGTTCATTGTAAACTTTACCTGTAAAAAGTTTGTAGAAATCTTTAACATAAGGTCAATATATTTTTTTAAACTGTAATATGTTGTGTGTGTGTGCGTTATTGAAAATTTATATTTGTGACAATCATTAGGTAAATGCTAATGAACTGCCTTCCTGCAGTTTATGAGCATTGAACTGTTACTAAACAGTTCAATGCAAGGTTCATTAGCGTTAGCATTTTAGCTTCAATAAGCTATTAGCTATTTATTTTACTTTTTAGCAATGTTTAGTATACTGAATGGAGTAAATCAATTACAGAAAATATCCTAGTGATTTCCCACATACTGATGAAAGCAATGACGCTAACATTAGCGTTTCTGCTGATTTTAGCTGATATACTTACTTTATAATACTGAATGGTGCACGTCCGCCTCGCTTAACGTTCTTGCGATTCTCCGCGTGCCACTGATTACGTTGCGGCGTTCTTTAGCGTCGACGCCGATTTGTAGCGTGACGACGCCGGGCCCATGCCCGACGGGCGCGCCTTGGCAGGCCCCGGCTAAATTTCTTCCGAAATTTTCTAGTTCTTCTTTATTTTTCTTCCGTAACCGTTAATGCGGCTCATACCGCTTGGTGCACACCTACAAATGAGGTATCAAAACCTGCAGAAAATTCACGCCATTCCAGCTATTACTTCTGGTGGGATTTGGGCTTAACGTGGCGACATAATTCGCAAAAAACTACGAAAAAAACCCCATTGTAAGTCAATGGGAAAAATCCTAGAAATACCCTATTTTTGAGGATTTTCTGTGTCGTCACAAATTCACCTAGAAATGCCATTCAAATTTCATTTTGTAGATACGTCTGTGATCTCTTCGAAAGTGAAGACGGCTCGTCGATACCAGTTACGGTTTGTCCACAATTTGCCTCTAAGCGACCCAAAGTTTCTCATTTTTCCTAAAGTTAGAGTGCGTCTCTGGCTGCTTAGAGTGAGAGATGAAGACAACTTTTTCAGCCCAAATCATTTTTGAAATCGCCATCACGCCCACAAATATCGCACGATTAGTATCAAAATCGGTCCTGACATTGATACGCCTGTCTGCTCCGGTAAAATGTTTTCGAAATTTATCTAGACCGTACGGTTTTCTGTCACGGTGCTTCAGAGCAAAGTCATGCGACAGGATTTTCTGAGGCTGTCTCAGGCTCTCTCCCATGTATTTGAATAGAATTTCAGATCTGGGCACAACATTTCTTTCTCTCATCGCTGTAAATGTTCTGAGTGAGGTACAGATATGAATCTCGGGACTATCGCAGAAGACACATTGAACTGTCATACGCTACAAACGCTTTTCGAATATGTATTACGGTTCCCGAACAGGAAGGATTTGTTTCCAATGCTACTTTTCAGTAAAATGTGTTTGCTCAAACACACAATTGTGTGTTTGACAGCTCAGAGCTCAGAGCTCACACCCTGCTGAGACCATTATTTGCCATAGCAACGGAACTCAAGAGGCTATTGGCTGCTGATTTGTACTACAAATACGCATCGCTGTAGTTCTATCTATCCTCAGTTGAAACAGATCAGGACTGAGAACTGGCCTTTAGAACTACCTGCTGCTATGGGCTGTATATAACTGATTTAACTCAGTAACTGTTACACATGGGATTAGTTTGGAACTTTAAAATTAAGCATACTGAAAATTTCAAAATAAAAGCCTTGAATATTTTACATGACGTAATTGCTCTTTTTGGCCGTATATGACTTTTTCATCCAAAGCAATGTTACACATGGGATTAGTTTGGAACTTTAAAATGAAGCATACTGAAAATTTCAAAATAAAAGCCTTGAATATTTTACATGACGTAATTGCTCTTTTTGGCCGTATATGCCTTTTTCATCCAAAGCAATGTTACACATGGGATTAGTTCGGAACTTTAAAATGGAGCATAATAATAATTTCAAAATAAAAGCCTTGAATATTTTTACATCAGGCAATTGCTGTTTTTGGCTCTATGTGACTTTTTCATCCAAAGCACTGTTACACATGGGATTAGTTTGGAACTTTAAAATTAAGCATACTGAAAATTTCAAAATAAAAGCCTTGAATATTTTTACATGACGTAATTGCTCTTTTTGGCCGTATATGACTTTTTCATCCAAAGCAATGTTACACATGGGATTAGTTCGGAACTTTGAAAATGGAGCATAATAATAATTTCAAAATAAAAGCCTTGAATATTTTTACATCATGTAATTGCTCTTTTTGGCTTTATTTGACTTTTTCATCCAAAGCACTGTTACACATGGTATTAGTTCAGAACTTTAAAATGAAGCGTAATGAAAATTTCAAAATAAAAGCCTTGAATATTTTTAAATCATGTAATTGCTGTTTCTGGCTTTGTATGACTTTTTCATCCAAAGCACTGTTACACATGGGATTAGTTTGGCCCTCTGAAATGAAGCATACTGAAAATTTCAAAATAAAAGCCTTGAATATTTTTACATGACGTAATTGCTCTTTTTGGCTTTATTTGACTTTTTCATCCAAAGCACTGTTACACGTGGTATTAGTTCAGAACTTTAAAATGAAGCATACTGAAAATTTCACAATAAAAGCCTTGAATATTTTACATGACGTAATTGCTCTTTTTGGCCGTATATGACTTTTTCATCCAAAGCAATGTTACACATGGGATTAGTTCGGAACTTTAAAATGGAGCATAATAATAATTTCAAAATAAAAGCCTTGAATATTTTTACATCAGGCAATTGCTGTTTTTGGCTCTATGTGACTTTTTCATCCAAAGCACTGTTACACATGGGATTAGTTTGGAACTTTAAAATGAAGCATACTGAAAATTTCAAAATAAAAGCCTTGAATATTTTTACATCAACTACTTGCGTTTTCAGCATTATATAACTGATTTAACCCAATGACCATTACACATGGGATTAAAATAGACTGTTTTGCATGAGCAGCAGATAGATCCTCTATTGCACATGTGTCAAACTCAAGGCCCGCGGGCCACATGTGGCCGGCTACGTCATTTTATGTGGCCCTCTCCCCCCTACCACCGTTTTACAGCCCCATTGATTGACTTAAAATAGGTTTTGAGCACGAATTGACTACAAACTACATATCCCATAATGCCTTCCGATTCTTACCAACCAACATTACGGCTTCTCGCCACTAGAGTGCAGCAGAGTCACCTCAAGCTGATTATTAATTTTCCCAGCGAATAAAACTGAAACATCGACAAGCTAACAAGCTAAAGAGCAAAGTCCCGTGATGTTTCAATCGAGGACTTTTACCGTCTACTGCCCCCTGATTTGATGCCACAGCTTCGACTCCATGCAGCTCGTGTTTTGTCCACGTTTGGAAGCACCTATCTGTGCGAACAGATGTTTTCAATAATGACTTTAAACAAGACCAAGCACAGATCGCGCATTACTGACGAAAACCTACACGCCGTTTTGCGGATTGCCACAGAATAGAACTAAAACCAGACATCGACGAACTGACCAGGGGAAAACGGTGCCAGACATCCGGCCAGAAAACATTGGTAAGCACAAACAAACTACATTTAAATAGAATGAATGTAAAACCAAAACTCAGTATACTGGAATATGCATATAGTTTATTGATTTTGCTTGTGTTTTGTTTATTTACAGAACACAACACAATGAGGATGTGTGTGAGTTGGTGACGGGGTGAAGAGGGATCAGCGTTGTGTTCAAGGACAGGCAACATCACCTCATTGTTTTGTTCTTATGTGAAATGCATGTTCGTTGTGTAATAAATAACGAAAAAGTTTTGTGAATGAAGTTGAGAGTTTATATCAAAACTTGTTTTTTATTATTTGTCTGCTTATCTTCAAAGCAGACAAAGAATAATTTTCCCAGCGAATAAAACTGAAACATCGACAAGCTAACGAGCTAAAGAGCGAAGTTTAGCTGAGCAGTTTCAAAATACTGAGCATATTTTTAAACTGCTCAGTTTAAAGATACTGTAATTTTTAAACTGAGCAGTAATTTTACATCCATGCAAACTCAAATGTAATATTTAAAACTTGAATACATAAAATCAGTTATTTAACAATATGAGGTGTTGTTTAAAAATAAAAAAGATAGCAATTTCTTTTTATTGCAGAGACATTAGATTCTTAAATTTATGGTATTCTTTAAATGTTGTAATTTTGGTTCATTGTAAACTTTACCTGTAAAACGTTTGTAGAAATCTTTAACATAAGGTCAATATATATTTTTAAACTGTAATATGTTGTGTGTGTGTGCGTTATTGAAAATTTATATTTGTGACAATCATTAGGTAAATGCTAATGAACTGCCTTCCTGCAGTTTATGAGCATTGAACTGTTACTAAACAGTTCAATGCAAGGTTCATTAGCGTTAGCATTTTAGCTTCAATAAGCTATTAGCTATTTATTTTACTTTTTAGCAATGTTTAGTATACTGAATGGAGTAAATCAATTATAGAAAATATCCTAGTGATTTCCCACATACTGATGAAAGCAATGACGCTAACATTAGCGTTTCTGCTGATTTTAGCTGATATACTTACTTTATAATACTGAATGGTGCACGTCCGCCTTACTTAACGTTCTTGCGATTCTCCGCGTGCCACTGATTACGTTGCGGCGTTCTTTAGCATCGATGCCGATTTGTAGCGTGACGACGCCGGGCCCAGAGCCACGGGCGCGCCTTGGCAGGCCCCGGCTAAATTTCTTCCGAAATTTTCTAGTTTTTATTACTATCTTACTGTAATTTGATTTGTTTAACTGTATTTTCTTTAAATAGCACAGTAATTATATAACATGGTTACTGTGATTTCATCAGATTTTTGTCATAATAAAATTACAGTAGTCCTGTAGTAGAATTACAAAAAGTTGTCATTTTACAGTAGTTCATGAAACTGCATACTTTGCTAGCTTTTAAAAGTTTAAATGTGAACTTGCAACTTAATTTACCAAACTTTCAAAAAATGTTTTATTTTTCTAATTAAAAAAATATATACATGTATATTTTAAAATCGCTTTATTTTATTGTCAATTTAAATCTGACAAACTGAAGCAAAACAAAATATACTATTTTGCAACAGCAATATTTGCTTGTTACATAGAAATCAAAGTATTGCAACCAAAGTGAAAAATAATCTGATCTAACAACATAACTGATACATTTACCCTCATGGTAATATTACATTGAATAAAATGAACTAAATAATCTTTACTAAAACAAAAGTGCCCAAATGTCAAAGTTTCCAAGCAAACTGCATTTCAAAGTCATAAAAACAATGTTTTACCAGCTTTTCATGTAAAATTTCCAGTCAAAATTCTAAATGTCGTTTTCTTCCTTTGAAGGGAGGAAGTATGGAGCCCTCTAGGGGACATGGGGAAAAAAATTTCTTTAGCGTTCTCTCTCAAAACTTTTGCGTTCCCTCGCAATACTGTACTGATCAGTTATGAGGCATAATTGAATACTGTACACCTTTCTTACAGTGGCTGCCGTATTTTCTGCTTTAATATAAGGTTATGTGAGGTTTTTCCATAAATGTTAATATCTTGTTGTGACATATCTGAATTTTTATATCTTTCTTTAGTATAAAAATGTACCACAAACCTTTAATATAAACAGAAACTTTCTGTAAGTAGGAAAGAAATAAAAATACATCCAAACTATTTGGACTATTTCTGAGTTATTATCGCGGGTAATAAATCATCTGACAGTTCTGATTGTGTCTCTGTTGTGTTCGTAGTCTGAATGGTTTAAAGGGCCGTTTTTATGTTCAGTTCCAACCTTAACAGACATAACCATGCAGTGAATAAATCGATTTTCAATCAGGTTTTTTTGCACCAAAGACTTAATAATAATAAACACGTTTTATTATTAAAAACACGACAAACTAATGGTGGTAAAGGGCCGCACTGGGTTAACTCGGGGAATCTCATCTGTCCGTTTATCATTCATACTTGATGACAGTCACGCCCACATCGACACGCCCACCACCCAAGTGTCAAAGTCGCGTTCTTCTGTCATATCAATAATTACTTACTTCATTCATATGGCTCTTACAGAACCTCAGTGAAAACTTGTTTATTATTATTAACTGTTTGGTGCAAAAAACTGACTGAAAATTGATATTTTTTACTGCATGTTTATGTCTGTTAAGGCTAAGATGGAATTGAAAGCAGCCCTGTAAACCATTCAGACTACGAACATATAAAACTTCAGATATTTCACAACGAGATACTAACATTCATGGAAAAACCTCACATAACCTTCACTGTAACAAATTGCCCTGTATTTTTACAGTAAAATGCTGGCAGCAGGGTTGCCAGCATTTTACTGTTAATTATACAGTACCCTTACTGTAATCAACTTTACAGTATATTACTGTCACAAAAGAAATCTTTTGATTACAGCACATTGCTGTTTTTATCAGATTTACAGTAGACTACTGGCAGCTGTGTTGCCAGTATATTACAGTTTTTCTATGGTATCATTACTGTAGAATTCACACACAGCTTACTACTGTAAATTTCCAATACAAAATAGAAACATAAAAAAAACACTTAGAAAATGTAAGTTCCATCATGTCAACCAACATTTATTTGGGAAAAAAAAAGAACCAACTCAAACATTGACTCATACACAGTTTTTAGTGGGCCACATAATAAAGAAGAAGGTTTTGAAACGACAACGTATGTGTGCCTTAAACCTAAACCTTTTCTACAAGAATGTTGAGGGTAAACTGTCCAAAGTAAGTCGTATTCTGGAAAAACAGTAAGAAAATCACCATCTATTTTGTAAAATAAATTTCTTAATAACTGATTTAAAGAGTTTTTGAATAAAGCATGAATTGTGGCCTTTTGATTAGTCTGAAATAAAATAAGTATGAAAGAAATTATGAAATAATGCATTGTACAACTCAGCACACTACTTTTTCAATACAAAATACTACTTTTAGTGGAAGTGAGGAACAATATGATGCAACATAAAACAAATGAAACATTTAATTTTCAATCTAAAGCATAGAAAAAAAATTGCAAATTTTAGTTTTGATAAAAATTTAAATGAAACATTTAGACTTGAATTTCCTTTAGGGCAAAATCAGAGCTCCCACTTCAAATGATAAAACAATGAAACAATATTTGACAACACACTGCCAAGATAAGTTAAACATTGTGCCTGTACAGTCAAAATTACAAATTACATCTGAAGAACAGAAAGTGGGAGCCTTAACAAAATTTATGCTATAAATTAAAAGAGATATCTAAGATTATGCTGACCTTTAAACCAAAAAAAATCTCTCAAGAACACCCCTGTTCAGGGATAAGTTGCCTTCATGCCTGTATAGTTTTTTGTTTGTTTGTTTGTTTTTGCGCGGAGGGGCAACAATATCTATAGCCTGGTTAGAAAGTTCTCACTAACCTATATGAAATTCCACTCAAAGTCCATGAGGTTTTTTAGCAGAGTTGAAACACGGGGGTTGACAGTGACCGACTTCTTTTGAACAGTTTTTCCTGTCCTCTTGGAGACAATCTTGCCACAGCTGGCCTTGGTCCCTCTTTCAGGGTTGATATCAAGAAAGCGCCTGAAAATGCAGTAATTTCAGATTAGCATATGATGCTTAAGGAGTCAGGGTCAAGATATATCAAATAATGTTATGCTAGCTTCCTTATTACAGCATGACAGATTAACTAAGCTAACTTTCAAACAGCTACAGTCTGCTTAAAAATGACAACTGTATGACAACATCATCTGACAAATAAATTATGCTCCAACTTACCGGATTGGCTCATAAAATGCAGGATTCAAATGGATAGTCCTTGTAAAGAAAATTCTAGAGGTTGCTTCCACATGTCACAACGACGTGTCTTCTTGAGAAATACAGTAGCGTTCTGTTTAAAGAGAGCCTCCTTGCCGTTGAATCTAACATCATTCCCAAAATGCAATGCTACTCACAGTATATTACAGTATTTTATTAAAAACAGTAATAATTGCCCAGAATGCATTGTTTTTCACGGTGCAGTACCGTTTTCAATAGAAACAGTATGATACTGTTCAGTTTTGGCCGTTTTTATACAGTAATTTGTTACAGTGTTGTATTAAAGCAGAAAGTACGGCGGCCACCGTAAGAAAGGCTTACAGTATTCAATTATGCTGCATAACTGATCAATACAGTATTGCGAGGGAACGCAAAAGGTTTTGCGAGGGAACGCAAAAGAAAAAAATTTCCTCATGTCCCCTAGTGGGCTCCATAAGGAAGGGATTCAGCAATGTCAAATTTTGAAGTTACATATTTTTCAAAACTTTATTGGAACCCCAACAGTACATCTTAAACATTTGGGCAAGTTTAAGACTGAGTGAACAGCCAAACAAAACCAACATGGATGAGTTCTGAGTTGGTCTCAGTCCTGAACTTCTCCAGAAATCATCAAAGGGTTGCTAAAAGATAAAGAAAGAAAAACATGTTTAATACATGAGATAACAGCACATTAAACTACATTTATGTCGGTTAAAGACAGACAGGATGAAAAGGAAAGGTTTAGTGGACAGACACTCTCTGACCTTCCTTCACTGTTGCTGTCCTCCTGTCTGTCTATTAGAAATGAACAGGACAGATACAGAGAGAAAGGCAGAGAAAAAGAGACAGGGAGCAAGATGGAGTAAGAGAACTGATTGTGTGTAAATGTGTAATTTTACCATTTTAAACGTTCCACTGGTTCATGAAGGAGGAGAATGGAGACACACAGGTTCACTGTTGTCCTAGTGTTGAGCATAAGTCGTCCTGTTGGTTTTGATGTTACTTTTCCGTTTGCAGCTTTTGTTCCACTTTCTGGGTTGAGGCTTATGAATTGCCTAAAAATGGATAGGAGACTATTCAAAATTACTCTTTTGTTTTTTTAAGTACATATTACATTTTTAGATTAGATGCCTGTGAACTACCAAATATGTTTTGTAAAGGCATTATTGAAATAGTTCTCATCTATGAAAAAACACTCTAGGTGGCAAAAGCCACTGCTGGACCCGCTTGTGCCCTTCATACTGTTTTCTGAAAAATAACAATGTTCATTGATACTAGTTATAATTTTAACTTAATACTCAGGTACACAGAGACATTTCCATAGACAGATACATTCATCTGTCTCTATCCATATACTATGTTTGCAGACAGAGACACCTTCTGTAACTTCTGTGCCTCTATTTGTAGACATAAAGTTGCAGATGGCAATATCTCACTATATCTTCCATCCATTAGTCTATGGACAGAAGGATGGAAGTTACAGTGAAACACAGGCAATTGGAGTATCTGGGGCGGTGAGAGGGGTGAGAGGTCGGTCTTGTCACTCCCACAAGATGCCTCACTGGGCGGTTGCCCATAGCAGAATCTGGCACTGGCTGATTAATCACAATTAATAACTATGTATGCCTAACTTTGTATGCTTGAAATGTAAATATGCATGCAGCTGTGCACTGTAAAAAAAAACGGCCTCATTTTACGGTAAAAAACTGGCAGCTGAGTTGCCAGAAGTTTACCGTCTTTATACGGTAAAAGTCTGGCAACCAAAACTGCCAGTTTTTTACCGTATTTGCTAAATGCAGGATTTCACCGTATTTTTGAAATACGGTAAAATTCTGGCAACCACAGCTGCCAGTTTTTCACCGTATGTTGTAAATGCAGGATTTTACCGTATTTTTAATATACGGTAAAATTCTGGCAACCACAGCTGCCAGTTTTTCACCGTATGTTGTAAATGCAGGATTTTACCGTATTTTTAATATACGGTAAAATTCTGGCAACCACAGCTGCCAGTTTTTCACCGTATGTTGTAAATGCAGGATTCTACCGTATTTTTAAAATACGGTAAAATACCGTACTTCCTAAAATATTTTAAAAAAAATAAAATGTGGTTTTGCCGTAGTAAATACGGTCATGCTGACTGAGGCATAATATCTACATGAGTGAAAAACACATCCAGACTGTATGATATATTGACATTTTATTGTAAACCCTCCCCCCCAAAAAAAACTTATGGTAAATTACTGGTCTCTGTTCCTACCAGAATTTTACCATACAAATTATAGTACAACAACCAAGGAAGTGTAACTTGTCAAGCATTTCTATACAGAAAGTTATAAAGAAAATAATTTCTAATTAAACAAAAATACAGATTACGAGTAATCCACTTAAAGAAACAATTTCTATTTAAAAAGTCAAGTTAAAAAAAGAACTGATTCTATTTTATGTCCAGTTTCCTCACGGTATTACTGAGATCTGGAAAACAAAAACAAAACAAACAGTATGTGTCCACATAAGAGATAACATATTGTAGAAGACAAAATGGTGATAAAAGGATTCTTGTTCTGGGTTGAGAGTCACAAGTCGCTGAGATCAGACGTTGCTCAGGATGGTTGTAGTCTTCCCAGTCACAGGTTGAAATTGAGACTCGCATGTTGTCAATCGGGTGTTTCCTCTCTGCTGGAAAACAAAAAGAAAAAGTTAGAAAGATGCACTACATGAACATCTTATTCGCTTAAATGTTTGTTTCACCTTTGTTGACTTGCATATGGACACAGGTACTTCAACCAGGTGGTGTGATCATTTCTGACTGAAAATTCAGTAGTTAAACCTTTGTTTGTTGTCAACAGGTGTGATCCTCTGGTCTGCAACCAGACAAAATACACAAACTAAAAACAAATATAACTGTTTTAGGCAATTTATGAAATAGATACTCACCATTTATCTGAGTCTCATGAAGGCCAATAGGTTGTCTTCAACCATTTATGTAAGTTACATTTCCTGCAAGCTAGCAGAAACAAAGCTGTAAATGTGAACACTTTTCATACAGGCAAACAAATTGATACAGCTGAGACAATTTATGCTAGGTTAGTTTTTCTCAGTCACTTTTGGTGCATTTCTCGAGTCATTGTTGGCATTTACAAAACAGTAAGCGCATTTCTCAAAACAATTTGTAGAAACAGGAAAAATAGCATTTGTTTGCTTTCAAAATCCTTAGTTCAGCTCTTAAAATCCTGTCTGTTAACATATCAGTGACTCAAAATAATAAGTTATAGTCTCTCTATGTACAGATAAGACAGTCAAATCGATTAGTCATGAGAAGAGACTACAAAAGGATCATTTACGCCAGTGTTTCTCAACCCTGGTCCTCAACGCCCCCCTGCTCTGCATGTTTTAGATGTGCCTCTACTCCAGAACAGCTGATTCAAATGATTGGATGACAATCAAGTACTGCAGAAGCTTGTTAATCATCCAGAGATACAATTCAGGTGTGTGGCAGAAGGGAAATACCTAAACCTGCAGGACAGGGTGACGCTGAAGACCAGGATTGAGAAACACTGATTTACGCTTTTGCTATAATTTATTCATGGACCATGCCATGGTGATTCAGAAAGAAAAAGACAGAAATGCAGAGAACAAAAAAAGTAGAAAAGGAGCCACAGGACAATCTCCTCAAGGAAAACTGTACAGTGCTGTAGAAATTACATTACATTTTAATTTCCATAGTCACTTTGTTCCTTAACTCCACTGAGGAATCTTTTTTCCTCAGTGGGGTTAAGGAATGAACAGTAGGGTGGGAGGACCTCCATCAGCATCATGTTGTGGGTCTCAGCCATGTCCTGATGTTGGACTGATGGAAACTGGCAGATGTCCTCAGCCTCTTCTGACTCTTCTTCTGCTTTCCTCCCAACTATTTCCTCCTCAGCCTCACTCCTCTTCTTCTCTCTGGCTGTTCACTCTGCCCAGATACTTGTTCATCAGTTCTCAGACATGTAACATTGTGTTGTGTTCTGACTATATAGAGCATAATGTTGCCAACTGATGGTTCACAAGATGCACCTCCAATCTGTTTCAGAAAACTGGTTGATCGTTGGTTGAGCTAATGGTTCATACACTGACCTGTTAGAGAAACTCAGGACTCACTTGGGAGCAATTTACCAATTCAGGACAGATTTAGAAAATAATAGAATATAAATTAATTAATATATGATTCACATTATGACAACTTTAAGACTTATGCATGTTAAGACTTACACAATGAACTGATGCTATTTTGGAAGTTGAGAATTCAACACAGACACGTTGTTGTCCTGTTGTCCTCATTTTCTGTATACACCCTTTATCCTCCGGGTCAAAATGACCCGTCTTCAATAAACCCCCAATATAAGCAGCTTAATTGAATTTTAAACACCAAATTCTATCTTGTATATTGTCACTCACCACAAAATGTGTGAATACTTGACTTTTCCCTCTCCACTTGAATTTCTATAGCTTAAGAAAAAAAATGTGCAAAATGAGTTTCGAATGCATTTTTATTCATCACAGTGACTAATTTTCTTTTACTTTTCTCCAGTGAACAAGAGGATGTACAATACAAAAATATGAAAAATAACATAACCCATTCAACTAATTGGCACATGTAGGGCAGTATGCAAGTGCACAGCCTTTGCAGATATATTTCTTACACCTGCAGCACACAGTATGTGTTTTACAGTCTGAGGGCAGAACTGACATCTCTTCCTCTTACTTGGCTTAGCTGAGGAAGTGGCTGTGGTAGATGGATCCTCAGGTTGATCAGGAGCTGCTGCACTCTGAATAGCTTTCACAACTGCTGCTGAGGCTTCTGTGTGGGGGACATGCTTCCTTCTTTCAATGAGTGGAGTTACAAGTGCCTTTCCTAGCTGCTCCAGGAACACCCTCTTCTTGTTGTGCTTATGAGACATCCAGGTTGGGTTGATCTCTATCCAAATCACAAAGGCATTGTAGGAGGACACATCAATGATGTTGTGGAAGATGACCAGGGGCCAGCGGGCAGTCATTCTTCTGCAGCTATATGCTCCAATCACCTTATCTAGGTTGTCCACACCTCCTTTGTTTCGGTTTTATTCCAGGATGATGATTGGCTTCCTGTCCTCACGGTCACTAATGTCGCCGTCTTTGTGCAGTGTGCTCAGAAGAACTACATTCTTGTTTTTCTTTGGGAGGTAGGAAACTAGAGTGGTGGTGGGTGTGAAGGCAAACTTTGAGGAGAAGACCTCTCTCTCCTTTGACCCAAGCAGTGCAGGTGGGAGCTCAGGCTTGTTCTTTTGAACTGTACCAACCATGGTGATCTTCCTCTTCAGGAGCTGCTGTCCGAGTTCATAAGAGTTGAAGAAATTGTCACATGTCACATTGTGACCCCTCAGTCCCTCTGTCACATCAAGCACAACTCGCAACCCCTGGTTCTTCTCTGGGCATCCACTGGTTGACTTCCCAGTATAGACTTGCATTTTCCAAGCATAGCTTGATTCAGAAGCCACCCATGACTTGATCCCATATTTTGCTGGCTTGCTGGGCATATACTGCCGGAAAGGACAACAACCTTTGGACAAAAGACATTAGCATCAGTGATTAGTATCAGTGTCACAGAAAACAGTCAAAGAAATCAATAGTGAAAATCACTTTTATTACAAATATGAAAACAGATTACCTCTAAATGGAACCAGTTGCTCATCCACTGTTACATCAGGCTCTGGATTGTAGAGGTAGGGCAACCGCTCCACCCACTTGTCCCATACCTCTCTTATGGCTGCAAGTTTGTCTGTCATACGTCTTGCTGGTCTTGATTCACGGTCATCAAATCGCATCAGTCTTGAGTAGGTGTGAAAGAGTTTGACTGGCATTGTGGCTCGGAAAATTGGCCTTCCACTCTCTGCTCACTTCTGCTACTGATTGATCTGAGACACAACTAAAACTTTGTAACATTTTATGGTTTGTAAATAACTCTGTGACCTTGATTTCAACTCCATTTGCCTCACGGGTCATTTTGACCTGAAGACCATCTTTGTACCTTTTTTTGTACAGCTTACATGGAAATGAGAATAAAAGCAACACTGAACTTTTTCTATTGTCTGGGCCAATCTAGGAAAAGTCTTAAAATCTCAAGTTAAAAAAATTACATTTAGGGGATTTTTTGGGGGGGGGGGGGGTTTAACACAGTGGCGGGTCATTTTGACCCGAGGACAACAGGAGGGTTAACATATTTTGATCAAGACGATAAAAGCAAATTACAATTATAAAAGCATAGAAGTGTACATAACCAGCTACATGATGTACAAAAGCAAAACTTGCAAAACTAATTGTTTTGATGTGCAGAAGTGACACAGTAATTTGAAGATTGAACAGGTAGTTTTAAGAATTTCAATTCTGTTCTGAGAGATGCACCCAAACTGAGAAAAGCTGTAAAATATTAATATTTAAATTCTCTTATCTTCAAATCCTTCAACTGTCATGGACCCAGTGACTTTAGTGCAAGTATTTTGGGTGTGAGAGTCAAGAGGTCAAAGGAAAATATTAAATAATATCTCTGATGCCAAGCTTTATACTTCTAAGTATTACCAAAATATTGAAACAAAAGCTAACATGTTCTTCAGAGATTTAACTTGCATGCATGAACATTTCACACTCAAAGTAATTCAAATTAATTATTGAACCAAACTTGGAAAAAGTTGCTTCTGCCATTAACAATAACTTTAAGCACATGTAGTCTGAAGTAGACCAGAAATATAATCTATGCAGCCGTTCCTACAGAAACATTAATGGAAGTGTTGCATCTGTGAAGATTAAATGTTCCATATAGTAAAAATATCTAGCTGCAGTGCATGTACATAAACAGCATGGCTCAGAAACTACACATTTCTTTGTCAGTTGGTTAAAGTTAGCTAACTTCAGTTGAAACCGTGAAAGGGACTCACCTGTGATGTGTTGCCCTTCTCCTCCTGAACGTGCAAAAATAGCAGAAATTTGATTTCAAAGACAGTAGCAGCATCTTGACAAGGACCAGGCCTACTGGGCTCTCAGCACCCTAGTTAGCAACCTTAGTTAGCACAGTGACTTTACTGTGTTGAGTTCAGGACACCACTACAGGAACAGAGTTAAAAGAATCTTGCTGCTGATGCTGAAGGATCAAGCAGCAATGCAAACTAGATAATTATTTGTTTACATGACAAATAACAGTCTCCATTTACTGTAAACCCTACTATTTATCACAATAACAAAATGAAAAACTCTCTAGACCAGGGGTCCCCAAACTACGGCCTGCGTCATTTGGTCTGGCAATGCCGGATCTGGCCCGCCTCCTCATACCAGAGAGCATTCAGTGTATTTTTTCATATATTGTATTTTCTGGTTTGTGGATTTCTCTTCAACCACCAGGGGGCTCTTGAGCAGATGTTAAACTAACTTTCCCTCAAATATATACTAGTCAGTCCCAGTCACCGTTTCACTCACGGTTTTTTTCCATTTCCATTCTGGGTAAAAATCTATCTAAAAGCGACCGCGAATGTGTCGTAGTCAGCCCCCCCCCCCCCCCCCCCCCCCGTCGACAGTTTCAAAGACAGAACAGCCCCCCCCCCCCCCCCCCCCCCCGCCGACAATAAGTTTCTAAGGTATCTTTCTCCAAAAACTAAGACCGGCCCCCGAGCAGAGAAAGGAACAGCTATGTGGCCCTCGCAGGAAAAAGTTTGGGGACCCCTGCTCTAGACTATTCTCTACTAATAGCACAATATTTAAAACCAAGTGTGGGATTTGTGAAACTTCAATGATGGGTGACTTTACAACTTGTATGATTTTGGATAACACTAGAATTGTTCTTTATTGAAGTTTCACAAATCAGATAAAGGTTTTACAAATCCCACACTTGGTTCTAAATATTCTGATATGAGTTGAGAATAATCTAGTCCAGATTTGAAGAGTCTAGGTGTTGTAGTTTTTTAGCTAGAGTAAATTAAAGATGCTGATTGCAGTGAAAAATTAGGTGGAATTGCCCTTTAGCCATTTCCCAAATTGGAAGCAGCAATTGGAAACCAACTTCAGCTTCATTCAAGCAAGAGGGGCTAACATACAGTTCTCTTAATGTTAATGATCAAATGCTCTCATAAATGATGGTGGCGTTGGCTGTAGGAGTTTGCTTTGCAATCGGTGGATCGCCAGATCGATGCCTGGTCTACTGCTGAGATTTCAGTTTGGTGTATTAAAGGCATTATTAAAAAAGAAACCAAAATATCACACCAGCATTCTGTTCTTTGTAAAAAATTATTTTGCAGTCTTGTTTACGCTTTTACATTGTAGATCTAAACATCAGCAAAATTTGTAATTTTGGCTGATTGCTACTGTTAAGTTTAGGGTAATTAACTGCTGGCAATATTACAATTTTTTAAGAACTTTACAATTACTTATATTTTTACACTATATTTCTGTATTTTCTACATTCGTGACTGTCACAATTATTTAGGATATATGTTTATTCAGTTATGATAATGCCATGTATTTTCTACGGCAGTATAATGCTGTGAATATTCTGGTCAGTAACTGCTGGCATTTTACAATTTTTTACCGTAAATTTACTGACTTTCTTTGCAGTTTCGACTTACGGTAGTTCCATGTAATTTCTACGGTAATGCAATGTTTTTGGATACGACGGTCAAAAACTGTTGGTTTTTTACAGTTTTTTACCGTAAATTTACTGACTTTTTTTACAGTGTGCAAACCCCTCTTGCTGCACGCCAACAATTTAAAATCCAAGCAATTATCTTGCATTTGTACATTTGTAGTCTCCCATACTCAATAGAAACTAAGAGAAATTTACTCCACTATACATGGATACAAGTGGTACCAAACTTGTTCAGGAGCCAACTATTTATTAGATCTATTTTAATTTCTAGTTCTTGGATGCCCCACTCTTTTATGATACCATGAAGTCCATATCAAACATGCACATTCTCAAAAAATGTTTTGTCTCAAATCAACCATGTCTAAAGACTCTTAGTTTTCTAGGTTTTTACATCAGGAAAGTTTATAGAAAGTCAGTTTGCTTTAAACGTTGGTTTAGAAATGTTTCTCTATTTTCATTTCCTGTGATGAAGCGGCACTATATTGTTCTGATCCAGCCGGTGACCGGTGTAATTCGTGCACGTGAAATTGCGGGCTAGTAAACTAGATGTGCACAAAGTTGGTTAAAGATCCAACACAAGAAATTGTCGAAACTGTTCAACTCTTGCTGCTGTCTGTCTGCAGTCGCGGAAAAAGTATTTCGCTGTTCGTAGCTCCCCGTGTGTAACGTGCTGCTGTGAACTAGATAACCCTCCGCGGGAAAGAGGCTCTGATGTCAAAATAGATGGTTCAATTGATCTGCGTTATGTAATATTAACGCATTAAAATGTTCAGGTTAATCGCGTGCGCTAACGCGTTAACATCGACAGTCCTATGTGCGAGAGAAAATTAAAAAAATCAGTTGGCTGTAACTGTGGACGGTAGCTCTTCTTCTCTTCAGTGTTTGTAGCTTCTTGGCGCAGCTCCGCGCTCCTGCTACTGGTAGCTTCACCGCATCAGCTCAGCGTTACCCCGGCCGGCTAATGACGGTGCTGTGATTCACTTGTCTGGTGTCTGATTTTCAATTATTTTATGTTTTATTGAGGATTTTTGTACATATGTTTTGACAGTACTGTGATCATGTCAAAGCAGCAACTTATATTAAAAAGTGTTTTATTGTCCATCTGGATGCTGCACGCTTCCATGGGAAGACAACAGAATATCGCTCTTATAAACATGTGATGACTAAAATCACGTTACCCTCACTGTGTAACCCTCTGAAAAATGAACTAAATTAAATAAAGAAATCCATCCATGGGTGATACCACAGAGACCGTTCATTTCATATAGTTAACATCGGTGCTGAAAGTGATCCGGTGTGAGACGGTAGTATCACACCACCTTTGAATTTTAATCATCAGAATACCTGAGCTAAAAGGCTTACGACAGTCTGCTGTTCTCCATCGATACGCGTTTCCCGACCGCTCCGCACCGCAGGGGGTAAAAAAAGAAGAAGAAGAAAAGAAAAAATAACGACGCGCACATTGCGCAAAACCCTGAAACAGGAGAACCGTGACATAGAACGGAGCAACAAACTAAATGTGAATCATGATCAGAGAATCCGGCGGTGAACAGTGAAAAATCTGAGTGTCAAATCAGGTGAAACACATGATGATTAAGCGGCAGAGCAGGTGATTGACGTGATGAGTTTAGATTACTGGTGGTGAGCGTCAATAAAACGATCAAATAAAACTAGCAACACTAAAAAAAACTAAAGAAGACATAACAATAAACCAAGACAGGATAATACTAATCAAAGAAAACTAAATAAAAAGGAATGAAGAACTAAATGCAAGAATAAACTAAGAAACTAAATTAAATACAGGGAATAAACTGGTATGGCAAGACCTTTCGAGCAATAATTAACACAGAAGACTATATGGCAAGAATAAACAGACACTGTTTCCACATAAAGGTCAAATAACATTACTGAAGTGCCATGGGTTTGTTGAGACCACATCTAAGAAGAAATATATTTTACAGAGCATAACAGTAATAAGGAGCTTATCGCTTATTTATGTTTTTAATTAGATTTTATTTTATATATTTATTTCTTCAATATTATTTTTCATGACAGTGTTAATATCACAAGGCTGTTCATGACTCCATGACACTTTCAATTTGACTCATTAGGATTTGTAATTTCTGTCCAGTAAAACTATTAATCTATAAATCAATAGACAGGTCAGTATAAAGATATAATCCATGTTTCAGTCCCATATTTATATGCCAATAAAAGGTTCTGGAACTTTTACTTTTCCACTGAAAGCTCTGGTTTACACAGTAAATGCCATGTGGGTGAAATTTTATGGATGATACTCTGATGTCCCATTCTCCTGAAGGCAGCTCTGTAGCTGCACCACCAGAAACTGACAGAAACACTGAAGAGTTTCAGTGTTTCTGAAACACTGAAACACTGTGTTTCAAAAACATAAGAAGATTGACTCTTCTTATGTCAATCATAAGAAGAGTTATGATTGACATAAGTGCAGTTCTACCCATGTTTTAATGTTGCAGAGCACTGTCTTTTTGCAAATACTTCAAAGTTCAAACTTGTATTGTTGTGCATCTTTTATCTGGTCATATTGTGCAATATTTAACAACTAACATCATAAAATTGCACATAAGAATATTTTTTTCCACTCTGACTCTCTGGGAAATTATTTTGGACGATAACTCCAGAAACAACCATAAAAATCAAAACATCAACAATAGTGATAGTAATATTAATAATAAAATAATATTCGGTGAAAAGTAGCCTACAAATTCTTTGATAGCGGGGCACTGGCCCAAAAAAGGGTGACAAACACTGTTCTAGGTGAACTGAACTAAAAAGCACTTGTGTTGCACATAATGCTAGCTGAAAAATAACCAAAATTAACTTTAGCAAACAAGCAAGAGTAGCTCAATATAACCACATAAAATATATTTTCTTACACAAACAAACACAAAACTGCAAAATAATGTTTTTATTTAAAAGTACTTACCCGGTGAAAGTCATTGTTGGCCACGCCGTCTAGCCTGTGAACGTTCGCCTCCAGCTGGTAAATATCCCACAATGCAACTGTTCATTAAAAATTTACAGTACAGCTGTAAATTTCCGCACGTGATCCAGCGGTCCAATCAAGTCCCATATACTTTCCATACGCATTTCAGATCACAATAAAGAGCTGTATTTTCAAAACCCAGCCACTTTAATGTATTTTCATGCTGTAGATTTTACAGAGATTTATTACAGTGCAGCTGCTTACAGCCCTGCAAAACTTAAAGCATGTGTTTCTGGCGATGCTCCTGATTAAACTCATAATATGCTACTTGAGCAGCTCTCTGATAGCAGATGGCATGTCCGTTCTCCACAGCTAAACTATAGTATTGTTCTGGAGTTTGCTGTGAGGTAATCACGAGCCAATCAGGGAATGGTGCCAGCTGTCAATCAAATTGCGTCGGTGCCATCCCTGGCTCGGTGCGGCTAGTACTACCCCTGAACTAGGTACGAAAATCAGAAAACAGCCAGCCAGAGCAGGGTCAGATCTACTAATGGAAAATGATTCTGGCTGGGGTGGACTGGGATCAAACAGGTTAGAGATGGTCTAATGGAAAACTGCCTAATGATGCTGGCTTAACTTCAGCCGATTGACAGAAAGGCCACTAGTTTTTTTGCTCTCTATTCACCTTTTGTCAATGTCCACAGAAGTCCAGGGAGGAAGTTGTCATTTCATCATGACTGTAATTGTCAGTTACTTAAACTCAGTATTCTGACCGTCAGATTGAGGGGAAATCTGAATTTGAACTGTCTACATAGTTTTTTCACGAGCTTTGAAAAGAGTCAGCCTGTACTTGGTTTCCAACTTATGGTGCAAACTAAGCATTATGACCAGTTGTCATAATGTTGTAAAACAAGACAGACAAGAAAAACAGATTTTCATACACAAGACAAAATTTAGGCCTGAAACCTGATGTTGTCTTCAACTGCAGAAATCTCACCTCTGCATAGCAACGGACGCGGCAGCATCCAGGGCAAACTGCCTCATTACACTTTCCTCTAAATACTTTTGCTCCCATTTAGTCATGTCAGCCTCCAGAGCCAGAATGCGCTCCTCCTTCTCTCTTAGGTGCTCCATCAGGGCTGTGGCATTGTACTCTGATGTCACCAAGCCACTGCTCTGTGAGGTTCCTTGACGCTGAATGGCATGATTAACACATGAAGATTGATGGGAAAAAAACAAAACATGCAGAAGACACAAGAAAAACATTTTCTAAAAGTTCACACATTCATCTCCGATAGTCTGAGGTAGTATTCCTTATAATAGCTCTATACTCCATCATTGTTATCAATGTTTTGGTTTTGTTAGTTAAAATCTGAACAGCAGTATTTTGGACAGCAGTAGATCCAAAGACAGCTTCATCTTTGCAATCATTATCAACTGAAAAGCATAGCTCAAAGAACAGTACGCAGCAAACTAAATTACATTATTGTTATCACTGTGGTGGATTACAGGTTTCATGTTTTGTAATCAGAGTGAGAGCTACATTGCCTTCCCTTCCACTTGTGCATATGAGAGAGCATTTAGGTTTAAAGAAAAAACTGCTCTGAATTTAGCATATAAATCAATAGTTAATTTTAGCTAGAAACTAGCAGTGAAATATCACAAGGTTGATACAGAACTGTGGAGATATTTTAGCAATACAGAATTGTGAAATGGTTACCTGCTGCAGACGTAAAGACTCCAGCTCTCTTTCCAGTCTTGTACGAAGACGGTGTTCTAGTTGTTCTCTCTTTTCACATGCTGCCTGGAGCTGGGCCAGAGCCTGTTGCATCCTTTCCACTTTCTCCACATAAACTTGTTTTTTTTTAAGCTGCAGATACATATAGACACATATTCCTTTTAAGTTACTGTCAATGACGCTTTTAGTGTTTTGTTCTCTGCCACAGTAAAATAAAAGGCTTTATAATCAACCATCCTCTTCAGCAGAGTGTGAGACAAAGTAATACAACTTAGTAAAAAATATGACTTTCTCCAGATGTTCTTATCCATGTTAGAGGTGTCAAAAAGAAAATTTGACGGTGTAGAAATTAACTTAATGAAGGATTGAACGTCATAGATATTCAGTATCATAACTGTGTGTAAATGTATGATGGTGCATTTCAAAAGCATTGTAAAGTACAGTATGTATGTCTATTCAACTTTTTCTCAACAAACTCTCATTGTATTTTTTATGTTTTTTTTATGTTTGGACCCCAGGTTGTGGTCTGAAGTGGAAGGAGAATGCTACTTGGCTTTCAAAATCTTTTGAGAAGAGAAGTCTGAAGCCTGTCATATGTTTCAGTATTCCAACCACTTGATAGCGAGCTATAAAGTTTACCAAACTACCCATAGAGTTTTTCAGGAGATTTTCTTCAAAACTCGTATCTATACTGAAGTCAGTTTACAATGAATCCTTGGTAAATGAAAAGCTGTCAAAAACGCTCATGCAAACTATAAACTCAGTCCCACTTAAAAGAGATTAAGGACCCTGTTCATTCATAGGCCAGTCACAATAAATCCTGTCGTAACTATAACGCTCTGAGAGTGAATTTGCGTGTTGACAATTACATTAGTGAAGCACGTCAAAATGCATCAACACAACGAATCTAATGTGGCATTTAAAAAACAAACACTTGACGGAGTTTGACTACATCAAGGCTCAATGCAGGAAAAAAGGACATCCGGAGCGGCCAGGTAGCAGGTAAAGCAGCACACAACTACCAAAACTCACCCGGAAGAGCATGACGGTCAGAAAGCTAAACAAATAACCTGAAAAATAATTTAAGTCAACGAGCTAGCGGTGTAAGACGCTGGTTCTGCGCTCGCTCTTGGACCGCCGCTACGAGCTACTGGTAGTAATATTTTACAGATGTAGAGCCGCTCAACCTCCACCAGACTGAACTCTCACACCGAACATCTGCTTAAAGCTGCAGAATGTAAATCAAACAAACAAACAAAAGATTTATATGTATTAAAGTATGTAAATTTATGTACAGAATCCTCCAGGGGACACGGGGAATTTTTTTTCTTTTGCGTTACCTCGCAATACTTTTGTGTTCCCTCTCAATAAGTTTTGCGTTCAATATTTGATGGTCTATTTTGTATACAGTCATGAATGTCAATTTAATATTTCAAATATATACATGTTTAAAGAGCCTAAATGTGCAGGAAATGGTGACAGAGGGCCGCACTGGGTTAACTCAGGGAATCTCATCTGTCCGACGAGTGTGTCAATCATCTCCGGGTCACTTCTTTGTTCTGTCACAATTATCGATTTATTCTAGTGATGTTACGTGATGTGCCGAGGCTTCGAGGCGTGTGTCGAGTTATTGGGGGACGTTTCCGTAAAGCGCGTATCGAAGCTTGCTTCATTTAGGGGAGGAGCCGAAAACGATGACGTACGAAGCCTCGCTGCCTGGCTGTACCACGTGACTGCTTCGGGAAGTGGCTCAGATATTGGCGCGGGGTTTGACAGCTTTAGAAACCCCACAGGCTCCATTCAAAATGTGGGTTGTTGTAGGCGAGTTGTCAGTTGAGAGAGTGGATAGAGTTTTGATAGTTTGGATAGCAGAGTTTGAATAGTGGTTATTTAGTTTGAGACAGTTAGTTTGGTGTTTGGAGAGTTTAGGAGAGAGATAGATAGATAGGAGATTTAGGAGCGCGAGGACAGGATAGGAGTAGGATGGAACCGGCGAGAAAGAGGAGGATTTCCCCTATGTGGGAACATTTCGATTTGATAAGCCCTAACAAGGTAAGGTGAACTGAACATTTGCAGATGCATTAGGTTTGCTTATGAGGAACTGTATTTTTCACTGTTTCTTATTTTCTGTAAAGGTGAGGTGTTTATTGTGCTCCAAGGAGTTGGGGTACAATAATAACACCTCATCCATGTAGTGTCAAAAAAGAGAAATCGTTTGAAACCAAAAACTGTGGAGAAATTGTTGTTTCTTAATAAAAATGCATGAAATCATCCAAGTTACACAAGCATTAGCCTATTCACTACCTCCTCCCTAGTTCCACAAGCACTTTCACTGTCCTCTGCCTGATTAGGCCCATGCCATTTTTCTAGAGTCACAGAAAAACATTATTACACAACATGCCATATCACATGACACTACTATTTTGGGAATAATTACACACAGAGAATACATTCAAACAATATTTTATTATACACATATGTGTATACATAATTTATGTAGACAAATGATTTCGTCCTACACCTTTTGTGAAGTCATTCCCAAGAGCCATAATAGACAAAAATTCAATGCATCACACGTGTTAAGATACAGCTGGCTGTGATTATACACCTGGCCAGTAGGTGGTTTCGTGTGCACATGAAGCTCCAAGAAATGAACCCTTTCTGAACCAGTTGGCTCAAGTGGTTCAATGCCTCATGAGGCTTCATCTCACCATCACTAATTTATTCCATTTTGATTATCATGAATCAAACTTTACAAGGACTGTGACACAGACTGACCAGGACAAACAATGCACAAGTGCCGCGTCCTCAAACACACAAAGCCAGCACGCCAGTAACCTTCCCATTCATATTTGGTGACAGTCACACCCACATTGACGCACCCACCACCCCAGTGTCAAAGCCGCGTGCTCCTGTCATATTAATAATTATTTATTTCATTCAAATGGCTCTAACAAAGCCTCTGTAAAAACGTGTTTATGATTATTAACTCTTTGCAGCAAAAAAACTGATTGAAACTCAATGTATTCGCTGCATGTTTATGTCCGTTTGTGTAAGGTTGAGATGGAACTGCACATGAAAACGGCCCTTTACCATTCAGACTACCAGCACAGTAGAGATACAAAACTGTCTCATTACCCCGCAAATAGTCAAGATAGTTTGGATATATTTTTATTTCTTTCCTACTTACGGAAAGTTTCTGTTTATATCGTGTGTTTGTGGTGCATTTCTATACTAAAGAAAGAGATATACATCAGATTTTTCACAACGAGATATTAACATTCATGGAAAAACCTTACATAACCTTGTATTAAAGCAGAAAATACGGCAGCCACTATAAGAAGACCAGACCAAAAGAAATGGTGAGGTTAGCTACAAGAAGTAAAAGAAAATAAGAAAGAAGGAAACATCATATAATGAACCCAGAGAAACTTAAACCTCTTCAATGGATTGTAAGAGACTTTACTGATATGGTGGCTTATCCCTGCTCTGCCCAGAGACGCTTAGAGGTAGCCACCAGATGTGTCATCGCCCTGCGGGACTGGTTACTTCGTTTCCCATGGATGGACTTAATGGTCCATCCATTGGATGGATGGACCATTAATGGACCATCCTTGGAGGAGGCGGAGTGGCACTGCCAAGCAGCTTTCGCTCTTATAATTGGCGAACCACCTCCGCCAATGCCGGATACTCCCATCTTCTGATCTCCATCCTCCTCCACAGCTCCAGACTCCCCTCCGTCACAAAGACCAGCCGCACCTTCCGCCCCAGTAAGTGGGTTCTCCGCCCCTCCCGGTGACTCCTCTTCTCCTCCAACTGACTCCTCGTCTCCTCCCAGTGCTTCCCAGTGAGTCTCAATGTGCTCCCAGCGAGCCCTCCAGTGAGTCTCTCAGTGCCCTCCAAGACCCTGAGCTGCCTGAGCCTTGCCTTCCTGAGCTGCCTGAGCACAAACCTGTGCAGTCTGTCGGCACTCCAGGGAGACCTGGAGCGAAACTCCTGACCTGGAGGCCTGGAGGCAGACTCCAGGAGTCCGCCTCCTGTGCCACAACAGGTCCGCCTCCTGTGCCATTCCCGGCCTCCGGACTCGCCACCATGGGTCCACTTCCTGAGCCGTTCCCGGCCTCGAGACTCGCCACCATCAGTCCACCTCTTGCGCCATTCCTGGCCTCTGGACCGGCCAGCATGGGTCTGCCTCCTATATCATCCACTGGACAGTTCACTGTAGGCCCCGCCCTGACCGTGTTTTGTTGTTTTTGGACCCAGTTTGTTTTGTTTCTTTCATGGTATTTTTGGTTTAGACTCTGGCCCTCCGTCCAGCGCCCCTCAGCCCACCCTGGTTGGGTTGTTTTTTGTTTTGGACTTTTTTTTCTGGACCTAACCCTAACCCTCTTGGAGCCGCCTTGAGAGGGGGGTACTGTGAGGATTTGGGTTTTCTGTGGGTTTATTTAGGCTTTTGTATTCAGTTGAGTCTCTGTTATCCCGTTTACACCATGATTGCTTCCAACTGTGTCTCATGTTCCCTGATTACCATCTGTGTATTTAAATCCACCTGTGTCTTTTGTTCCTTGTCGAATCCTTGTCAATACTGTGTCATGTCTTTGTTCTTGTTGCCTAGTTCTATACCAGTGCTACCACTGTTGAGTTCCTTGTCTCCTAATTCACCTGTGCTGCCTGGATTTCTGTACACCTTTATCATTAAATCAACATATTCACCATTACCTGGGTCCACTGCGTCTGCCTCACCATCTCTTAAGCTCCAAATCATGAGAAACACAAATGTTTTGCGAGGTAACGCAAAAGAAAATATTTTCTCCATGTCCCCAAGAGGGCTCTGTAATTATGTCTAAATTAGATGAATTTATTGGCAGATAATTTTTCCATTTTGCCAGATAACATAGCATCATTTATACCTAAAGTAAAAAATTAACAGCCATTCCAGGCAATCGGCAGTGATAGGTGATAGGTACCGGAATCGGCAGCAAAAAACCTGATCAGAGCATCCCTACATTCAACAGAATAGAGTTGATTTACCTGTTTACAGCATTAAAACAATTTGGATTTGGGTCAAATATTTGTAGATGGATCAAAGTTCAAGATCTGTGGATGAAGTCAGAACAAATGGCTTTATTTCAGATTATTTCCAACTACTTTAAAGCATAAGGCAGGGGCTGTGGCCTTTTCCCTTATTTATTAGGGTTCTGAGCCTGCGAGTGGACAGCCAATGCAAGGCATGACCGTTCGCTTGCTCCCAGCAGAGCAGAGAACCCTATTGTTTTTACTCCGTTTTTCCATTCTTATAATATGTTATTCCTAGCTGAAACTGATACTGCCGCCTACCCCCTGCCCGGAACTTATTTACAACTTTTATTTGGCATCTGGCTTCAACACTCACACCGCTACTCATTTACACATACTCAGGCATGTGCACCTGTTGGTGGCGCAATATTTATGCTTATAACTCAAAAATGGCATGTCCCATGAACAAAATTGATATGGGCATAGTCTCGTAGAAAGATTCTCCAACAGATGAGTCACTGTGCGAAAGTTTTTAGTCTGGATTATTTCTCACCAGAGAGCCACGAACATTGCATTAGCGAAAACCAATCTCGCCCCCTAAGATCAACTCTGAGCCCAATAAAACTTGGTCCAATATCAGCTAAAGAAGATTTTTTTTAAAAGTCATTGTGGCAAATTTTTTATTTTTTGCCCAATTTCAACCAGTGATGTCAGGAACGCGTTACTGACTTCGGACCACTTTTTTCAGTGACAAGAAATCCAACGCGTTGATTAAAGTTACTTATCCAAATCAATGTGTATTACTATTTTCTTTTGTATTTAAATTTTAATTCCTCTACGTGTCTGGGGGTGTGATCGCCGTTTGTATGCAACAGTGTCAGCAGCGACAGAAACATATACAATTGAAGGAGATGCACATTTTGTTGCTGAAAAACAAGAACTATTTTGAATTTCTGTGGCCAAGTTCGATTATTATAAGCAGCTTTGGGCTTGTTTTTTTCTAAAGTCACTTCCAAAGTTAATGAGTCACGGGTTGCATATTTTTGGCTCGTTTTTGAAAATGAAGTTGCTTATTTGATATATAAGCAAAAACACATAATAAGCCCCAGAATTTGTCTGACCTCCAGTTAGTTTTAGTCAGACTCTCCCTGTTCATCATTTCCTGGATGATCTGTCTCGCTGTGTCTTTGTTAATGTCAAGTTAATATATTTGCTGTGACTGATGTTGAGCTTCGTGTTGCAACACCAGAAAACTGCAAACATCGAGACTAATATGAACACAATAAACGTGAAAACAGCCACGAATGAACGTGTCCATAAAGTTTCACAACTAAATGCTATTGATATTTAGATAAGTGTCACAAATCTGTGCAGAAGGCCATCTGAGTTGTGGAGCCGCAGGAGGAGTGCTGTGTGCTGCGCTCTGACAACAAACGCAGGGCCGTAACACAGAACCTGGACGCTGGGGCAGGGAGAGCGGGAACTCTAAAATCCTGTTTAGAGTTTTCCAGACCAAACATGCAAACATTACTAAAGTTTTCTTTGTACTGTTGTAACCATTAAACAATCTCCCCTTCAGGTAAACCTTATGAATGGGGAAATATTGTTGACATTACCATTATAAAATAACTTGCAGTTAAGTATTGGCAAAGCTTAATGCAATTTTCACAGGTGGCGCAGCGTTGTTGTCAGAAGTTGCTGAAAGTAACTAAAAAAGTTACTTTTAATGTAACTTAGTAATCAGTAATTTGATTAAAGTTACTTTTTCAAAGTAACTATGCAATCACTGATTACGACATATAACAGCTAATTAAACATCACTACATACGTAGCTGCAAATTTTAATTGCCCATAATTTTGGAACTGTAAAACATTTTACAATTTCCTTTGTACAACCAAGTACAAAAAATTTGATACACAAAAACCGCTGATCAGATTTTCACCAAACTTTGCACATACGTCCATGCCCCTGGCCTAACTTGTATTTTGAATATGGTCATGGTTGGTTGAAGTATGGGGGGATTATTAACAAGAACGTGAAAAGTACTACACCTGACCTCCAAAATTAAAAAAAAATCTAAAACAAATTACACATTCATCCAAATGAGCTCAAATTTTCAGGATGCTTTCTCTGAATTGTTCTGAACATTTCATCCACTTTATGTATAGATCTATCTTCATATGCTTCACTCTGTTTTTTCTAACGGTTGACTTCAACACAAAAATCTGTATCTTCCTCAATCCTAACTAAACTGCTCACAAACTGGAACACATCAGCCTCAGTCATTCTTCAAAGTCTAGTAAGAATCTGAGCTTCTTTGTTTGAATAACAGCGAATCAAACTTTCACACCAAGTCAGCGGTGTCAAACTCATTTTCATATTGGGGCATATCAAAAATCAGAATGTTCTTAAATTTATAAATGTTTGTGAGGAATTTTTACGATATTTGCACATATAATGTTAAATGTGACGTTTTATTACTCGCCGACGCCTTATCAGTTACAGGCCGACTGTAACTGATCTTAAACTGTCACTTAAACTCGATGTTTTTGACCAATTTTGAGAAAATTTGCAGTAAAATCAGAAAAAAATGTGGAGATTTGTTAATTTTGTGTGAATTTTGCGGATTTGTGAGAAACTGGAAGGATTTATAGATGTAATATGGAGTCTAGAGGGCCACATAAAAAGAAACGATGGGCCAGATTTGGCCCCCGGTCCTTGAATTTGACACCTGTGCATTAAGTGCTCGTAATGTTTAATATTGTTTTTCCAAATGAAAAAACAACATTAAACAACAAAATTTTTTCTATTCATACTTCAACAAAACAGCATAAAAATATATTATAAAGGAGAAGCAAGTTTCATTATTTGGTGTAATTTTCAGATTTTAGCTCAAACTGGTACATTTTAGGGACATTTTCAATATTTCTATATGTGAAAAGCAGTTATAAGCAGGGGAAGTATAAAGGAGTGTGATCTGACCACATTGTGTAATCATCCTAATTGGCCACATGATGGTGCCAAACCCACCTTATCTGGGCCAACAACAGTATAGCCAGTCAACATCAAAGTCAGGGTGCTTCATTTGTGCATTTTACTCCTGTCAACTTTTAATGGCTTATTCCAGGTATACTTTATTGGGACTGACCAGGACACATTCACAATGAAGATTTTTGTATGATTTATCTTAAAATAATGCAGTCCTGTGCCTTCAATGCTAAATCAAATGCCAGCGAATCTCCTCTTTCTGTTTTACTATGCACATGAGTGCATTAAACAATATAGCTCAGTGAGTAATGCAATGGACTCTGAATCAAAGGGCTGCAGGTTTGATTCTGGGTTGAGCTGTGTATTTCACTTCATTTCATTGCGGGATCAATAAATGCATTTTGAATTTGTTTTCTCAGCCAACATGAGTAAGCACAGTGAAATAGCTCGCTGAGTAATGTGATGGACTCTGAAGCTGCAGGTTCGATTCCGGGTATGGAACACATATTAAAACGCATGTCAAGTGATGTCTAAGTGGGTGGGGCAGTGCATGGGGAGGACCTGATGGGTTGGATGAAGAACCCATTATAACTGCTTGCAGTTCTAGTTTGACATTGTAATAGAACACTCGCATTTGCTACAGAGCAAATGCGGGTGAAGTAAATCCCAAAGATCCACATTTGCAGTTATCTGGTCCAATTAATAGAATGTCTCCTCTTCTTTATCTGTTGAGAGAATTTAGTAATATATCAGGACACAAAGTTAATCTATATTTTTCTCACCTCCTCCTCCAGTTTAACAACTTTTGCCTGGGCATTGTTCAGTGCTTGGTCTCTGATCTCAATGTGTCTCCTTTGGTCATCTGCAGTTGAGCGCAGTGCATTCAGCTCCATCTCCAGCTTTTCCTTCTCCCGCAGAATTTCTTTTTCTTAATGGATAATAGAAAATAAAAACATTTATAGTCATTGTATGTATAAAGCACCCCTTCATTTTGTGTATTTTGAAGCATATAGACCGAATCCTGCCTAAAAACAGAATTTCTGCTGATTCATTGGCTTCATGGCTCTTGCCTATAGTCAGCTTAATTTAGTTCCAACAAATCTAATGATCAATAAAAGCTGATTCAGCTACAACACCCCTAAAGAACTTTCTCTAGTAAAAGGAATACTGGAAGGCACTTCTAAAATCAAAAATGCATTTACTTACAAGTTGGAGCAATCATGGTATGGCCTTCAAATTTTAATACACAAAATCTAATTTCAGAATTGTTTCAAAAATGTTCTAAGCTAATGCACAATTGGATTGCAGAGTCACGTGCGTGTGTGTGGGTGTGTGTGTCTGTTACTCACTCTGAGCAACCAGCTGGGAGATGGTTTTCCGATTGTCTTCAGAGCTATCACACTCTTTAGAGGCGAGCTGTTTATTAGCAGTCTCCATGCGCTCTTTAAAATAACATGAGACAAATGCATCATGACATCCATAAATAAATAATAATTTAATAATCATTTAAAAATCTGTCATGTTTAACACTTTGCTAAGTTGTCACAAGTCTTACTAAAAAGTGGGAAAAGTCACCCAATGGCTTGGATAAGATAATTTTTTGTTAACCTTTATGAGAGATAAAAACTGTGGTTACATTTCAGTCTGAAGACGCCTAGATTACCCTTACAGCGAATTACAACAATGCTTTATTTCTTAAATATATATATTTGTTATTTTAAATGTATACCCACATGCCTTTGGAATGAGACACAGAAAATAAAGTTATAAAATAAACTTTTTTAAAAATTATTTTATTGATATGTTAAAATAATATAATTAAATTTCTTGGTACCCATAAAGAGACGACTAACACTTGCATTATAGCTACGCTTTAAGCTAAATATAAAATCATATTATGACAGGAGCATTCAAGGTTTTCATTCAGACCATCTAAAGTAAACAAATTGGGTTACCGCACCAATACGGAGCAGAGAAAGCAAATGCAAGAGCTGATTGAGGAGTTCAGAAACATAATGATAGATATCCATGTTAAAAGTAAAGGAAACAAGTTCATCTCAAAGTTGCTTCATGTTCCTGAGACAATAATTTTCAATATTTTTAAAATGTATAAAGTTCATCCAACTGTGGTAAAGGTTCCTGGATGGGAGCCGAAGAGGAAATGCAACCCTAAATTGCAAAAGAAAACTATTTAAGATTTACTTCAACATAAAAATGTTGAAGTAAATCCCTTACTCATCACTCTTTTTTTAACCTTAAAGCTGCAATATGTAACTTTTACAAAAAATATTTTTTCACATATGTGTTGAAACTGTCATTGTTGTGACAGTATGGTATGACTCAGATAATCTATGGAAAAAATCTAGCTCCTCTGCTTTCTCCCAGTGCTAACTAGAAACAACCAATCAGAGCCAGGAGGAGGTTCTTAGCGCTGTCAATCATTTTTGTGTCTGTTGTGCTTATTCTCATTCTTGCTCTCTGTTACACTACAACTTTTTTCTGATAACAGAGTCTGCCAGGAATGCTCAGGCATCGCCAGCGATGATGGCATATGAATGATTTTCCTGGAAGAGTAAGTTATTTCTCCACCATTAGCAGCATGTACACAGACATACTGTAACTCACAACCAGTTATTTCAGAAACTTGTGATCTTTTAGAAATTTTATACACAACCATTTCTCAGGTTTACAATGAATTATTCAAAGAACAGAAAATATACAGTGAGCTTGTAACTATGCAGAACACCCAATTCAGTTCCTCAAAGCTGAATAACAAAAAAACAGAAAACCGTTACCCTCTCTGACAAATCTAAATTTCAGCTGAAACATTTAATTGCTAGGGTCAAAATTTAGTGTAGAAAACATGGAAGCATGGATTGATGCTACCTTGCAACAACTGTTTAAGTTGTTCGTGGTTTAATGGTGTGAGAGATATTTGCTTGATACAATTTGGAACTCATAGTATCTGGTGAGTAATGATTAAATAGAGTCTACCTGCTTTACCAGGGAATGACAGCAAGATACCTGTACTCCAATGTCCTCCACAATTATCAGGTCTCAATCCAACACAGCACTTTTGGGAAGTGATGTAACAAGACATTTGAATTATGGATGTGCACCTGACATAATGACCTTATATCTTTAATAATGATGTAAGGTCATTATGGACCAAAACCTCAGGAATATTTCCAATACTTTGTTTAAACTATGTCATGAAGAATTAAGGCAGTTATAAAGAAAAAGAAGTGGGTCTAACTAGGAACCACCAACGTGAACCTCACTAAGTGGTCAGTGGGTATTCTGTAGACAATGGCTGAGTAACTTCTAGGAAATGTTAGACTATTTCCTAGTTATTTATCAAGTTATTTTGTGGTGTTGCAAAATGAGTTACTCATGTTAAAAGCAGCCACCCAGACTTTAGAGCTCATGGATGATGAGTGAAAAAAAAGGATGATGGAGTGGGGTGGGAATAATGGATTATTAGAAAACTTCAGTTAACTCAAGAAATTCCAAAGCTAACAAATGAACAATAAGCTCACCTGTAACATATCCATGTTTTGTTCAATAAATGTTCTTTATGTGGATATTTACCTGTTTATGCTTAATATTGTCTGATAATTAGATCTACGTTATTTTTGACTGAATTATGATATTATCATTTAAAATTCACAATGAACTACTGTCTAGCTTTCAAAAGCATTTTTACAACATAGTAAATAATTAATCCTTTTCTCAGCTCTCACCTCGCAGGTCTCTGTTGAAGTCATGGAGTCGGCGCACCTGTAGCTCCAACTTGCTCCTCATAGTTTTCTCCAACGCTTCTCTCTTAGAGGAAGACTTGGCAAGGTTTTCATAGGCCTCTGACACTAGCTGTATCTCTGTTTCCAACTACCCAAAAACAAAGCATACATTCAGTGACTGATTCATTGATGTATACCCACTTAGTATCAATTATTAGAGCTATTCATGGCCAGACACAAGTTCTTTTTTAACATAGTCCCCTTACCACCTTTGAGCTTCTTATGCAACTCAATAGTGTGATGTACTGATAAAAGATAGGTTGCACTAGAGGTGTCCAGGTCCAGTCCTCAAGAGCTACTATCCTGCAACTTTTAGATCTATGCTCCAACATACACTCACCAGCAGTCATTTAGCTCTGCAGAGGTCTGGTAAGGAGCGCTTCATTTAATTCAAGTGTGTTGGAAAAGGGATGTACATAGCTTGTCTTCACCACATTGGAGAAACTCCAATGACTACATTTCTACACTTAAACATTTTTCTAAAGTGGATTTTCAATCAAAGCAGGAAATAATACTAAAGGATGACCAACACTGGAGCTGAAAGGTTTGCTTCGAGAAAGAAGGGTATCGCTCTTCTCAAACGGAGTGGTATACAAGAAAAGACAGGCTTTGTGGATGTCCTGCTAGAAACTATGAGGGGCCGTTTAGGACAAAATTTACGTTTTGTCTCTCACACACTACCAAAAAGTCTCGCATACTCCAAAAAAGTAGCCACGCACACTCCAAAAAATTACGTTTTGTCTCTCACACACTACCAAAAACTCTCGCATACTCCAAAAAAGTAGCCACGCACACTCCAAAAAATTACGTTTTGTCTCTCACACACTACCAAAAACTCTCGCATACTCCAAAAAAATAGCCTCGCACACTCCAAAAAATTACGTTTTGTCCCTCACACACTACCAAAAACTCACGCATACTCCAAAAAAATAGCCTCGCATACTCAAAAAAATTACGTTTTGTCTCTCACACACTACCAAAAACTCTCGCATACTCAAAAAAATTACATTTTGTCTCTCACACACTACCAAAAACTCACGCATACTCAAAAAAATAGCCACGCACACTCAAAAATTACTCACGCACATTCAAAAAATACTCAAATTGCGTATACACACACTACTAAAATGTCACACACACACACACAAACGTTAACTTTCTCGCTCACATACACTACTATCAGCTCGCTCACATACACTGTACTAACAGCTCGCACATTCACAAACGTTAACTTTCTCGCTCACATACACTGCTAACAGCTCGCACACACACAGACGTTTATCTCTCACATACACAAGACTAAAGTTGAACACACACACAGTACTAAGACTCGTTTTATGTATGTGTGAGAGCGAGACTCTTTTTGAATGTGTGAGAGCGACACTCTTTATGAATGTGTGAGAGTTGTCACGGAAGAGGCGGGGCATAATTTTTGGATCAAACTGCGCATGCGTAGATCCTAAACTATAAGTTTCGATTGTTGACTCACTGTATGTTCTATTACTTAGTATATTTGTGCTTTTAAATATATATAGAACGTTTAACTTTCTTGTAGATTAAATGTGCTATAGAAATAAATGAATCTGATTGATTGATTAAAAATAGCAAAATTGCTGTAGTACAATCTGTCCACTGGGTGCCAGATTGTAGCACTGCGGGCAGTCGTTGAATCGTTTAATGCGCCTGTCAAAGTGCTGGTTGCCTCCGGAGAAGATAGAATGGTGTTTAAAATGGCAGCTGCCTGACCAATTCTCTCTCGTTTCGAATTAGAGTTAGCCATGTTCGGTATAGCAAACTCTTTCTTCTTCGGCACTAGTTGGCGCCGGTTAATAATTCCTGTAATACTGGCACCCAGTGGACAGATTGTACTACAGCAATTTTGCTATTTTTAATCAATCAATCAGATTCATTTATTTCTATAGCACATTTAATCTACAAGAAAGTTAAACGTTCTATATATATTTAAAAGCACAAATATACTAAGTAATAGAACATACAGTGAGTCAACAATCGAAACTTATAGTTTAGGATCTACGCATGCGCAGTTTGATCCAAAAATTATGCCCCGCCTCTTCCGTGACAACTCTCACACATTCATAAAGAGTGTCGCTCTCACACATTCATAAAAAGTCTCGCTCTCACACATACATAAAACGAGTCTTAGTACTGTGTGTGTGTTCAACTTTAGTCTTGTGTATGTGAGAGATAAACGTCTGTGTGTGTGCGAGCTGTTAGCAGTGTATGTGAGCGAGAAAGTTAACGTTTGTGTGTATGTGCGCGAGCTGGTAGTAGTGTATGTGAGCGAGAAAGTTAACGTTTGTGTGTGTGTGACATTTTAGTAGTGTGTGTATACGCAATTTGAGTATTTTTTGAATGTGCGTGAGTAATTTTTGAGTGTGCGTGGCTATTTTTTTGAGTATGCGTGAGTTTTTGGTAGTGTGTGAGAGACAAAACGTAATTTTTTGGAGTGTTCGATGCTATTTTTTTGGAGTATGCGTGAGTTTTTGGTAGTGTGTGAGAGACAAAACGTAATTTTTTGGAGTGTGCGTGGCTACTTTTTTGGAGTATGCGAGACTTTTTGGTAGTGTGTGAGAGACAAAACGTAAATTTTGTCCTAAACGGCCCCTCATAAGAAACAGCCATTAGTGCTTTCCCTGCTATCTATTCTCAACTTGTGTCGAGGACAGACTTGGCTTTGGATGAACATTTATAAGTAAAGGTAAGACGGCAATAACAGTTTTTGTTTAGTTTATTAATAAAATGTTCATTTTGTGAGCTACAGTTTGTATGTGTAAAGAATGCAGAAAAGAAACATAACCCGCAAACTGCTGTGTTAGATTAGCTAATAGCAGCAGTAGTTATAATCTACCACAGCAATCACTTATTAATAATCGCAAAATAAATATTAAACCTAAACCATACCACTTCAACAGACTGAATGTATTGTTCCTTGTTGGAAATATTTAAGTGTTTTTTGGTGTTGAATCCTGAAACATAAAGGATGGCAACGAGTCTGCGTGTAGCTTGGCAGATACAAAGCGAGAAAGAAGTAGTTTTGAGTTGTATTTCGGTCTTTCACTTTGCTGTGGAGCATAGCACTAAATTAACAATACCTACATTTCCAAGTTTCACTGAGTTAACGGAATTATTCTGCCGCGGCAGCGCGGCTAAGGATGATATGTAAAGGAATAGTGTTTTTGCTGAAATTTCCATATGTGAACAAAAACATGCAGGGGGCTATATTTGTAAATCTGATTTTGACTAAGTCAGTGCCTCACCAGCTATGAACCTCACTGCACGTCACTGATATATATATAACTGTCAGAAAAAGTCTCAGGTTGTGTTTAAAGTGCAGAGAGCATCATGAAGACCAAGGAACACCAGGCAGGTCCGAGATGCTGTTGTGGAGAAGTTTAAAGCTGGATTTGGATACAAAAAGGTTTTCCAAGCTTTAAACATCTCAAGGAGCACTGAGCAAGCGATCAGATTGAAATGAAAGGAGTATCGGACCAAATCCACCAAGACCTGACTGTCCCTCTAAACTTTCATCTGGAACAAGGAGAAGAAAGATCAGAGATGCAGCCAAGAGGCCCATGATCACTCTGGATGAACTGCAGAGATCTACAGCTGAGGTGGGAGAGTCTGTCCATAGGACAACAATCAGTGGTACACTGCACAAATCTGGCCTTTATGGAAGAGTGGGAAGAAGAAAGCCATTTCTCAAAGATATCCATAAAAACTTTGCCACAAACTTTAAACAACTTTAAAGGGGGAGACACACCAAACGTGGAAGAAGTTGCTCTGGTCAGATGAAACCAAAATCCAACTTTTTGGCAACCATGCAAAACGATACGTTTGGCGTAAAAGCAACACAGCTCATCACCCTGAACACACCATCCCCACTGTCATACATGGTGGTGGCAGCATTATGGTTTGGGCCTGCTTTTCTTCAGCAGGGACAGGGAAGATGGTTAAAATTGATGGGAAGATCAATGGAGCCGAATACAGAACCATTCTGGAAGAAAATCTGTTGGAGTCTGCAAAAGACCTGAGACTGGGAGGAAGATTTATCTTCCAACAAGACAAGGATCCCAAACATAAAGCAAAATCTACAATGGAGTGGTTAACAAATAAACATATCCAGGTGTTAGAATGGCCAAGTCAAAGTCCAGACCTGAATCCAATCGAGAATTTGTGGAAAGAGCTGAAAGCTGCTGTTCACAAGCTTTCTCCATCCAACCTCACTGAGCTCCAGCTGGTTTGAAAAGAAGAATGGGCAAGAATTTCAGTCTCTCAATGTGCAAAACTGATAGAGACAAGCCCCAAGCAACTTGCAGCTGTAATCTACAACATATTAACACGAGGGGGCTGAATAATATTGTACACCCCACTTTGCAGTTTTTTATTTGTTAAAGTTTAAAATATCCAATAAATTTCCTTCCACCTCACAATTGTGTCCTACTTGTTGATTCTTCACAAAATAATAAAAATTTTACATCTTTGTGTTTGAAGCCTGAAAAGCGGCAAAGGGTTGAAGAGTTCAAGGGGGCTAAATACTTTCACAAGACACTGTATGTATAGATAGATACTTTGCAAAGATGTGGGTTCTAATCCACCATTCTAGCCTTTGTCAGGTCAGTGTGCACCTCACCAGACATTAGTTACTGACCGATCTGTGTAATGTTGCATTTATGTGTATTTTTGTGCCTTATCGCTTTGTCTGGGATTGAGTTTAGAAGAAGAAGAAGAAGAATTACTTTATTCATCCCAGCAGGGAAATTATTAGATCAATAAATCAGTTCAAATGTTTTGAATGCATGTTTTAAGCTCAGGGTTTTACTTTCACCTGTTTGTTTTTTTTTTTCAAATAAAAACTTCAAGACATTAAGCATTACTAAAAATCTGGGTTAGCACTAGAATAACATACCAATCTTTTTGTACTTTCATACTATTACTATATGTTGGTCAGTGCAACTGAGGGAGCTACATTACACCTCTTTCAATTGAAAGTGCCTGCAGATAAGTTCAGAAATACTGCAGTTTACTTTGATACCACTTACTGTTGCTTATAGGTTCTTCTGAAAGCAATGTGTCTGTAGGACTGTTGATAAATATAGTTTAGAGGTGAAAAAAACATTATTTAAAATGGCATTTATAAATCATCTCTAAACTCTTGCCTGGTAGTGATATCCTACAAAAAATTCAAAAACACAGAGCAGCAGAGGGAGTAAAAACCAATGACTAAAATCAGATGTGTTAGACCTTCTGATGAAAATCTTACCTTGTGTAACCTGGTGACCTTCTCACGACAAGCCTCCATCTCCTGTCTTAGAATTCTGTTCTCCTCAGTCATCACATCCACCATCTGCTGGGCACGGGCCATCATTGCAAAAGGCTCTCCCTGTAGCTGTATGAAGGACTGCTGCTGGGGAACATGTCCTGCCTGCATAGACAGCTGGGGATGGGAAGGACCCTGGAGTTGCTGCTGTTGTTGACATTGATTGTGTTGCTGATGATGATGCAACCTTGGAGTGGAGCCATAAGAATCAGAAAGAAAAGCATGGCCCCTCTGCGTTGTGTGATGAACAGGTCCTGGGGGGAAAGGTTCTGCCACTTGATGGGAGCCTGGACCATGTGGAACACGGGGTCCCATAATTGGGTATGGCTCTCCTTGGCTTGGAGGTGGCTGGTGAGGAATTGATGGATGAGAGGAGTGAGAGGCGGCAGAGAGCATGCTGCTCAGAGTAGAGGATTGTGCACGAGACAAAGATCCAACAGAGGTCACAGAGGAGCTGGGACTGTGCTGGTTGAGGGGCCTCTGGTAGTGAACTGAGACCTCCTTAGTGGATCTGAGGAGAGATCAGTTGTGAGGTCATAATGCTGCCTGCCTTCAATTTTGCACAGAATACAAAAAAATATTTGTATGTGGTCAAAAATGACCATTTCAAGTTTACAAATACACAGTCATGACAAAAAAAGTTAACTTTAAGGTCAGAAACAACCAGTCAGAACTATGAGGGTGCTTGCACTAACAATCACTCTCGTGTACAGCCTGCTCACACAGGCTGTACACTCACACAGGCCTTGCTCCCTGCTATGCTACAGCTTCTTCCTGGCAGTAGAGCCTGTTGTGAATGCTCAGACTACTTAGCCTGGCCACCGACAATGGCAGATAAAAAGTTTTCCTGTAACGGTAAATGGTTTCTCTGCTATTAGTACATTGAGAAGCGCATACAGGAGGTAGATTGATGATGCTTGATTGGAGATCTTCTTCCTGCATTGCTGTAGTTTGCAATAGTAGCTCAAGGAGGAGATAGAGGAGCTTGATTTTTTCACAGATTATCTGTCTCATACCATATGACACAATATGGTATGAGACATACCATATGATGGTATTTCATTTTTATATGAAATAAAAATGTTTTATTTCATATATTAAAAAAAACATTTTTTTAAATAAAAGTTACATATTGTAACCTTAAAAAGTGGACTAATTAAGGGCTCGCTTACAAGGAGCTTGTTGTCAGTGAAACAGTAACATTTTTGCTGCTCATTTAAACATCACCAGAGATAGCAGTCTCTTACACTTACAGTCTCTTGAAACCAGGTCTCTTGAGTATAACATTTGAGGAGGTTTGAAGTTCTCTGCAGGTGCGAAAACACACATTTGCAGAATGCAGGGCTGCAGGATTTGTTCTATGCAAGCAGAAAACAGTCTACACAGGAAGGAAACAGTAAAAAAAGAAAAAGGAAAAAAAATGGGGATAGCATTGCATAGTGTGTGCTACATGACTTCAGAGAGCAGAGAACTTATGTAGCACATGAGTATATACTGTATGTGTTATGGAGACGCATTTTGCATTAGATGCAAATATTAAACATATTAATGAGGCATGACAACTACAGCAAATTCAAGGTGTCTTGGTGGCCTTATCTATGCTGTCTATTGCCTTCCCACACAATTCTGTTCGATTCCAAATTCCCTTCAGTGCTCTGTCTGGGCTTTCTCCCATTGAAGTGAATTTCTCAGGCAGAATTTCAACCAGGTCAATCAGTAATGTCCAAAAGGAGAAGTTGTGAAAGATGCCGTTGATTTTCTGCACTGTTTTAGAATTGTAGTCTGCCTATGGTTTTAGCAATGGCAACAGAAGAAGTGAACGAAGCTGTTTGGTTCGTGATGTCCACACTTCTGGCATTAACAGTCGCCTTGTTCAGTTTGGCATTTCTCTTCACAGTGGGGGGAGGATTATTGTTTACAGAACAGATCATTTCCGGTGAGCTTCATATCGTCAAACTGACACATTACATAGATCACGAGTAAAGGTTAGAGATAGAGTAGCATTTAGAACTTCAATAGAGTCCATGCCTCCAGCGAGCAATCATTTCTCTTTATCCCAGGGTCCAGATCCTCTGTACGATTTGTGTACAAAAAAGCAAAGCAGAATAAATCTCTAAAGGGAAGGCATTTCATAACACTGTTCGCAAATAGCGATACGAGAAAAATGTTTTAGTTTATATATAAAGCATGATATACTCCATCTGCCATGGCTACTCTTGCATCATAATTACCTAAAAAAAAGGAACGTCAGAGCAGTTTCTGAGAAGCAGGTTATTGACACACTAAAAATAAAATTCACTCGCAGAGAGGTTTCTGGTATCAAAAAGGGTGTAACTTTACTTATAGAAACAATAGAAATATTCTCTGGGCTTACTTCATTCGAATTCCAAATATAAATATTATTTCGTGGTAGAAAGACTGTTTCACTCCTTCAATTCAAACAATCAGACTTACAACAACTCAGCTGTTTTTTCTCCTCAATCACACCAGGAGGTTGACCTGACAACAATATAAATAAACAATAGCTCATCTACATCTGTATTCATTAGCATAATTTTGGATCATTAATAACATTTATTACTTGGCAAATAATTAATTTGTCAAATACCTACACTCCAAAAAAAATCAACAAAAATGTATATTAAAAAAACATAGCATCAAGGGACTTTGCATTGCAACCCTACCTGCCTTTCATTTCATGTCTCTACTTGTCCTGCCAGATGAATAAAATAGTTTGGAATTCATTACTGTTAGACTCTGCTTCAAGCTAGATGGCAATGACTACTGCGAAACCAGCCCAACAGGATCTGTCCTTGTCATTTCTGAGACACTATTGAGAAACCATGTTTAACTGACTTATCTCAGATTAAATGCTATTGGAATCAAGCTATGGCTTTCACTGGAACCACATTTTATTCTTTATTGTCAACTGTAAAGCAATAATTTGTTAACTGGGAGTATGCGCACAGTGGCAGTTGTTGCATGAATGAGACTGTAAACTTAAAATCAGTAAATGGTCCTGAAAAGTCCTGAGAATTGTGATAATTTTAACCTCTATAAATACAAAAACAAGTTTTAACTGATCAGAGCATTACTCTCTGTGAAGCTTGAGTTTTCTGTAATTCAATATTTTCAGCAGAGTTGACAGATTTTGTCAATGTAAAAATATTCTATACACACTGTAAACTGGGAAATGACTGCAACAAAATGTTGAGGATTTTCAACTAGTGAAAAATGCTTTGTACGCTTTCACTATAAAGCTCCTCTTTTTTTTCAGTGCTCACTCAAAATGTCCTGCCTCCCTACCAGGATTGTTTTCTAGGTTTTAGTGTTTTTTTTGACTGATATGGCTCTGATTTCTTCAGCGGAAAGGCATCTTTTGTGTGCCATGTATATGTGTGTGTGTGTGTGTTCACTGTTCATTACCTGAAAGAGCCATATTCAGGAGGGGGCTGATATCGAACAGTTGGAACCTCCCTGGAGTGATCCCTTACTCTTGGCTCCTGATAAAAGTGGCCTCCAGATTCTGGATGACTGCCAGGAGAACATATTCCTTTAAAAGGATAGTCTGGTGGTGGGCCTCGATGCTGTGGCTTGTAGTAGTCTCCAGGCTGGCATGATGGGGGTAGTTGTGGGGAAAGAGGGGTGCTGCTTACAGGAGCATGGGCTTTCACACCACTGGTGGCTAAAGAAAGTTGCATAAGTCGTTCACTGAGAGACCTGACGTGTCCTTGCTTTAGATCTTTTAGTCCATCATCTTGGTGCACCTTCCCGGTACCACTGACACGCTGTAGTGTTGGGCGACCCTCAGTGCGAACTTTGGTGCTGGTAAGGCCAGTAACGTAGAAAGCGGCACCTAACGAGGCAGGCAGTGAAGGCTGCTGGGCCTGGCTGTTCTGCTGCTGCTGAGCCTGAGGAGGAGAACCATGGCCGCGGAAGTACTGTGACTGTACTTTGGCTTCCTCGTATGTAGGGAGATCTTCTAGGTTAGGGCACTGTCCTTGGGTGATGCCACCAACTCCACTGCCCCCGCCACTGGATGCTTCTCCACAAGAGCCCACACATCCCCCACCTCCACTGCCCCCACCATGCCCACCAACTCTGATGACACCAACCTTCTCCAGGCCACTGTCCGTCTGAAGCTCCTGTCCCTGGGGCTCTTGCCTTGCAATGTGAGCGCTTACAGAATGATCATCAGAGGGGCTTACCTGTCCATGTACTGAATAGCCACCTCCACCTCCTCCTCCTGTTGCTACTCCAATCCCCCCTCCTCCAGACTGTTGCTGTTGTTGCAGCACATAGTTTCGATTCATCTGCTCCTGAAGGAGCCGCTGCAGGACTGTACTGCCACCACCTGATACACTGCTATTTGATGGCTCTTCGGTTCCGGCCCTCATCTCCATCTCACGCTGGCAACGAACCTCATGGAAGGACAAACTACGTCCCCTGTCTGTATTCCAAGAGAAAAGTAAAGAGGGAAAAATGTGTAAAAGAAAGGTAACTGGAGAAGAGACGTGAGGGGCTATCACAAAAACTATTGAAAAATACTGGTACTTTTAAAATTTGAAAACTATCAAAAGTGTAATTTACTCAATAAAATATCAGTAAATTCATTAAAAAAATTAAAACACCTACAGAAAACAGAGGGATACATTTACATCACAAAAAATTCAATTGAACATTTGAGATATGATTTTTGTCTTGCTTAACCTGGTCATTGAACCAGCTCTTCATACCTTTGACTGTGTGAGTAGGTACCAAGTTCTGCTAGAAAATGAAATCACCATCTTCATAAAGCTTGTCAGCAGAATGAAGTCTCTTAAAACATCCTGTTAGATGGCTGCGTTAACTATGGACTTTAGAATGGACAGTGGACCAACACCAGCAGATCACAAGGCTCCCCAAATCATCACTGACAGTGAAACTTTATACTGGACATCAACAGCATGTTCCTCTCCACTCCTCCTCCAAACTCTGAAACACTGACTTCAAAATGCAATGCAAAAAACTTTCAAGACTTTTTTCTTCCAACTACTCTTTTTATTGAAAACCTTTGCTTACATTTGATATAAGCAATGGTTTTAAACTGTAAATGAAGTAAATAAATTAATAAATAAAACAAATGAAATAAATAAATGCATCTGAGAAAAGGACTTTGGAACACTCAGCAATAATCTAGTTTTTTTTTTCTCCTAGGGGCAGAGAAGACACTTGTCATCTTGTGACATAGGTCAGGACATAGATATCTCTTGAAAATGTAATAATTAATAATTTGACCATATGAATATGCTAAACAAAGGTGTGTCCACTAAATAACATTGCAAGTGTCTCCAAACTCAGTCTGCCTAAGGAGTGACTAATTGTCAAAGTGCTTTTTGGTTACATGACGTGTACTAAGTACACTGAACACAGGCCACAAGAAATGTAGGAGAGTTGTAGAGTTGCCGCAAGATATCAGAAAAAAAAATGATAGGTAAGCATGTTAAAAGTGAAGACTATATGTATCCAAATTATATATATTCCAGCATCTTGATGCTCCTCTGATACATTGTTCAGAAATTTAAGGTCCACAGAACTGTAGCCAACCACGCAGGCTATAGCTCTAGGAGGAAAATTGATGGCAAATTCAAGAGAAGGAAAATACAAATGGTAACCAAAGGGCCCAGAGCAACCTGCAAAGAGAGGAGATTTTGAGGAGCAATTGTTTGAAGCCACAAGGAAGTACATACTGAATTATTAACTCTCCCTGCTCAGTTCCTGGCCTTCCATTCTTTTTTTGTCAATTATCATTTCCTCTGTCTCCAAACTTGTGAACTCAAAATAGTTGTTCTGCTTTGCCATGATTGCTGTGTTTACTATGCTGTTGTAAATCACATATTGCAAAACTCCATACCCTGTACTGAAATAGTAGGTTGGTCGTTGGTTAAGAAGCTACATGTCCAGAGTCAGGATGAGGGGAAAGGAAAAAGTGTGGATAGCCAAAACAGTTAACTGCAGCCTTAAAGCTGCCATATGTAACTTGTATAAAAATATTTGTTTAACATATTTGTTGAAACTGTCAATGTTGCTCTTTACTACTGCTAAACCTTTTCCTTATGTTGTGAATGGTAGGCCAGTTAGTATGGTCTCTGATGACGGCAGGTAAAGTTTTCCTGTAACGGTAAGTCGTTTCTTCGCCATTAGCACATTTAGCAGTGAATATGTGACGTTGAGTGGCAGCGCAAAGACCTTCCTCCTGGCTCTGATTGGTTGTTTTTAGTTGAGAGCGGTGCTTTTCTTCAGACAGTAATAGTAGCGCAGAAGATTGATCTTTTCACAGATTATCTGTCTCATAACATGCTCTCGGGACATGGAGATAGTTTTAACAAAAAACAAACAAACAAACATGTTTTATAAAAGCTACTGCACCTTTAAGAGAATTGTAAACCATAGCCTCTTCAAAAATTGGTAGAAACTCAATAAGCATAGGCTTCAGCTGGACTAAGTGTTTCAAAGACCTCAACACACAAATATATCCAAAATATGGACTTCAACTACCACATTCCTTTCGTTTAACCTATTCATGAACCACATCAAAAGTGTTTTCCATGAGAAAAAGAACTGGATTGTTCTTCAGTGATTCAAACTCCTCTTTTTAGGTCAAGGTCAAATTTGCACTTCATTGGAAATCTTGGCTCAAGAGCCTGGAGGAAGAGTGTAGAGGGACAGAATCCACATTGTTTGAGTTCTAGAGTGATGCTTCCACAGTCAGTGATGATTTGGAAAGTGATGTTATCTGCTGCTGTTGGTTCAACTTTGTACTCAATTCCTTAGTCAGTGCAGCCATCTATTAGAAAATTGGAATGCACTTCACATCTTTATGGAAATCCTGATTTTATTTTCCAGCTGCAGTTGGCACCTGTCCACATTTTTTAAAGTAGCTATATCTGCTTCAAATGGAATTAACCAGCAAACTGGCCTTAACTAAACCTCTCAGATAATCTTTGTATCTTCAGGAAGAAGAGGAGAAAACAACACAAGTAAGCTAGAGGTCTCTATTAAAGAAACTTTAATTTCTTTATCACATCATTAGATCTACAAGTGAAAATCCTTTATTACAGAAAAGGTTTTTGTAATATATTATTCTCCGTAGTAAATTCATGTCATGTGAACATATTTACTGGAATAACCCAACTTTTAAAAATATTCCAATTTATCAACATGAAAGACCTATTTAACCTGATTTTGAAGAAAACAAAAAAAAATCAAGTGAAGAAAAAAGAAAGTGGACAGAGAAACAAGGGGACTATATGTTTCACCCTTGACCTCAATCAGATCCCCAAGACTTGCTGATTTGATGGCACAGCAGAACAAAAAAAGAGGTAGACAAAGTAAGGTGCCATTGGTTTTATAGAACCCCGCACCCACAAATTAATATTTTACCACCACAAACATCAGTTCAAATAATTTTAATTAAAAAGCAGTAGCTGAGGCAGCTTTCTGATAGAAAAATGTAAACTTGAGGGAGACTAATTGACCCAAGCGATAATACCTTGCAATTAAAGGTATTGTAACTACCTGGCCAGAGCACAGTAGATTGGAGAACTTGAAGATGTCTCTGAAAAGGAAGTTGTGTTTTGGTTGTCGATTAACAGAAGCAGAAAGCTTTTAATTAATCACATAATCTCATCTAGTTCCTTCTTTATAACAGCTTTGTAAAAAACAAAGGAACAATTTAATGTCTTGGTAGTAAAGAAAAAAAAGTATGTGCAACCTAGCATGGGCGTAGGTTTGGGTATGGACGGTCGTGACATGTCACGACCAATATTCAAGGGATATAAAATAGTCCCGACCAATTTTTGCCATATTAATTAAAAAAAAACAACATATGTATTTTTTAACAAAAACAAAATAAATAAACGAAAATCTACATTGATTAGTTTAATATTTCAATATACTACGCAGTGGTAGCATTCATTTTAAAATTCGCTGTTATGAACTATGACGACCCATGCCGCTATTGGCTCACAGAACGTGGATCTACGTTCTTTGATTAGCTGCAACAGGCGGCGGCCAGCTGGCCACACGCGGAACGGAAGCTTGGTCCATGGTGCTGACAGTGAACGCGTCTCCTTCTGAGTTTGACATTTATTATGAGTCTCCGAGACCATGTCGCCACCAAAAAAGAAAAGGACGACAGACAGAAGTTATTTCGCTACCTCGGCTGTAAGTACAGTGAGTGGACCCATAAGTTAGATATCTATCACGCAACGCATTTGTTGTAAAGTCCGGTGTTTAGTAAGGTCAGCACTGAATGTGAGGTAGAATAGGTCTGTTAATTATGTAATATTTTTTCACATAGGATGCTCAGACAGCAGAGCAAGGGGCAGAGCAGAACGATGGAGAGGTGGCTGGAGCTTCAGGGCTCCAGGTGTTGGATCTTTTTCCTGAAGTGCAAGAAGTCATTTTTTGTTCTTATCTGCAATTGTGTTTGTTGTATAATCAGTAGATCCAGAGGATATTTCTTTTGATCTGACTTGTAATGTTTGCTGAATTTTGAAAAGGAAAAAGTAAAGTGTTCTTGAACTGATCTGCTGAGTATGACTGTATCCAAGTTATGGTTGGGGGGAGGGGGTTATTAAGCCACTGTGGTGCCCCCCATCCCCCACCCCCCAGTGGTCAAAAATGGTCGGGGAGGGGGGTTGGTCAGTAAGTTGTAAGGTCCCACCAAAACTTAGACCAAACCTACGCCCTTGCAACCTAGTCCAACTCTTTTCACATATGCATTGAAGTTTCTAGAATTTCTTAGTGTTCTGTAGAATAATTGCATTCACGTGCAGTTTAACTCCAAAGTAGGAGAGTGGATTCATTTTGAAAAACTGCTTCTACATTAGATTACATATTTTAGGAACCTGGCAACTTAGATTTTTCCAGTTTGAATACAGTAAAGTAGAAGATCTGCATAAAATAAATTAGTGTAAATACAAAAATAAACATAGTGTTTCTCATAGTGTCAGGAGTATTTTTTTGTCAATTAAATTGCACAAAATAGTCTTGAAAGAAATTATGTAACCCTATTCTTTAATAAGAAATACTTTGTTATATAAGAAATACTTTGTTTAATTTTTGTATCATTGGAAGTTATAAAAAATTACATTTCAAGTCACTAAACTCTGCCTCAAAAGGATGATAATATGAACTTTCACTGCCCAGAATTTTTAAACTTCACAATTTTCATCCAGTTTGTGGTGGATTCACTGTCATGTTGCAGAGCTTAATTGTTTAATGCCTTAGCTTAATTATTTTGTTAATAGCTTTATACCTACCCATGCACTGGTCTGAGGTTTAAACTAAGTAAATCCTCTTCATAAAGCTGAGGAAAATGTTCTTATTATGCATTTCTTTACTTTAAAAAATTTAGATGAGAGGGCGGCTTAAATTTATTCCATACCAGCAATTGTGCTTATGACTTTTCACATAAAATGTTAAAAAAATGTCTCCAGTTTTTGTTGTTGAAATTGAAATGAAAAACCTGCATGTCCAAAAGTGTTAGAATAGCACATGTGATTGTATTAGTCACAATATTTTTAAAAAAATCATGGTCTTATTTTTTAACAAGAGCAAGCAATACTTTTATTATGTACCTATAAAAAAACAATTATTAGCCACCCAAAATGGCTAAAATTACAAGAAAACATACATATTTTTGTTCACATACCCTCCCACCTTGCCAACAACAAAAACTTGATCAGAATAAGGTTAAGTAGCATTGTTAATGTACAGACTTTATCCTCATATTCTCAGACCATACTCCATCAATTTGATTACAGTAGCTTAAATTGACCGCTGCTGAATTTAAATGGTAAAATAACAACAATAATAATATTGTAGTACAGAACCAATGCCTGGAAAGTCTAATCTGTAATTCTGGATTAGCTTTAAATTAAACTCGTGAAGTTATGCAGCATTCTGTTATGTTATGCCTAACGTCCTCCTTTTTATCTGAACCTGAATTTTTCTAATATTTTTGAATGGGACAGTGGTAGGGCTTTTATCAAGTTTATGTGTGAACTAGCGGTAAAAGTATTTTGGATCTGTCTAAAGTAAGGATGATGTTGAGGTGTCACATGGCACAGTGGTTAGAGCAGATGAGCTCAACGCAGCTATGCTTGTTTGACTCTTATCCTCAGCTCTTTTGCCGCATGTCTTTCCTCTTCCTATCATTCTGCTAACTTCCTGTCAAATTACTGTCAAATAAAGGGCACTAGTACCAAAAATGTTCTTAAAAAAGATAAAGTGACAAAGGCTTTTCAGAATATGAAAAAGCAAACAGCTCACACTTGCAAAATACACCATTTGAACATTTCCAAAGCTGATTAAAAAAATTAGAAATATCCACCTTAAGACAGAAGCATGCATTTTTAATTTAACATTCAACAATGTCGAAGAAACCAACCCAGATGTATTTTAACTTTCACAACATTTTCTATGGTCAGAAAAATATTGGGTAAAACAACTAGAGTTTTGAATCCGGTTAAGGAGAAATGAAAGAATTGACAATAATAATAATAATAATAATAATAATAATAATAATAATGGCTTCTACTGACAAAGCTGAATGTCTAACACTTTACACCCATTTTACAAAGAGAAAAAGATTATTACATGTTGAGCTTCCCGTTATCCTTGTCACTCTCAAGGATGAAGATGCTTTTTTCCGAAACATCTGTAGGTAAATGAGACAAAAAGGAAAAATGCCTGTTTTAAAAGGATTTTCAATCATTTTCTTTAAGAGGAGTGTCCGGTAACCAGGTCATTTTTTCATAACGTTCAGCTTTCAGACATTTGCTGAGATAATGAGGGTGAGGGAAATCAAACTGCACTGATTTTTTATGTATATATAATAAAAACACAAGTTTGTATTTCTAACCACACTAGGACTTTGTATGGACTTTGATTTATTTATTTAGTTAGTCCATTTGTGATGAAACCTAAGCAGTTAGATTAAATTTGTCACCAGTATATTTCTAATGTCACCTTTAGCTTATCTCAAACCATTCCTGTAACCCTAGCCACTATTTCTAAAAATGGGGAGCCACAATGTTACGACTAGGCTCCATATAAACATGTAAGACTTCAAAAGGTATTATATACCAGAAATGGTAACAAGCAGGCAATATAAACAAAATGGCCCATAAAATATAGCACTTTATCTAGTCCAGCAGACTTCAAAGTTCTTTACATGACAATCAGTCGCTCACTCTTTTATGCACACATACAGGTACCCTGCTGGTGTTAGGCTACATTGTAGTCACAGCTGCTCTAAGGCACACTGACAAAAGCAAGGCTGCCAGACAATCAGCGCCACTGGGCCCTCTGATCACCACCAGCAAGAAAACACAGACACACAGTATACAAACATGTTTGTATTTCAAAGTACATTAAAGTACTGAACTGTAGTTCAAACTTCACATTTATTTTAGTAGCTCAATTTATGCCTAACACTAAACTTAATTCACATCATAACCTTAAATCTAAAAAGGTAAACTACCAAATTGGCACCAGCCTTTGGTTCCCTTGTCCCCTATCAGTCTTCTGAAGGTTAAGTATTTATGCCACAAAAGGCCTCAATAGGCTACGAAGCCAAATACATCCATCTTACACACAGACATATACTCGGGCCTGCTGCTAGATCTTTTTAAGAGCCTATTTATCTCTGTTAATTTCCTGTAAAACTCATCAAACATAAAAATATCCTACCTTTGCCAGTTGGAGTAGTGGTCTGTGTAAAGGAAAGAATCCACTAAATTTCACTTGGTCTCTCCAAAATCAGGGAACTATCTGCTTTGAGCTCAAGTGAGGCAATTGTTTTTCCATGTGCTGCTCACACAGTATTCCCACACAAAAACAGGTGGGGCAGGGTGGTAGACAGGTGAGTCTGTCAACTGTTCAGTTGTGACTACACCTCTATACTTCTGTATCAAACTCTGGCAGCAATGAAAGTGCTCTTTCATGGCTTGAAACTTACTACATGAGGACTTGCTAAATAGCTTTTTCTTGGCCTTATAATAATGAGACATTATAGTTTAACACAAAGTATTTTGCTGAGTTGATTTACAAAAAAAAAAATCTTCCCACTCTATGAAAAACTTTGGGTGAAAACCGTCTGCCAACACACAAGAGACTTAATAAGACAGTCAACAGCCCATATGTACACATAAAGATAAGCAATTTGAATTTTGGAAAAGATTATGTTAAACACTGAAAAAAATCTCTTCATCAACCAGAGCTCAGAATCCAGGACGCCTGCAGATCAAACAAAACGTGATACCTTAAAGAACTATTTACTACTGACTTTGACTGTATTTCAATAAATCTGTCACAAACCTTGTAACAGACACATTTAGTAATGACTTTTGAATGAAAAGAATGCTGGGAGGAAATTTGTTATCAACCTATTATTCTAATTGTAGTAAGCCTGATTGCTGCATAAACAACTTCTAATTTCGCAGGTTCTCTGATTTGCAGGTGAATAATAGAGAAATTGGGTGTGACAGTTCTCTCTTTCAAACCAAGTTGAAGAGAATGATAAGCTGAACAAATACAAGGGAAAATGGAACACACCACAAATCTGCTAACTGTATAAAAAATATTGTCATATTGATACATTTAGGCCTAATTTTAAATGTTTCAGTGAATTGTGATATTGAAGGTTAGATTAGTTCTCAACTACGTTTGCCTTTATAATGAAACAAATATATTCTTTGCTTAAACTTTGGTTAGGTATTTACTTACAGAACAAGCAAAAGATTGTAATCTGACTTTAAAAAAAGCATTGGTACAACTTTCACCTCCTATATACTTACAAGGCTACCAAAGGACGCACAGTGGAGCCGCGTGGAGCTCAGACCAAGAAACAAGCAGTTTCCTCCAAGAAACCTTGGAGCCTAAGGAAATGGGGTGGGACGGGGCGGGGCGGGGACGGGGTGCTTAGTTTGGCTTTTTAGAAAATAGTGAATCAACACTTCAGCTTTTCCGGGCTTAAAAGTTTTAGACAAAACATAAATCAGTTCAATCGCAGCAGCTTCGTCTGTGCGTGTGTGTGTGTGTGTGTTTGTGTGTGTGTGTGTGTGGTAGCGGTGGAGGGGGGTAGAAGAGTAAATGACTCGCGAGAAGTCAACCATGTTTTTAGACTGGAACTGGAAGTTTTCATCTGGTTCTTTTTAATGTTCGTTTGCTTGTCTGTTTGTTTTGATGCCTACAAAGTAAGTAGCCTAAAGCTTTCAGGAAAGCGTTGCCATACCAACGAAAGCAGCACGTTATTTAAGCAGTGCACTAGGTCTGTGGACAGTTTGAATTTACCTTTTTGTAAAGCTGCTTCCGTCTTCTTTCCTTGAAGCTACACGAACATCTTTTTTCTAGTTCTTCCCCTCGACTCAGCATTAATCCTGTGTCCCAGTTTACAGAGTCACTGCTTCGTGACTAAATAGTTCGTCCTCGCTGAAAACTGTACTTGTAAAGTTGTAGAAAAAAAGTGGAGCAATAGGCGGCAGGAAGCCGTCCCAGTCTGTCCTGCACAACAGGAGAAATTTCCAGCCTCCCCCCTCCTCAAAGACCTCCTACGTCTTTAAAATATTTTTTTAATCTCTCTTTATTTGTGCTCGGAAATCCCTCATCTCATCTTCTAGTTTCCCATGCGTTTTATGTTCAAATCAACTTACTTCCTTTAGGACACACATGATATTCCAAACGATCACATTAAACACTTCACCAATAGAAAAGTAGAACTTGAATGTTGAATGAAATCATAGTTTTCAAGAACAAACGGTTATTAAATATTTGTCACACTCTGGCATGCTTCGGAAGTTGTTTCGTTTTTCTAAGAACATAATAGTCTATAGAGTCCATCTGCTCATTACATTGCATAGCTCTGAACTTACAACAGAAAGAAGGAACTAAAATTGAAGGAAGGAAAAAATGACAAAGACCCTTTGTAAAACGATCTGTTGCTGCTTTCAAATGCCGTCGGACAGACGAGAGTCGCTGTGTGCGCATGTCAAGTAAAATGTGGTTGCTGATATTGGGTTCCTGATAGCCTCTAATAATCAATTTAGTTCAGCTGGTTACAGCTGAGACATGATGTGCATGAAATATATCACATTCCCATTTGTGTGACCAAATAAAACGTTCTCAATGCAAACAGTTTTATTCAATATGAGATGTAACATTTTCATTTTCATTTTGAAATTAGGTAAACTGGGCAGGACAGTGTCTTTACTGTGTGTGTACACTCAGTAGCTACATATTTCTGACTCATAATTATTACAGGAAAACGTTGCGTGTTTTTATTCCTTTTTTTAATGCAAGTACTCTACAAATTTGTTTAATTTTCTAATCAAGATTTGATGCTTTACATTTCCAGACTGACAATAATGAAAATCCTTTGTGAAAATCATAGAGTAAAATAACTCAGTAATCTTACCAGTCTAAAAGCTGGAAAGAAGGACATCAGCTAAAAATCCTTTGTACACCTATATGATTTCAGCAGTAGGTGAATCACAGGAACTCTCCAGTTCTGTCACAGCTTCATGCATGTGGGGAGAGTATGAAAATGAAGGTATTACAATGACCTACATCCTGCAAAATATATTGCTTGAGAACTACACTACTCACATTCAATATTAATAGATTAAAGCATACATCTTACTGAAAATGGAATAGTTCCCATTGCATTTTGCAGTGTTTTTAGAACACATTTCATTTAATAACTTATTTTTCTCATAACAATTTCAATAAATTCACAATTCAGCTCATTTTGGTGAATTAACATTTTTACACCCAAACAAAGAAAAGCTTAAAGTCTTATGTTATCAAAACATGGTCAGAGACATGTTATATTGCATAAGATGTCTGTATGAAAGGCTGATGATACATTTAAGTGCTGTCTACATGTATATGAACTCCAAATGGAGAACAGAATAATAGAAACTATAAACATATTGATTTTGGAAAAAACATATATTTAAATTGTATTCCATAACTTCAAAGGCTTTTTAAATTAAATTAGGATTAAAACATGCCTTTTATTTTTGGTTAACACATCAAAATAATTAAAAAAAATATCAACACATTGATCATTTTGGCTTATAGAGTTCTCCCTCAAGCTGTTGCCTTACAGCAAGAAGGTCCTGGGAAAGTCAGACGGTTCGTTCTCCAATGTGAGAAATCCCTTGAGGTAGTCAAGTTTCTTGTTTGATCAGATCTTGTTAGTCATTTCCATAGTATGATTACTAATTAACGGTTGATTCTTTTGTATCTAGATGCAATGTAATCATTCAATTCACAATTGAAGTTTTATTATGGGGATTCTGCAAATTAAATATTTCATAGTATATTTCACTGATTCCTTTCATACAGTCTTTAATTGTATTACTCTTAAAACTTGGAGGTCAGAAGGAGTTCACCAAAAACAATGTATCGCATTGACGGCAGATGTCAAAGGAATGTTTAATGGAAGGGGGAGGGGCATCCTTTCACCGGATGGGGGGGGGAGGGTCATGTGACCGGAAATTAAAAGCAATTAATTAGGGTCATTAATCACTCATCAATCACTCCCCGATTAAATTTTGACAGAAGGGTGTCTATATAATTTTTTCCCCCGATTTTCCCTTTACGACAATCTTACAAGGTCCTGCAGTGAGTGGTGTGTTGAATATGCCCGAACTAAAATCGGGCATATTCAACATTGTCTTGGCCCGATTATCGCAGCCTGTGGGGTTTTTTCCCTGACTGGGAGCGAGAACGCAGCCTGTTGAATGTGACAGGTAGCCAATCAGAAAGCGCGATGAACGGAGGGAATCCCAAACAGTTGACATGGCAACTGAGAGTCCGGTCGACATCGGAGGTGATATGTGGAAATGTTTATTATACGTAAGGGTCATTTTTATATTTGTTTATTATATGTGGTTATGTTTATTCAGTTAAAAATGTTAACTACGAAAAAACATAACTCACCTCCAAATCATAGTGCAGCAAATAGAGCGGCTGCTCCCGCCATCTTTTATCAAACGCCTTTTCTTTTTGTTTCATCTTTTATCACTTAAAATGAGTCCACAAACTATCACTGCTGCTTCTACATCGTCATCCTTGTTTGATTATTTTAAATTCATCTATGGTATGTTGGGGGTTTTACTGGATTTTCCTCTGGAATCGGGATGTTGGTGAGTGGAATCGGTTCGTGTGGTGTGTTGCTCCTGCCGTATGGCTGGACACACGAACCGATCGAACCTGTTGGACTTTTATCGGCTCGTGTCGTGTGTGGTCACAAAATCGACCGACAATCCTTAAATCGTGCCGTGTGAACCAGACCTAAAACTCACAAGCTCTACTCCTCTCATCTCGTCTGGACCACTGCCCTAACGTGCTCTTACTCGGGTCACTATGGTAACGTTTACATATCAGGTATCATGAGCAACTTATTTTTTTCTTTTTGCCGGTGTAAATAGTGATCAAAATAAGATACAGATGGCCACAAAAACGAACATTTTACTTTCGTGAAAATTTTAACTCACGATAACGACTAATGGAGCCCTGAGCTTATTTCTCTGCAACCAGACAGTCCCATCTGGGAGTGATGAGAGACAATGACACCCGAAGTGTTGCTTATGCACAGGGTGCTTGGTCTCTACATGGCGAAGCAATTTGAAGGCTTCATTCCCTCATTAGCGAGCCGGTCACCATATCATGCAGAGCGGGCTTGGAATGTGGGAATAACCTACTGGCATAAATCCATTCTCCTGTCTCTTCTCTGGGCCTTTTCCCCTCGCAAAGAAACTTTCCTAAGACATCTGATATGTTTCTTACTCATTTTGCTGCTTGTGGGCTCAATGTTGGTGCGCAAGATGTAACCGAGAGTCCGGTTAAAGGATTTTCAAAATAAAAGCTCCTCCAGACTCACATAAAACGGAAATATTTAATTGTTTCTTACACGGCCGGTACCAATTGGTCCACCAATTGGACCGGTACCGGTCCGCGGCCCGGGGTTTGGGGACCACTGCCTTAGAGGGGTCGGAAGGTGATGGTGCTTATCTCCAGCTAACGTTCCGGGCGAGAGGCGGGGTTCACCCTGGACAGGTGGCCAGCCTGTCGCAGGGCTGCTTACTTATCCACTGGTGCTTTTTAGGTTTAGATGCGAATTACGCAGACGCTCATTAAGCACCACCTACAGCGGCCACTAGGGGGACCCCATGAGCAATTTATTTTTTTCTTTTTGCCGGTGTAAATAGTTATTTCTACATGATCAAAAAAATAAATAAATAAAATCTCGTCTTTGTATGTTTCTGTTGACATAGAAATCTGTTCTGAATCCCCACTGGTGGGCATGGTTGGACTGACAATATTTTGTTAGCCAACAGCTAGGACAGCTAATTGTACATTGGGGTCCTTAACGTGTGCTATCCTTATGAGGAGCCTCATTTCTTTATTGCAGCTCTGCAAGCAAGGGACTTTGTATGCAAGATTGAAAATGTGAGTTTTGTGTTGTTTAATATGGTGTAGTTATGTGGCTTATAGTGCTGTTAGGGTGATTGTTCTTTTTATGACTGTTTCTTTCCTGTAACTTCGCAGTGTAATTTGTCACTGTTATTGATAAGCTAATTTAGTGAGCTAAATGTCACATCTATGACGTAGCCATTATATGTTTGTTCACATTATGTTGTTGCTGCTATTACAGATACCATACAATTTGCCCTGTAATTCTGATGAAATAGCGTGAGCCTTGAGAGCTCTTCTTCCAGTGACCTCTTTAACTGGAGCCTCACTGTAGATGAGGTAGCAAAACAGTATCAATTTATTAAAGCGGCCCTGGCCTCAGGCCATATATGTCTACATGCCAGATGGATAGTCCTCCCCTGGACAAGAGTACAAATTGAACAGGTTTTTTTGTTGTTTTTTTAAATTGCTAACCCACCACAATGGCTGATGTGTTGCTCAAATTCACACACCACTTCATACATTTACCTGCATTTGGCCAGTGGCGAGTGCCAATTTCCACCCGGTCATTTGCTTAAACCAGACTCAAATGCTGCAAACCAAAACTCTGAGGCAGAAAATCAAAACTAGGTTTATTAGGGCTCTGGTTAGTATTTTCAGGGGATGAGTGTAACCTTATGTTTAAATGCCAACACAGGGGCTTGAAGAGGTGAGGAAAAACTTAACTGGATGCCGAGGAGCCAAACCAAGGAGTCTGAGACAGGCGAGAGCTACACTGGAGCGAACAGGTTTTATCACAAGAGTAACTTGAGACAGACACAGGCAGGGCTGATAATGGATGCAATGACAGAAGGACCAATAAAGTGAGGGGCAACATGTGTGGTGTGTTGACAGGTGTCAAACCCCAGGCCTTGAGGGACAATGTCCTGTATTTTTGATTCAGCAGATGTGCCTCTGCTGAATCAAATAATTAGGTCATTAGCAGGATTCTGGAGAAACTGTCTACATCCTGAGGAGGTAAATCAGCCATTTAATGCTGGTGTGTTAGATTTTGACACCCCTGGTTTAGGGTTAGGAGTATATACTGTAGCTAAACACTGTGTCCGGGACGATATGGGGCAGGGGATCTGTGATGATTAGCCAATTCCCGATTCCATTCCTTTGTTCGAAGGAGAACTGCTCTGGTTTGATTCCAGACTCACCTAGGGAAGATGGGATTGGACAGAGGGTATGGCCACATCAAGTTTCCTGAGATGGAAAAGGAGCAGGCAAATAGCTGAAGGCATCTTCAAAAGGTGTACCAGTGGCTGAAGAGGTCTGAGAATGTACTCACCAAACAAGGTAGAAGTTCCGGGTACTTGGTGTTGGAGCTATTTATTCTTTATTTCTTTATCCATTTGAATTTTGTTAGTTTATTCTTAAATTTCTAGTTTTTGTATTATTTGCAGAGTTTATTTGCAGGTTAATAATTGTCGATTCTATTTATCTTTTGTTTTATTATTTGTTCTTATTTATTTGCTTTCTAAGACAGGAAGTAAGGTGGATCAATCCACTTTCTATAAGTGTAGGGGCCTGGTAAAGGACCAGCAGGCATTTGGGTTTGGGGCCTATGGTTTTTACCAGAGCAACAGAGCGACAGAAGTAGACAGGAGAACAAAGGAAAGTTTGAACGTTGTAATTTATTGCTGAAAAGGAAAATAAAAGCAACCAAGATAATCAACAAGTTTGGACATTAAACTTCTTTTGCCTGCGTAAAGAATCTTGACCCCTGTGCCATATAGTGGCTGATGGAACTTTTATTGGATGTTTGGTTTGACAAACAATCACCACTACACTTAGGTTATGGGAGGTTATGCACAGAAGGGCAACCTGCAGCTCATGTTTAGCTCTCTGGGGACCACTGCTCTAAGGGACAAGGGTGTTTTTTTTTGTTTGAAATGTCACTAAATATAGCAAGAAAGTCATTGAGTTGGCAACAGTGGGGTGAATATTGTTAACTGTAAACGTGCAGACCTGACCTGGTGGGTCGGTCTGCCAGTCAAACCTCTCACTGTAGAGCACCAGAGGACAGAGACTGATTTTTAAACCTTTGCTAATGAAGATAAGATTAGGGGATAAGATGGGCTTCACATGGAAGTATCGGCCAATCACGATCCTCCAAAATTAAGGAAATTGGTGACCAGAAATCCGCTGGTCGATAAATCAGTTGGCCAATAAATGTATCCTATTATACATGTATATAATGTAAACAGCAGTGCCAGAGATGCAATAAGATTATAGCAGGTGTGTGAATGACCTAATGATCGGACCTAATGGTTGCAGCCAGTCCACATTGTTAGCAGAACTAGAGGGCCCCAAACCCACATTTCGCTTAGGGCCCCATGGAGGCTTGGGCCGATAATATTTATCTTAGATGTAGAAACAATACAGTAATAATACTGTAGGTTATTTTGTTTTTATAAATTTTAATAAAATATTTTCACAGGAATGTCGCCATGTTGTTCACGCTGCAATGCATTCTGGGTAAATGATTTGTAATGGTCCAACTGCCTGGCTCCTCAAGCCAAAACATTAAGCTTTTTCAATTTGAACCAGAGAGAATTGAAATCGATTGGAACGTTGAAATCAGAAGAGGTGATGAGGAGGAGGAGGACTAAACAGAAGAGTTGGCCATTTAGGCCAACATGTTCAACTAGTCGTGGATCCTTTTTAACACTAAGCATGAGAGGAAAGAGGCTTTGGTTAGAATACTGCCATCAATGACAATAAAACAACTACTTTAATTAAACTTTTAATATGCATATTAATCATAAACCAATATAATTAATAGTTCATGTGGAGGTACTGCTCTCCGATTCACTCCAGCTGACTCTTTTCACTTTCCATGGCTTCCGTTTCACTTGGCGATGTAGATTCTTGTTTAACTGGATTCCGCGTGACTAACTCTTAAGCTGGAAACAAAAAACAGGAAAGTGGGTGAGGCAAATCAGGATATTTATAATTACTTAGATGATTAAAATTTGTGGGCAGCAATGGTGCTGGTGAGGACTGAGTTCCAGACCGTTGACCTTTGCTACATGTTTTCCTCCTATCTCACAACCCACTTTCCTGTCTGACCACTATCAATCAAATAAAGGCCACTAGGGCCAGGGAAAAAAACTTAGGTCTACTGAGGGTAAACTGTACAGATTTAAAATCACATGAAAAGAACTACATTTGTCCTTTATCCTTTTATAATTAGAAATTAAACTATACATCTACAAATTTACAAAACATGGAAGAAACATACAAAACAACATGAAGCTTAGCAGCGTACATCTTTTGCATACAGTATCCTACAGTCCCCCTACATATTTCTTTTGTTTTTGACTTTTCATCCTACACTTAAATGTTTCAGATCAACAAACACATTTTAAGATTAAAAAAATAACATGACTAAATACAAATCCAGTTTTCAACTGACTTCATCTAAGAGAAGAAAGCTACCCAATTCTACCTGGCCCATGTGAAAAAATAAGTCATCCTTTTAGAAGTTTGAATGATGAATTAACAATTATTAAGCCTATTATTTGGCTCTAATTCACTAACTACAACAAGGCAATTCCTCTTGACAGAATCATGCAGTTTGAAGTAGACTCTACCCTCACTAGGGCTGTTTTCACATAGGAGTTGGTGGGCACAGCTCAATAAACCAGTTATTGGGGCCTGCCATGCAAAGCAATGGCAGGAACCTATTACTATTGTCGGAGAGAAGCGTCTCTTTAAGTATTTGGGGCCTGCCATGCAAAGCAATGGCAGGAACCTATTACTCTACACCCAACAAAGTGTCTCTTTATAATTCTTTATTTTTCTTCCGTAACCGTTAATGCGGCTCGTACCGCTGGGTGCACACCTACAAATGAGGTATCAAAACGTGCAGAAAATTCACGCCATTGGAGCTATTACTTCTGGTGGGATTTGGGCTTAACGTGGCGACATAATTCGCAAAAAACTACGAAAAAAACCCCATTATAACTCAATGGGAAAAATCCTAGAAATACCCTATTTTTGAGGATTTGCTGTGTCGTCTCAAATTCACCTAGAAATGCCATTCAAATTTCATTTTGTAGATACGTCTGTGATCTCTTCGAAAGTGAAGACGGCTCGTCGATACCAGTTACGGTTTGTCCACAATTTGCCTCTAAGCGACCCAAAGTTTCTCATTTTTCTTCAAATTAGAGTGACAGCCCATCTCGGTTCATATCTGGGCACAACATTTCTTTCTCTCATCACTGTAAATGTTCTGAGTGAGGTACAGATATGAATCTCGGGACTATCGCAGAAGACACATTGAACTGTCATACGCTTAAAACGCTTTTCCAATATGTATTACGGTTCCCGAACAAGAAGGATTTGTTTCCAATGCTTTTTTTCAGTAAAGTGTGTTTGCTCAAACACACTTGTGTGTTTGAGAGCTCAGAGCTCACAGCTCACACCTGCTGAGACCATTATTTACCATAGCAACGGAACTCAAGAGGCTATTGGCTGCTGGTTAGGACTACGAATACGCATCACTGTAGTTCTATCTACCCTCAGTTGAAACAGATCAGGACTGAGAACTGGCCTTTAGAACTACCTGCTGCTATCGGCTGTATATAACTGATTTAACTCAGTAACTGTTACACATGGGATTAGTTTTAAACTTTAAAATGAAGCATACTGAAAATTTCAAAATAAAAGCCTTGAATATTTTACATGACGTAATTGCTCTTTTTGGCCGTATATGACTTTTTCATCCAAAGCAATGTTACACATGGGATTAGTTCGGAACTTTAAAATGGAGCATAATAATAATTTCAAAATAAAAGCCTTGAATATTTTTACATCAGGTAATTGCTGTTTTTGGCCGTATATGACTTTTTCATCCAAAGCACTGTTACACATGGGATTAGTTTGGAACTTTAAAATGGAGCATAATAATAATTTCAAAATAAAAGCCCTGAATATTTTTACATCATGTAATTGCTCTTTTTGGCTTTATCTGACTTTTCCATCCAAAGCACTGTTACACATGGGATTAGTTTGGAACTTTAAAATTAAGCATACTGAAAATTTCAAAATAAAAGCCTTGAATATTTTACATGACGTAATTGCTCTTTTTGGCCGTATATGACTTTTTCATCCAAAGCACTGTTACACGTGGTATTAGTTTGGCCCTCTGAAATGAAGCATACTGAAAATTTCAAAATAAAAGCCTTGAATATTTTTACATCATGTAATTGCTTTTTTTGGCCGTATATGACTTTTTCATCCAAAGCACTGTTACACATGGGATTAGTTTGGAACTTTAAAATGGAGCATAATAATAATTTCAAAATAAAAGCCTTGAATATTTTTACATGAGGTAATAGCTCTTTTTGGCTTTTTTTTGACTTTTTCATCCAAAGCACTCTTACACGTGGTATTAGTTCGGAACTTAAAAATGAAGCACACTGAAAATTTCAAAATAAAAGCCTTGCATTTTTTTACATCAGCTACTTGTGTTTTGAGCATTATATAACTATTTTAACCCAAGGACTATTACGCATGGGATTAGTTTGGCCCTTTGAAATGAAGTTTAACAAAACTTCCAAAATAAAAGCCTTGACAACATTTTAAATCGTACCGAATGGTGCACGTCCGCCTCACTTAACGTTCTTGCGGTTCTCCGCGTGCCACTGATTACGTCACGGCGTTCTTTAGCGTCGACGCCGATTTGTGGCGTGACGACGCCGGGCCCAAACCCCACGGGCGCGCCTTGGCAGGCCCCGGCTAAATTTCTTCCGAAATTTTCTAGTATTCTTTATTTTTCTTCCGTAACCGTTAATGCGGCTCGTACCGCTGGGTGCACACCTACAAATGAGGTATCAAAACGTGCAGAAAATTCACGCCATTGGAGCTATTACTTCTGGTGGGATTTGGGCTTAACGTGGCGACATAATTCGCAAAAAACTACGAAAAAAACCCCATTATAAGTCAATGGGAAAAATCCTAGAAATACCCTATTTTTGAGGATTTTCTGTGTCGTCACAAATTCACCTAGAAATGCCATTCAAATTTCATTTTGTAGATACGTCTGTGATCTCTTCGAAAGTGAAGACGGCTCGTCGATACCAGTTACGGTTTGTCCACAATTTGTCTCTAAGCGACCCAAAGTTTCTCATTTTTCCTAAAGTTAGAGTGCTTCTCTCGCTGATTAGAGTGAGAGATCAAGACAACTTTTTCAACCCAAATCATTTTTGAAATCGCCATCACGCCCACAAATATCGCACGATTAGTATCAAAATCGGTCCTCACATTGATACGCCTGTCTGCTCCGGTAAAATGTTTTCGAAATTTATCTAGACCGTACGGTTTTCTGTCACGGTGCTTCAGAGCAAAGTCATGCGACAGGATTTTCTGAGGCTCTCAGGCTGTCTCACTAACACTTCACACCTTGGTGTGAAACTTATTTAACATAGCAACGGATCTCAAGAGGCTATTGGCTGCTGATTTGGACTACAAATACGCATCATTGTAGTTCTATCTATAGTGGAATACTCAGTTGAAACAGAGGTTGACTGAACTGGCCTTTAGAACTAATTGCTGCTATGGGCTGTATATAACTGATTTAACTCAGTAACTGTTACACATGGGATTAGTTTTGAACTTTAAAATTAAGCATATTGAAAATTTCACAATAAAAGCCCTGAATATTTTTACATGACGTAATTGCTCTTTTTTGGCTTTATTTGACTTTTTCATCCAAAGCACCGTTACACATGGGATTAGTTTGGCCCTTTAAAATGAAGCTTAACAAAAATTTCAAAATAAAAGCCTTGAATATTTTTACATGACGTAATTGCTCTTTTTGGCTTTATTTGACTTTTTCATCCAAAGCACTCTTACACGTGGTATTAGTTCAGAACTTTAAAATGAAGCATACTGAAAATTTCAAAATAAAAGCCTTGAATATTTTACATGAAGTAATTGCTCTTTTTGGCCGTATATGACTTTTTCATCCAAAGCACTGTTACACATGGGATTAGTTTGGAACTTTAAAATGGAGCATAATTATAATTTCAAAATAAAAGCCTTGAATATTTTTACATCAACTACTTGTGTTTTGCGCATTATATAACTATTTTAACCCAATGACTATTACGCAGGGGATTAGTTTGGCCCTTTGAAATGAAGCATACCAAAAATTTCAAAATAAAAGCCTTGAATATTTTTACATCAACTACTTGCTTTTTCAGCATTATATAACTGATTTAACCCAATGACTATTACACATGGGATTAAAATAGACTGTTTTGCATGAGCAGCAGATAGATCCTCTATTGCACATGTGTCAAACTCAAGGCCCGCGGGCCACATGTGGCCGGCTACGTCATTTAATGTCGCCCTCTCCCCCCTACCACCGTTTTACAGCCCCATTGATTGACTTAAAATAGGTTTTGAGCACGAATTGACTACAAACTACATATCCCATAATGCCTTCCGATTCTTACCAACCAACATTACGGCTTCTCGCCACTAGAGTGCAGCAGAGTCACCTCAAGCTGATTATTAATTTTCCCAGCGAATAAAACTGAAACATCGACAAGCTAACAAGCTAAAGAGCGAAGTCCCGTGATGTTTCAATCGAGGACTTTTACCGTCTACTGCCCCCTGATTTGATGCCACAGCTTCGACTCCATGCAGCTCGTGTTTTGTCCACGTTTGGAAGCACCTATCTGTGCGAACAGATGTTTTCAATAATGACTTTAAACAAGGCCAAGCACAGATCGCGCATTACTGACGAAAACCTACACGCCGTTTTGCGGATTGCCACAGAATAGAACTAAAACCAGACATCGACGAACTGACCAGGGGAAAACGGTGCCTGACATCCGGCCAGAAAACATTGGTAAGCACGAACAAACTACATTTAAATAGAATGAATGTAAAACCAAAACTCAGTATACTGGAATATGCATATAGTTTATTGATTTTGCTTGTGTTTTGTTTATTTACAGAACACAACGCAATGAGGATGTGTGTGAGTTGGTGACAGGGTGAAGAGGGATCAGCGTTGTGTTCAAGGACAGGCAACGTCACCTCATTGTTTTGTTCTTATGTGAAATGCATGTTCGTTGTGTAATAAATAACGAAAAAGTTTTGTGAATGAAGTTGAGAGTTAATATCAAAACTTGTTTTTTATTATTTGTCTGCTTATCTTCAAAGCAGACAAAGAATAATTTTCCCAGCGAATAAAACTGAAACATCGACAAGCTAACGAGCTAAAGAGCGAAGTTTAGCTGAGCAGTTTAAAAATACTGAGCATATTGTTAAACTGCTCAGTTTAAAAATACTGTAATTTTTAAACTGAGCAGTAATTTTACATCCATGCAAACTCAAATGTAATATTTAAAACTTGAATACATAAAATCAGTTATTTAACAATATGAGGTGTTGTTTAAAAATAAAAAAGATAGCAATTTCTTTTTATTGCAGAGACATTAGATTCTTAAATTTATGGTATTCTTTAAATGTTGTAATTTTGGTTCATTGTAAACTTTACCTGTAAAAAGTTTGTAGAAATCTTTAACATAAGGTCAATATATATTTTTAAACTGTGATATGTTGTGTGTGCGTTATTGAAAATTTATATTTGTGACAATCATTAGGTAAATGCTAATGAACTGCCTTCCTGCAGTTTATGAACTGTTTAGTAACAGTTCAATGCAAGGTTCATTAGCGTTAGCATTTTAGCTTCAATAAGCTATTAGCTATTTATTTTACTTTTTAGCAATGTTTAGTATACTGAATGGAGTAAATCAATTACAGAAAATATCCTAGTGATTTCCCACATACTGATGAAAGCAATGACGCTAACATTAGCGTTTCTGCTGATTTTAGCTGATATACTTACTTTATAATACTGAATGGTGCACGTCCGCCTCGCTTAACGTTCTTGCGGTTCTCCGCGTGCCACTGATTACGTTGCGGCGTTCTTTAGCGTCGACGCCGATTTGTGGCGTGACGACGCCGGGCCCATGCCCGACGGGCGCGCCTTGGCAGGCCCCGGCTAAATTTCTTCCGAAATTTTCTAGTTGTCTATATATTGCTCAAACATCTGTTGAGTAACAGTGTCCTGTGTGCTGCAGCGCTTTACTTTGCAGTCTTATTGTACACATTTGAAACCATATCAGAATGTCTCATATCAGAAACAACCTGGTATGTCAGGGAACTGGTTTGTGTGCATCTGTATCTTCCTTTGATTACGGTGCCTATTTTAGTTTAATTAATCTATCCTAAGAAACGGACATCTACTGCAGGCTTTTTAAGATAGCTGTAGTTAAGAAATTTACTTAAGAAACCTTCTCTCCGTCAAGATAATTTAATAACAGACCTATATTTAATTTTGTATTGTGGACTCTAAATGTAAATCTTCTGATATTTTGAGTGATTTGCTCTTGGTGTCTAAGTTTAGTGAAAAGGATGTTGAAACTTTTTTCACTTCGTTTAAGAGAGTTGTAGAGACAAGGGGTTGGCCTGATTCGGGCTGCACAATTTTGAGTCAGTGTGTTTTAGTTGGTCGTGCTCAAGAAGCTTCATTTATACATTGTTTAAGTGATGGTGAGGATCATTCCAAGGTTAAAGCTGCAATACTTAAGGCATATGAACTGGTCCCTGAGGTGCATAGACAGAAGTCAAGGAACTGAAAAATAGGTGGCAAAACTTATGTGGAGTTTCCAAGAAATTTGAGAGATTAATTATAATTGGTGGTGCACTTCTGCTCAGATCAAAACACTTGATGACCTCTGTAATTTAATGGTTCAAGAATGAACAATTTAAGAATTTTGTTAATGAACATATTGCAGTGTATATTAATGAACAAAAGGTAAAGACTGCATCAGAACCTGCAGTGTTGGCTGATGATGTTGTCTTGGGGACATGAATACAACATCATCCCCAAGACAACACTAGAGAATGAGCGATAAAGATACCGATTGGATGAGTGCTTCAAATTAGCGTTGAACGCATTCTGGAGGTGTTTTCCAGACTGCAGTAACAGGACAAAATTTGTAATTATTGTCAGAAAAGGTCATTGGAAGAAAGACTGCTGAAATCAAGAAACAAAAATGTATCTCAATTTAAACCAGCAGCACTTGCTGCATCATTTCTTTTAAATGTTTCAGACAAAATCACTTAGGTGCCATTAGAAGAACTTGATTTGAGTTCAAGCCATTTCTTATGGTAGGACAAGTGTCTTTAGTAGGGAGTGACGTTGACGTGCCAGTTACAACCTTGAGAGATCCAGGTGCATATGATTCATTCATCCTGGCATCAGTTTTACCCTTTTCAGATGATTCCGACACTGGATCATCTATACCTGTGTTGGGTATTGGTATATCTGTGTTTTGTATTACAGTGCATAAGTTTGACGAGTTGTTTGAGGGAGAAGTAAAGATGGGTGTTCAACCTGTTCTTCCTGTAGATGGTGTCACAGTGATTTTTGGAAAACAAGATAGCTGGAAGAAAATTCTCGCCTGATCAACCAGAGGGTCCAGTTGTTGTTTCAGAACCTTTGATCAGCAGTGGCCCAGACAAAAATGAAAAATCACACCTTTAAGTTTTTCCAAGCATGTGCTGTGACACAGTCAATGAATATACCCAGTGCTACAAATGTTAAAGAAGACTTGGAAAAAGAGACACAGATGTCCTCTTTTTGCTTGTCTGATGCCTGTGTGTCTATTTCAAGGTCTGATCTGCTGCAGGAGCAAAGATCTGACCCTACATTGCAGGACTTGTTTCAGTCTGCTTTATCTGATGATGAGATACAGAACCATGCTGAAAACAAGGTATTGTTAAGAAAGTGGGTGTCATGTGGTGACAGTATTATTGGGGAGCCAGTTAATCAGGCTGTTGTCCCTTTGAAATTGCGTGACTTGGATTTGCATCTGAACCACCACAAAATGTTTTGCATTATGTTAATGGGTTTAGGCAGAGATTCTACCACTACACTTATGGCTAAAGGGAAATTATCATCTGCCCAAGAAAAGATGAAGCACCTGTCAAGCAAAAGTCTCTCGGCCATATGCAGTTGTGAAACAGCTGTCGGGACAAAATTATCTTATTGCTAGTCCATAACAGCGGAAGAAACTGCAAGCAATTAATGTTGACCACTTAAAATCATATCATGTTCATGCTCTAATGGATGAAGTTCACCCTGTGTGTATTAATAAATCAGTGACATCTGCTGGGAATGGATGGAATGGAGATGGGTTGCTTGCTTACAGATTCAGGAATGTTAACTGGTTGATTCAAGAACTCTGAAGTACTGGAATACTTGCCTGCAACTCTCATATCAGTCCAGTTATTTACCATGTCGGAATTTTTTTTTTTTAAATCAGATGTGCTAAATCTAACAATTTTTACACTAACCAATTATCCTGGGGGATTTATGAGGTAACAAGCTGCATTATTTGCATAATAAATGGTTGCTTAACTTCACATTATGCTCCAAAATCAACCAGAATCTTGTGTCAAGCTTTTGTTAGAAATCTTACTTCAGCTGTGATTGAACTAATGGTTGAATCCAGGAACATGGCTGACCCCTGCTCTGACTCTGCCAGTGACTCAACCTGAGGAATAGAATAATACAACCAAATGTTATGAGTAATAAATACACAGAATATTTTTGATTGTTATTTTGTTCATTTATTTATTTTAATAGTGCATGAATGTTTGCAGTTCACATCCTGCTAAAGGTAAAATCTTTCATTTTGGTTCTATAAAAGTTACTGTTTCACAAACATTTACTGTTTTTTATTATAAAAGATGTAAATGTTGCTTTTTTCAACAACACGAGACAGTTATTAGAGAGACAGAGATTAGAATACCGATCACCCATGAGGGCCGATCGCTGCCAATCATCGATCATTGCCGATCACCTGGATTAGTTGTTAATTTTTCACTTTTGGCATAAATGCTGCTATGTTATCTGGCAAAATGGAAAAATTATCTGGCAATAAATTCACCTAAATTAGATATAAAACATGCAAAATACTTGCAGCTACAATACAGCAGTTACTCAGTCAAAAGGACAACTGAAAAACCAGCAATCAGTAAAATAATGTTTAACAGTAAGGTTCTCAGTCAAATGCAGGTTGCATCAAAATAAACAATCCTGACTTACAAATTCAAAACTTCCTGACAGCATAGCTAGCTGTTCTGTACTGGTTCTGATTGGCTGTTTCTGACCGAGGTGAGTAATTCTGCAGAACACAGGGAGGAGACAGAGGAGATCGATTTTTTTTCAGAGATTATCTGTCTTATGTTAGGAGATAGCGAAAGTTTTAATACATATGTAAAATCTTCTTGTTTGTTTGTTTCATTTACATGCTGCAGCTTCAAGCAGCTGTTCGGTATGAGAGTTCACTGCCATGTGGAGCAGAAACGGCCCTACGTCTGAAAATATTACTACCAGTAGAAAGCAGCGAGAGCAGAACCAGCGTCTTACACCGTTAGCTCATTGACTTAAATTATTTTTCAAGTTATTTGTTTAGCTTTCTGACTGTCACGCTTATCTGGGTGAATGTTGGTAGCTGTGCGCTGCTTTGCCTGCGTCTGGCTGCCCCGGATGTCTTTTTGTTCCTCATTGAGTCTCGATGTAGCCAAACGCCGTCAAGTGTTTGCTTTTTAAATATCATATTAGATTTGTTGTGTTTATGCATTTTAACCTGCTTCATCCCCGAGGTAATTTTCCGCCACAACATGCAAACTTCCCCATTCACTCTCACAGTGTTATAGTTCCACACAACATGCTTAGGATTTGCTGCTGCGCACATGTGCAGTGTGAAGGAAAGAGAAGATAAGCTGCACACACAGCTTATACAGGTGTGAAGTGAGATACAGGTCATCGGCAACAAGTTGTTTGCCGATGACCTCTAATCAGTTGTTTTTGACTGAGCGGCGTATTTGTCAAATCAGAACTGGGAGCACTGGAAGAAGGCAGAGGAACTACATTTTTTTCACAAATTATCTGTCTCATATAAGGCTGTTAAGTTACATACTGTTGCTTTAATCATTTATTTAAGATACGATATATTTTCAAAAATACTTGATTGCACTTAAACACTACATCACAAATTAAGAAACTTATGAAATATTTTGTCTGCAGTTGCTCAGAGTTAAAATGGCAAAATTTGAGTTTTAAGTATTTGTTCTATGAACATTGACCTTTTCACTATTACGTGGTAAGACAGACTGGTCAATAACAGAAACGGCTCGAGTCTGCAGTTCAAGCAGTTCCTCGAACTGCAGACTCACAAATGCTGCTTTTCATTTCACAACACGCAAGATTGAACATTCTCAGTTCAAATTCAATTCATATTTTAATATATGTTATTTATCAAAAGGCGGAATTAAATGTTGTGAATCATTATACATGGTTCTTTAGAGTTTTTGTACAATCTGATGGCTGTGGGCAGGAAGGATCTCCTGTAGCGGTCTGCATAAAAGCAAAATTGAAGAAGCTTCTGACTGAAGACACTGTTTTTCTATGACAGTCTCATTGATGCTCCAGATTGTCAATAATTTTCTGGATTTTCATGTAAAATCCTTCCTTGATAGTTCCTAATAGAACATCTCACTCTCAGACAGAGGTTTACTTGTGGTTCCTAGATTTTCTAAAAGTATAATGGGAGACAGATCCTTGAGCCATCAGGCTCCTCTCCTGTGGAACCAGCACCCAATTTTAGTCAGTGAGGCAAACACCTGGTAATCTTTTAAGACCAAGCTTAAAACTTTCCTTTTGATAAAGGTTATAATTAAAACCTAAATATCATTGTAGCTCATTAATTCAGATTCCTCAAAGAGTTATTGAAGATGGTAATGGCTGTTGGCAGGAAAGAATTTGGTCAAGTGTGTCATTTTCTACAGATTTCCTTGATTGGGTACAACATCGGTGCTGGTCTTGGTTTTGATGTACAGAAGAAAATTCTAAAAATCAGAGTAACCCTCTGATTTTAAAAAATTGCTCAGAATGATAGTTAGCAAATTCTAAGTTACCAAATTCATTGCAGGTCCTGCTAGAGTAGAATTCAGATGCCATAGACATATGAAGGTTTGTTCATTTCTGAGCAGTGGCAAACAAGGCATAAACATTATTAATGTTCTTGTTAATGATTTTAGAAAAGAATGATTCTGTCGAATTCTTCAGTTGTAAGTTTTGGAGTGACAAGTTTTCCTCCTTTAAAAGTTGTCATAGATATTGCCATAACTCTATAACAGCATACATTGAAAGACTAAATCAACTTAATAGCCAGGCATCACTATGTATAAACAGTTCATTGCTCAAATTTAATTTACATGCTAGTTATCCTAAGAAGCAGAATTTGTCATATGGTAATATTGTTGAAAGCACATTTGTTATCTTCCAGGGAAATCCCATGCTCAGTCATATTTGTTCAAAAATACTTTATTATGAGGTTATTAAAAATTAACCGAGAAGAAACTGCCAATGAAATCTGGCACTGCTTACTATCAATTTACAGTCTTTAGACCAGTAGTTTCCAAAATTCCGATGTCATGACCAGCCCAAACAATATTAGCTTCAGGCCAGGTACTCGCTTTGCAAATCCACAAACAATGCTTCAAAATCTGTAAAGAAACATTGACTTTCAGAATGTCTTTTTTCCCCACTTTTATTCACTATTCATTAATTACATTTTATTTTTTGCGTAAATGTTGCGTTATACTGTCTGATTTTAGTTGGTCATCAGTTTTTTGGGTTTTCTCCACAAAAGTGCTGTTGGAAGGCTTCTTTTGTCTTTTTCTTGTTAGAACCTTTTACATTTTGTGTTCACTACACCAGGTTGAGCAGCACAGAGAGATGAGCATGGCAAGTAACATTTCAATAAATTTTTTTAACCTATATTTTTTAATAATGTTTAAAAAAAATTGTTTGTTTTTATGATTAAAAAATCTATTAGATTTATTATTTTTTGCTTTTTGCATATTTTTTCTCCTCATCCGCCCTCCACTTTCTGAGTCCCACTGGTGGCCCTGAGGGGGCTGCAGCCTCCACTTTGAAAATTGCTGTTATGGACATACTAAGACAAATTGGTTTTCTGCTAGTTTTTCCTCTCTTGCTCTTGGTGAAAGCAGACGCCTTTTTCCTCTGCTCCCTTCCTGTCCATGCCTCCCCTGCTTGCTCTGTTTTTGTGCTGTGTTTTTCTCTATTTTTGGAGCCTTTCTTTGCACATCCTCCAAATCTACAAATTATGGATCTTGTCAACCGGTCTCTCAATGCAATTGATCAAATTTTCTCAACGAGAAGACTGGGCACAGGAGAGCCCTCTTGTCCTGCGGGGACACACTTGGCGGGATACACCCTGGATTTATTCATCAAACAGGATTTTTGCTGTTTGGAGCTTGTGGATACCTAGCTTATCGACAAATTTGTGATGGACTCGGCTGAACTAGTGAACACTCAGAGGGTTGGTGTGGACAGAGACGCAAGTTGGAGCGGAGTCTTGCTGAGACTCGCAGCCCAGCTCCAAAACTCACCAACGGAATCGAATCGATCTTGGAGAAGTTGCTAGTTTCAGCTCAGTGGAACAGCCAAACTAATTTGGATAATTGGGAACTGAGATGTACCAGAGAGACTTTAGGGAAGATTGAAATTTATAATCTACCAGACCTAAGACATTCTCTATCTGAATTGGCTTTTCCCGTGTTGCCTTGGAAGGGCTGCATATTTCCAATCTCCTTGAAGATATCTAAGCAAAACGCTCCTTCCCAGCCCCGCCTGTTATTCATGCAACTGTGCAGCTGAGCGCTCCCAAGGACATGCCTTGATAACAACACCTTATCGGACTTCTGCCGGGAGGCTGAGCAACGTGGTTTCATGGCCCTCTGATGTCACCGCCTTCAATCATGTCTTTGTTTTGTTTGAATGTTGCCATGTGCCCTAATGTGTCCTTTCCTCTTTTTTTTATTTTATTTTATTAGAAACTGCGGAGTTCTCATTTTTAACCCAGAAAAGGAATTAGAACAAACTTGGATTCCAGAGACTCTAGTTTATTAGTCACTCTTTAGCTGTACTCACTATTTAGATGCAGAGAGACTCCTATTATTGCAACCCAGAAAATGAATTAGAACAAACTTAGAATCCAGAAAAAATTCTTCCAGAACAGGAACATCCATCCATTCCATCCATTTTCTGTTCACCCTTGTCCCTAATGGGGTCGGGAGGGTTGCTGGTGCCTATCTCCAGCTACGTTCCGGGCGAGAGGCGGGGTACACCCTGGACAGGTCGCCAGTCTGTCGCAGGGCAACACAGAGACATACAGGACAAACAACCATGCACACACACACTCACACCTAGGGAGAATCTAGAGAGACCAATTAACCTAACAGTCATGTTTTTGGACAGGAACATTTAGTTTTTATTATTACTTAGAAATTGTGGAGTACTCATTACTTTTACAAATTTAGAGCACACTTACAAAGTCCAGAGGATACTTACTTACTTACACTTATTTAGCAACCCAGAACAGGGATTAGAACTTGGAATCCAGAAAAACTACCTTAGTAACTACTTTTTAGACTCCTATTCTCCAAACCCAGAAAAGGAATTAGACCAGAGGATACTTACTTATACTTATCTAGCAATCCTGAATAGGAGAATCTAGTTCATTTACTTTGGATCAACATTATTAGCTTTTTCTTCTTTTACTCTTTCCTTTGGTTTGTTATTTTATTTGTATTTACTTTTAAATCCTGTAAAGCACTTTGTATTGCCTTGTTGCTGAAAATGTCCTATATAAATAAAATTACCTTTACCTTTAGTTTGAATACACAGTGGATCTCATGGGAGGCATGACATACAATGATGTTTGAATAATGGGTATTATGCTAGTGTTGTTACCTCCAAATGAGAAGTTTGCTGGCAATGTTTGATCAGTTCCATGGCCGTGCCGAGTCTGTTTCTGATTAACTCCATGGACCCTTTCTGAGCATCTGTGATCTGGCTGACCTGACACCTGAGAAGAGAGTGTTTGGCCTTCATAGACTTCAAATTTTCCAGGATCCCAGTCACATTTTCCTGCACAGAAAATCATTAGCCCAACTTTAATTTTAAAGTGTTAATCTCCACCCTACTATATTGCAGTGAGTGACTATTTGAAAGCACTCACTGCTTTCCATCATTCAGATTGTTATGAAACAGATCATCTGTGAATAGATTTATCTCCTCCACCTCCTCCCTGAGTTACCATTGTCGCCTGAAGAATTGCACCACTCTCGACCAAAATCAACCAATCACAGCCAGAAGGAAGATCTTAGCGATGTCAGCCAAACTCATGTACTCACTGCTAAATGTGGTAATGGTAGAGAAACAACTTACTGTTACAGGAAAACCGTTTACCTGCCGTCATTGGTGACCAATGGTGTCATTGGTGGAATGCTCAGGCTATGCTAGCTCATAGCCTAGCTCATATGATCAGCTGTATCAGGTAAGCATAGCCTAAGAATTCACAAGAAGCTATTCTAGCGCTAGTGTAACAGAGAGTAGATGGGAAAAAGGATGAGCAGCGCCACACAAGATTGTGATTGATAGTGCTAAGATCCTGGCTCTGATAGCTTGTTTCAAGGTAGCACTGGAGAAGGCAGAGGAGCTTAATTTTTTCACAGATTATCTGCCTCTTACCATAATGTCACAACATAGAGACTATTACAATAAATATGTAAAAAAAAAAAAATGTTATAAAAGTTATACACTACAGCTGTAACAAATTGTAATTGCTATGGGGCATTGGCCTAAGTTATAAACCAAACAGAGGGTAGTGCCAGTGGCCTCATGTAATTTTTGAATAGGAGGGAAAATATGATCAGCTGAACCTTTAAATTACCTGCTTCAAATTGTCGTACAATTTGCAGTTTTGTGTACATTACAGAGGATGTTCAAAAACCTCAATTAATACTGTCATCCATGTTCCTGTTTTCCAACAAATCTGACAATAATTGAGGAAAATGCATTTAGAACCAGCTTAAAGCACATACATATTGTCTTATAAACAACAGAGATACTGGGAGTAAGATTCTGTGAGTTATCACCTTAGCAAAGCTTCCACTCTCTGAAGCACCGTTGATGAAATCCAGCTTCAGCCGCCTTTCAATGTACTCCAGGTCTGCTTCTGACTTCAAGAACTGAAATGACATGAATACAAAAAAAGGTTTTTCTCTCAAAAGATAAATGGCATAAAAGGCACCCAAGTGGAGCTGTGGAGTCTTCTTGACAATGACCAATTTATTATCCAAGCATGTACCTTTCAGGGTTTCCTCAAGAAAACTTGCTGAGCCAGGTGGTCGGGGCAGATGTTAAATAAGATGTTAAGTTGACAGAAAATGTAAAATATTACTGGTTAATTATGTTACTGGAAGACAATGCCGACAATACTAATACCCACAAATACAATTAAAATAAATATCAATTATTTGCACTTCTGTTAAATCCAAATTCAGTTATTCAATAATTAAATTATCTAAAAATATGATGTAATGCAGATCACATTTAGAACCGACCCAAGGCATAAATGAGTTAAGAGATTATTAATGCAGTTAAATCTGACTCAATGGTTTCAGCACAGATAAATTAAAAGATTATAAATTGTTTAACATTTAAATTTAAGATTTTAAGGAGCTGGCAAGTTTTATAAGTTTTGTAAAAGTTCAAAGTACAATCTTCATAGTTAGATTGTTTTGTTACCATAGCAACAATTTGATCCTCTCAGTTTAATCTTTGAGTTTTAGCTGTTCATTAATGCATCTTAGCAAACTACAATTATAATTGACTGCTCGGTCAATTAAACTAGCCCCCCTCTCCCAGATTTCACTGAGTTCCTGGTGAAATGCTGTTAGTGGTGCTGATGTTTGGAGCAAGAGGCGCCCCTAAATCAGATTCTAGCCTCATTGAACCTTGGACCGGCCCTGCATGATGAGCTAGATCCACTCACAGCGTATCTCTGCTGCTGAATGTAGAGGGACAAATGGGAGATTTAATTTATGTGTCTTTAGTAGCTCTTTTATTTCATGTCTATTGAGTTTTTAATAGGTGCCACAGAGAATCGAGCTTCATGGGACGAGTTGTTCTGTTCTCCACGAGGCCGTGCAGCCACTCTACCTGACTTTAAATAGACAAAGCATTTGATATGCATTGTGTTGCCGTAAAAATAAACTAAAATAAAAATAAACCAGCGTGCTGCGCTAGTCACGAGGCGAGCGTGAAAGCTCCTCCATGGGCTGAACCCCCAGTCCATAACGCACTGGCTAACCGGTGTTATGCCGAGAAACGCATGCCTGCCGAGAATTGCATGAGTTTCATATCAACAGGATATTTGTGGGACATAGGACATAAGACAGTCAGCTCAACTTTGCTGAAAACACTGGCTATGTTTTTAAGAAATGTTTTCAGAGAGACTATATTTTAAGAAGACCTAGTGATCTTGGGGCTACCCAACTAGAGGTTGTGTACAAGACAATGTTGAGTGTTTTAACTTTTCATCTTCTCGGCAGGTTTGGTCACATGAGCTGCAGAATGACAGACAAACTTTTAAGAATACTTTCAATGGCAACTAAAATAGCAGGAAAATAGCAGTGAAACCCAAAACAACTCTGTCTCAACTGTTTGCTGAAAGAACATGGAAGATGGCAAGGAATATTTTAGAAATTAGCATCCATCCTCTTTTTTCATCAGTTTGACCCTCTGAGCTCATGAAGGCATTACTGTGTTCCTCTGGCAACTAAGAAAATCGCTTAAAGTCATTTATTGACAGTGCAATAATCATTATTAAACAAACTAAATGCTAACTTTTACCTACAGCATGCTAAGTGTTTTACGCAATGCACAAATTGTTGATATTGTGATTCTATGAATGTGTTTTATTTGATCACTCTAGAGTCAAAGGAAAATATCCACCATCATAAATTAAATGGTGTTTCATCTAATTTTTCCCTTTGTATAACTCTATCAACAACAAAAATCTCTCAGAATAATATATATGGCAGCGTAAAGGCAAAAATGTGAATTTTTACTTGTATCGGATAACATCCCTGGTTATAACAACCAGGTTTGTTATTCTTCTGTAAACCTAATTATTGATTATTATAATTATTGATTTTTGCTCTATTAAGTTTCTTATGCATACCTTGTAAATGGTTTTTATTATAGTTCATTATGTTGCTATTCATGTCTCCTTATTTATTTTATTCCTTCTATAATTGATGGAGATATATCAATTATATATTATTATTATTAATATTTAAAGGTCTTGTTTAAGTCATTTAATTAGCTGGTATGGTGTCTTATTAGAGAATTTATTTTTTACAGTGCCAGTAACGCCAGAATCAATAGTAAATAATAAAGACTTTGTGCTGTTCTCATTTAGTGATGTAGTATGTTAGTTGTGTTACCATCCCCACTACAGGCAGCAGTAGACCCGAAAAGATACATCTAAGGAGCAGATTTAGAAGTACACAGAAAGCTACAGAATTTGTTAAAAACTGTGAACTGCGCTGAAGTAAATAAAAGAGACAAGTTTGAATATATGTTGAGAGTGAAACTCTTTCCTTAAATTTAAGATATATCACATACTGTATTTCAAAAGAAAATAAAAACGGGAGATCGCGGATAATATAGGAAATAGCGCCCCCTTCACTTCTAAAGTGCTTCTTCTTTTCCTTTCAGCTTTTTCCCCATATAAAATTTTATATGTCCTGATATAATTCTCATTTTATCAGAACAAACGTCAAAAGTACCGAGACTCTCAATCCTTCCTCTGCTACTGTTTTAGCAACCTTTTCAAACTCCGTATATCAGGACCATGAATATTTCTAAGATTTTCCAGATCTTTCTCAAGCAGAATAGCAGAGATAATACCACGAGATACTTTGAGATTTTCAAAAAGGTTGTTAGTGAAAGGAAAAATCTTGGCGAAAACAATTTACTTAGGTCTATTTGTTTTTGTTTTGTTATATTTGATCAAATCCTATTACTTAGAATCTTCGCAAATTTCTCTCCACCTAGTTTCTTTTTGTAGTTCTCTGCACACCGTTATAAGGCTTTGATTCATGTTCTCATCTTCTTTCCTGACTTTAAGTATGACCTTAAATTCGTCCTTTATCACTTTTCTTCTGTTTTCATCATCTGAACTACACTCCTAAGGCTTCTCTTACTGCTTTTAAAACCATGCTCTCTGTCGTCTTTTAAAGCTTTCGCCTTACCTCTGCCTACCAGAGTCCTGTCGTCAAAGTCCATACCATCATAATCATTTACCTGAGTTATCGTCCCGTTTGGTGGGTTTATGCATCATCAAATCCAAAACGATATAGATCAAAAAGTTCACATTTTCAAAGATTTCCCGCGTTCTGCAACTTCCGCCCCATAAGGTAAGGTTTTTTAATAATAGTTTATCTAAATGAGAAAGAAATGCTTGTTGAAACCCCCAAAGAAAGTGGAAACTCAGAAAAGACTAAAGAAAAGAATGAAACTATTTTACACAGTACCATACTCTCAAGCTTGTCAACTGTCTGCTCCATGTTGTTGCTGCTGCTGCTGCTGTTGTTCTTCGTTTTTTTTTTTATTGGTTGTTGGGGAAAAGCGTTAAGAAAGCATTACCGCCGCCTAATGGTATGGAGTGTGCTTCACGAGACGTCCTCTTTGTACTTCACAATTGAAAAACAAACATTTTGTTTTTCACACAAAATTCAAATTAAATATGCTTGTTTATGGTTGTAATGTGATAAAATATGGAAACTCTCAATGGGTATGAGTACTTTTGCAAGGCACTGTAAGTTGAAGGGCACTTAATAAAACAACACTCCCAGATGCAAGTTTGAGTTTAAAAAGAAAAAAAGTGATTACAAAGAAAAAGCAGTTACAGCTACAACTCCAAAGATCTGAATTTCTATTCCAGCAACCACAATCTTCAAAAGCTCCTTTTTCCATCTGTGTTCTAAGTTTTTGTATGAGCAGATACGCATGGTTAAAATGGGAGATTACATAGAAAATTTTAATATAACCAAAAATAGAGTTTCTATCCAGGAAGGAGCTCCACTCTGTTGCAGTCATATGTGGACTTTGTTCGTACCTCTTCTTGTAATATTTTCCTCCATCTCCTGACACACTTGTTGTGGGAAGCTCCTTGGTCCAAGACTCGCCCACTTGTACAACCTCGACCAGTGCTAGGCAACTGCCTCTTTGCCCCTTCTGCTTGCTGTGAACTCAAGCAGCTGCATCCAAATAATCTGAAGGACAAGTTCTGCCTCCAGGTTAGAGTATCTTTCCATATCAGACAGAGAGCTGACCTTTTCAGTTTCTTTGTGCTGAATAAACTTATAGTGATTTAGGCTTCATAACAGAAATCAAGATTTCAGCACACACCAAACAAACACACATGCACTAAAACAATTTATTTGTATCATCTCAATACTGTGGAAGCACTTTTCTGTCACTTTGACGGGGAAAAAAAGTTTTATTTCATAATTATGATGTAGTTTCTTATTATTATGACTTAGTTATCCTAATGAGATACTGTCTAATAATTATGATGTGGCATTTCACTATGAGATATTATCTATTAATTATGACTTAGCTATCTCATAATGGGCCACTGGCATACTGAGGAGACGGGTGAGACAAGTTCGGCTTGGTAGACAGAAATGGGTCTTGCTAATACAACTGAGTAACACTGAGTAGTTTTACAAATGTTGAAATCTTGCAAGTTTTCAAAGAATCCCATAATGTCAAATTAAGCCTCCAGACATTAGTTAGAAATAAGGCTGGAAAAGACTCATGATGATGCACATGCACAGTGTTATGTGAAAGCTAAGCCATAATAATGAGATAGTAACTTTAATATGACCATGTCAGAATTATGAGATAAAAGTTATTTTTGTCCACCAGATTGGCAGAAATGAGCTTCTATACAATACACAACAAACAATAGTTTCACAAATAGATTCTGACTCCACAATTTACAGTGTTCATTTATGTTGAATTTAACAGATTTAAATGCACATTTAATTTCAAACAAGACAAGGGATATTTTGTCATTTTAAAGTAATTCTGCAGTTACGTTTCTTTATTAATCTGTTGCTGTACAAATATTTGGATTGATGATCAAAAGTTTTTATATTGCTCAGTATAGATTTGACATAACCAGAACAAATTAGTGTAGCTGTCACAGTGTAACAGTTACTAAATAGCTTCACTGACAGAAGGTTCACGATGCATCACAGGAAGTTCCAGTTTCTCACACTTTGTTACTCTCAGGGTTAGATGCTGAGCTATCTCATTGGGATCTGTGTAGAATGCTGCAGGAATATTCTGTTCAATAGAAAAATATCAAGTAAATGCACAATACAATACAAACTCTTAAAATGTCATTAAAAAGTTATGATTCACTTAAAAAGAATTAGGAAAAATGACATAATTCTATACAAGAATTTCACTATCAAGAAATTAATCAGATGTAAATAATCTTGATAACTTTGAACAAGTCTGCTCATTAAGTGTCACCCCTTTTCTTTTAAATTAAATGGACAGAATGTGTTACTTTCCAGTTATATAATCTAGTTATATAACTGGTCAGGTTTAATTATGAATTACAAATAAGAAGATTAGGTGAAACAGCATATATTTACATAAACTGAGAAATGTAATTTTACAGTTTTGTGGTGTACATCAGATATAGTGGATAATATTTCCAATCTCCTGGTAGTTTGGGGAGGTGCCCAGGCACCTCTGCAATTTTAATTTCGCCCTAGCAAAATGGCTCTACAGTTCAAACAAGAAGGCAGCCCTCTGACCAGTTTGACATAAAGCGAGGAAAATCAGTACACCAGCAGAACTCTCAAAGACAGGGGTGCCCAAGTCCAATCCTTGAAAACTATTGTCCTGTAACTCTTAAGGTAGAGAGGCAAATACGACTCAAACCAGATTTTTGCTCTTATGTGAGCCATATCTTTTCTGTAATTTTTCATATCTGCCTTTAAAAAGTTAGATTTTTCAAGGCAGCCTGAAGAGACAAATTCAGATCTTTTCACTCCTACAAAATCAGATTTGTTCTACTTCCATGTGTTACCAAATCAGATATGTATCTGATAGTTTTCAAAGTCAGAACATTCATGCTGCATTTTAGTAGACTTTTGCCTGGAGAAAAATTGTGGTACCTCTGGAAAAGATTGAAAATAATTTGACCTTAGAGACATGTTAAACTGAGATGTGTCCTCTTAGTAGCATTACAGGTGTCTTCAAGCTTGTAGTCAGTTTGTGTAATAAAAGAGTGACAAGTAGATGGTACTGTTTGGCTACATTGTGTGTACCACACTGAAAATAGACCAAAGGTAGCGAAAGAGAGAGTTGTCCCAGAAGATTAGAAAGAAAATTATAGACAAGCATGTTAAAGGTAAAGACAACATCACTCCAAATAATATATAATGTGACTACAGCTGTACATATTATTCAGAAGTTTAAGGACCACAGGACTGTAGCCAACTTCCCTGGCTGTGGCTAAAGAGGAAAACTGATGACAAATTGAAGAGAAGGACAATATAAATGGTAACCAAAGTGCTTAAAGCAACTTCCACAGAATTTAATGGGCAATTCCAAGGTCAATGTATATCAGTGTCAGATTGCACCATCCATCATTGTTTGAGCCCAAGTGGATTTTGTGGGAGATGACCAAGAAGGAAAGCAAAGCACAAAAAAATAAGACACAATGCATATAAGCCACAGAGCTTCTGGAAGATTGTCATTTGGACAGATGAGATGAAAATGGAAACCACAATTTTAGTGTAAAACTGGAGCTTTTCGGTAAGGCACATCAGTTGTATGTCTATAGACACAAAAATTAAGCAAACTAAAAAAAAACTTGTCCCTACTGTGAAACATGGGGAAGGATCAGTTGTGTTCTGGGGCTGCTTAGCTGCTTGTAAAACAGGGAATTTGTGTAGGGTACAATGAAATCTCAGAATATCAAAGCATTATGAAGAAAAAATGTGTCAGAAAGCTTGGTCTCAGTTACAAGTCATGTGTCTTCCAATAGAATAATGACCCAAAACACAATCTAGAACACCTATTCAGCTCAAAACACACAAAAATGACTAAAAGCAAAACAGTGGACAATTCTGAACTGACCTTCTAGCTGAAACATACCAACTGGAGAAAGTACCCTTAAAATCTGAGACAAAAAGTAGGTCAAAATACCTGTGGACAGAAGTCCCATCGACATTTACGGAAATCATTTGATTGTAGTGATTGCCTCAAAAGGTTGCAATATTAGGTTACAGGTACCATCATTTTTGTCTAGGTTTGTGTCATTACTATGTTTTCTTTAATGATTCAGTTGAACCACAACCCAAAAGCAATGTCTATTTTTTATTGGGCAAGTTTCAGAGATTTGCATCTATTATTAGTCTTGCCCATTTCATGTTAGTGAATGAATACTGATTAGTTTCTTCACACTCAAGTTTAAAAAGGGTAATGTGGAGAGGCATTTTAAGACAATCCATTATTAGCAGATTTTCATGCTAATAGCTCTATGAGCCTAGACAGTAATGGAGCTTAAAAAAAAAGCAGCTAGCTGTGGAGTAAACCCAAAAGCAAGTGCAAGAGCATAATTATCAGATCAGTCACATTTTTGCCAAGCATAAAAAGCCTTTCAAAGGCAGACAAAGTTGCAAAAGATGTATTTATCAATGATTTTCAGAAAATAAGTGAGCTTGTGGCTGCTATTAAAAGAGTGCAGTCATTTTGGAACACACATGGTCAGCCCAGTTAACATGCTAAAAGCAGACTGAAACTACTTTCAACATGGGTGCTACGCAGAGACCTTAGGAACTTCCCTCACATGCAAGCAGAACATTATTCTGACATCCAGCAAATAGAAAAAAATTGTCATCTTCAATGACTTTAGACAGGAAAAGCTTATTTTGATTTAACATCAGACTGTGTAGAAGAATGCATATGTGTCTTTTTATGTAATGTATGTAAGCTTCTGGTTTCAACTATATTTTCCTTTTAGAGCACATACTGATATGGATGACACTGTGTTAAAGTCAGTCTCACTTTTCACCTGGACAGAAATACAATCACGAGCAGCACCTGGTATGGAAGTTCTGAAGCCTACTATCACAGGTAAAGCCTCCCAAAGTCAGAAGACAAGCCTTGAACTTGACAGGTCTTTTTGGATTAAGCGAGTCTACTTTTTCTCACATGAAAATCATCAAGTACAAGTACAGATACACATTGAATGATATGACCTTTGACCTTGTGAGCTGCCTATATACCTTGCAAATACTTCATACTTCCCAGCCTGTGAGAACCTGGCTTCTTTTTCCCAGTGTGAGAAATCCCACTGACATATACATTTATTTTAAAATAGCTTAAGTAAAGTGTTTCCATTTTTTAAAATCTCATAACTGGGTTTGTTTGTTGTGCATGTGTTTGCATAAATATATTTGTATGTTTGTGATGTGAACTTCAAAAGTAGGTCAAAGAAGGTTGGGCACCCCTGATGTTTGGCATATAACAGTTTGTAAGGGTCTGCTCATGCTCTATTGTCACAGTTATTTCCTATATATACATATCACAATATGATGGAAGTACCCACCTTAAGTTCTGTTATTGTATTTTCTCTGGTACTGAACTCTCGCAGCATGTAATCTTTTCCATCCTGAAATTTAAACAGTAAAAATTTATTTTCACTTAATATTTCCAATATACATGTACATTCAGTATATTGACTTTACTGCAAATATGACAAAATTCCAATTACTGTTTATGGGTTGCATTAAGGTGATTCCCTTGCTATTCCACAGTTGGTTCTAATGCAATATCCTACAATGAGTTACAGTGGGCCTCCAGGGTATAGGGAGAATTCAATTAAAAAATACAGATACAGACAAAATACAATCAATTCAGAAGAAGAATGAAATGTTGCAACTCAAGATATACAAGTTTCTTCAAAGACATGTTTTAGATGGAAATAGTCCTAGAAATAAAAATAATAACTAGAACAATTTGCATTTCCTGTGAAAATGCAGTGTGAATGCTGAAAGCTGAACGATTTTGGTGAAAATTACAGAAGCATTTAGAGCCAACTTCAGAAGTGTTGCAGATATGCAGGAAGTAGGCAAAAGCAGCAGAATAAAGCAAAATCATGCAAATTGTCATTTGCATAAAGATAAAACTGCTGAAGAGGAGTAAAAACTTTTAATCAACGCAAGAATCCCACCCAAAGAGTATTAGAAATTAGTGCAGAACAGTGCTTACTAGCTAAACTGTAAGGGCACTGCAGTTTATGAGGTAAAATGAGCTAAAAAGGTAAAGCTAGCTGAAATACTATTGTTAGCATCTAGCCTAGCACTAGCATGTTGACCTACAGTAACATATTCCAGGCATTGTGAAAAAAAACCCAGTGCATATTGTTTAGACTGTCAAAATGTCAGACAGTCTAATGCAACCTCCAACTAAGCAATCTGGCAGATGACTCATCTCTGTACCCACCTCTGCAGAAAATTAACCAATAAACGCCTGACTTCAAACCAGCCTCGTCTGACCAGCCCAAATGGAATCACAGTTCTCGGGATCCAAGGGAGCTGGGAGGGACCCAGGCTCAAAGTGCCAATGCAAAATTGACGGAACCCATGCAGGATTCGAACCTGTTTATTCAATATTGGTAATTTGGTTGAATTTCCAGTTCGACATAATTAAAAAACTCTGAATTAACACTTTCAGAATCTGTAAATAACTCAAAAGACCTCTGAGGAGGCTTGTTTATGGCTTTGCTACGGTCAGTCACATTTTCTTCTGACCATTCTAACCAGGAACACAAAATGATCTTATTGAGAGTACGTTGTTAATAAAGCTGATACCTGAAAATAGCTAAGGAACATAAACATATCAGGACATAATAAGCACTACACGATATTACATTCTGTCAGTAAGCACTTTATTTGGGTTGGTACATCAACTTACCTCATAATAAACACGAGTATCATTTATTCTAATCAAGACTCCGTCCACACGCAGGAAGAAACGCTGCAATAAGAAGAAACTGGATGGCATCACTCTCTGTGTATAGAAAAAAAAGGAAGGATGTTGCACATTTATTAAACTTCAGTAAATGTCCAACTGAAGCAATATGCATTTGAAACCTACTGTAAAATTTTAGCTTTCTATCAGAACTACAATACGTCAAGCCCCTTAACTGTTTTCTACATTTTGTATATTATTTTACATTTCAAGAAATTTGATTATTATGAAAATGTTCTATGTATTTTTGTCACTGAGTGTGTGTACAGTGAAATATTTTAAGCATCTCTTGTAAATTTGTTGGTTATGGCTTATAAAAAACAAAACCTCAAACCACAGGTAGACTTTTACATAAAGTAAAAACAGAATATTTTCAACAAAAATGTCAGGGTTCTGGTAAGCATGTTTATTTCTGCCTACTAAATCCTCTATAGGGCCTTCTTCTATGGCATGGCATTGATGCAATCTGTCTACGGCATAACTGAGGTGAAATGAACGCCCAGGCTAATGGCTTGCATTGCTGGGTCTGGTCTCGCTAATCTTCCTTTGTCAAATTCAGGTCAAACCAGTTTGCTGGCAAATGAAGAACAGTGACACCAAGGTAATTTAGCCAGTTTTTAGAACCCTTTGGTAAGTTCTACTGGAAACTTAAATCAGCAGAAGGAATCATAGAGCGACGTAAAATGACCTGGTGGATGGCTTCATTGATTGGGTTAGCGTAGCTCAAAAGATAAGTTCTACCCATGAATTCAGAGCTCCGAATACAAATAAATTCTCTGGGGAAAGTGGCGGTCACAAGGGCCTTTTACTTCAGTGCGCCCCAATCATTTCCCCATGACAATTCTAAAATCTCTTTTATTTTGGGTGTCCTTACAGGTGTTACGTCAATCTGCGTTTGCCCATCAGATACGGTTCCCCCTAGTAATCAATTTCAACTCCATTTATGCATAACTTTACATTATTATAGGTCTGATCACCAGAAAATGCCATGAGTTGTGAGATGATCATTAATTTTTCCTTGATAACTTACTCTAATCAAACTATGTTTTCAACTCAGCTAGCTCTTCTTCTACTTTTTATTATTTCATCCATATTTTTTTCCAGAGAAAAAGAAATTTGTATCATCAGCAAACATTATAAACTTCAAAATACTGGATACTGCAAAAATATAATTTAAATAAAGTATAAATAATTTAGGTCCTAGAACTGAGCCTTGAGGAAGACCACATTTTACAATTTCAATTTGTGACCTTGTGTTATTAATTTGTGCATATTGCAATCTATTACTCAAGTAACTCTTTAACCACTGATATGTAAATCTCATTTTAGCAATACCCGTACATCTCAATCCAGACCTAACAGAGAGTGCAACACCACCTCCCCTTTTGTTTAACCTATTCTGACTAAACGTTTGATATCCATCCAGCGTCGGACTGGAACAATTGCACACTTAAAAGTGCGTTTTCTTCACGCATTGAATGAGTCTATTAAAGACAAATTGGCTCCTTTTGACGAGCCTCAGACTTTAAATGAGTTGATAACACTTGCTACTTGCCTAGATAACAGTTTCAGAGAGAGAAGAGGTCAGAGAAATGACAGGGTCACGGTTAAAACCACTTCAGTACCTGTTCAGGAAGCATATCTGCAAGTCTGGTCATTACATCGCATCCTGTCCTGTTCGCATTAACAGTTTTCCGTTAGTTTTTCTGACTGACGGACTAAAGGAGTATCACAGCCTCATCCCGTGTTTTGCTTCCAGCCATCCTACATTTCAATAATTATTCTGTTCCTCTCTCAGTACTTATTGACTCAGGCTGCAAACAAAATCTTATTGATAAATCATTTATTGAGCAAGATTGAAACAGCCAGACTTCCCCTTTCAATGTGTCCGCTTTAAATGGTGAAGCTCTGCCTAAGATAACTATGAACCCAAGCCACTCCAACTTACTGTGTCAGGTAATCACCAGGAGACTATTTCTGTTTTTGTTTTTTCTACATTCCAGTCCACTGTTGCATTAGGTTTTAGCTGGCTTCAACACCATAATCCACACATCAACTGGTCCAATAATTGTTTAGCGTCTTGGTCCACTAATTGTCTGTCTTCCTGTCTACAGTCCGGTGTTGCTCTGACTCCTTGTCCTGTAGCTGCAGAAGATTCTGAGTTCATCGATCTAAACTCTAATCCCTGGGGAATATCACGACATCCAGCAGGTATTCAGTAAACACAAAGCACTATCCCTACCATGTAATCGTCCATACGATACTAGGGGTGATGAGGTTGCGATGGTTGGTAAAGGGGCTTCTACCCGGAGCCCCTTTGCCAACCAGCTGTGTCTACATTTCCAAACTGGAGTGTCAAGCCATGGAGAAGTACATCAGTGAATCCCTAGCAGCAGGTATCAAAAGACACTCGTCGTCACCACAAGGGGTAGGGTTTTTCTTTGTGGATAAGAAGGATGGCTCCCTCTGACCTCTCATCGACTACAGGGGATTAAACCACATTTCTGTAAAAAAAAAACAGCAAATATCCACTTCCACTTATTTCATCTGCTTTTGAACCCGTACAAGAAGCCACAATCTTTTCTAAGCTAAATCTCCGCAATGCTTACCATCTCATCTGCATCTGCAAAGAAGATGAATGGAAAATGGCTTTCAAAATGCCTATTGGACATTTCGAATATCTTGTTACGCCATTTAATCTCTCTAATTCTACTTCAGTCTTCCAGGTCCTCATCAGTGATGTCCTCAGTGAATTTTTGAACATTTTTGTTTTCATCTATTTGGATGACATCCTGATTTACTCCCGGAACATTGAGAACCACCGCAGACACATCCGTCTCATTCTCCAAAGCCTTTTAGAGAACCGTCTCTTTGTTAAGGCCGAGAAATGCACATTTCATAAAACAATCTCCTCCTCCTCTCCTTTCTTGGCTACATTCTTGAGAGCGGGCAGGTTCGACTGGATCCAGGAAGGATAAAGGCGGTCATGGAGTGACCAGTTCCAAAGTCACGTAAACAATTGCAAAGATTTCTAGGATTCTCCAATTTTTATAAACGCTTTATCAGAAATTACAGCCAAACCTCCGCACCGTTAACTGCACTAACCTCTACCAAGATCACTTTCACTTGGACCAAGGAAGCAGATCATGTTTTTCTCTAAGTTTAATTTCCATTTCATTTAGACTAGGTTCTAAGAACACCAAACCCTCTCGACTGTGCTGAAGAGACCCCGGCTTTCATTTTACCCCCCAGCTGTACAGTTGGTGCGGTCACATGGGAGATAAAGGACATTGTAAATCAAGCCTTACAGAATGAACCTGACCCAGGTAACAGTCCTTCCAATAGGACTTATGTTCCCACCTCCGCCCGTTCTCGTCTTATTTACTGGTTAAATTCCACAAAGTTTTCTGCCCACCCAGGTATTAGCAGAACCATTCCACTTATCTCTTGTCGCTTCTGGTGACTGTCCTTACATAAAGACATTAAGGAGTTTGTCTTTGCCTCTCAAGTCTGTGCTCGTAATAAACCTTCTCTTCGACCACCTGCAGATCTGCTCCACCCCAACATCCTTGGTTCCACATCGCCATAGATTTTATTACCGGACTCCCCACATTCCAAGGTATGACCACAATTCTTTTTTTTTTTAACTTTATTTTTGTTATTTTAGCAGTTTTATAGATACACATACATACATTGAACAGTTAGACCCCCCTCTAACAAAAATTACAGAGCACCTAGTGTGACAGAAGCAGTTGAGTAATAATCAACAAAAATAAAAAAAATATGAAAATAGGTAATTACATTAATTATAAGGTTGGTGTCAAGCTATGATGAGTGATCCATTTCTTCCAGTATTTATTGTATTTCTAAGTGGCAAGTCTTAATGAAAAAGTCAGTCTCTCCATTGCGTGGATTTCCTCAATTATGTCCTTCCAGTCCAAACATGACGGTGATTCCACATCAAGCCACCTGCGAGTTATAGCCTTCTTTGCACCTGCTAATAATATTAGTAAGAGATATCTATCAGACTTCTTCAGTTCCTGGGGTAAATTACCCAGGAAAACCACAGGAAAATCACAGCGTAAATTTAAGTCCATTTTAGTATTGATTTCTTTTATCACTTCTGACCAATAGGATGCAATCTTAATACATTCCCAGAAGACATGAAAATGTCCTGCAGACACATTTCCACAATTCCTCCAACATTTTGCCTTTTCAGTATCGTTACAATATTTACTTTTAATGTTAGATGTAACAAAAAAACGCACCATACATTTCCAGGAAAATTCCTTCCACAGGCCAGAACTTGACGTGTGAATCACAGAATTGCATATATTTAACTAAACATGGTCAGTTATTGTTATTGTGGCCTCTTTTTCCCATTTAACCTTAATATACAGTATGTTGTATTACATTTTCTCTCCGTAACAGGAGTAAACCGGAGTATAGTTTGGATATTGTTTTTTTGAGAGGTCTTCTGTTGCTCGAATCTAATAGGATTTTAAGTATACCTGTCTCGTCCTCCTCCAAAAATTTTATACTTTTATTGTAGTAGTGTCTTAGCTGGAGGTATCTAAAAAAAAGTCACATTTTTCCATGTTATAGTTATCTTGAAGTTGTTTAAAACTTTTTAATTCACTATTCTTTGTAATCTTCCAGTAACTTGTTATACCTTTTTGTGACCACTGTGTAAATCTCTTATCCATTCTTGCAGGGAGAAAATCTCTATCATAAGCAGGCCACCTTAGAATTCGAGCACTTCTTTCACTTTGTACTTGCTTTAATATTTTATGCCATACGTCCAATGGTACTTTTATCCATAGGGGTATTAGGTCAGAATCTATATGTTTTTTAATAAGACAATGATCTCCGAGCCAGGATTGTAGAGGTATATCTCTATAAGAAAGGTCTATCTCTTTCCATTTAGTGTCATATGTTGGGTCACACCAACCAACTAACACTCTCATCTGCGCTCCTCTGTAAAAGTCCTCTAGGTGTGGTAAAGCCCATCCACCTCTTTCTTTTGACAGCTGTAGTGTTTGGAATTTTTTTCTTGGTCTTTTTTTAGCCCAGATAAAATTTGAGATTATTCTGTCCCAATCGCGGAATTGTTTGTCAGGTACCTTTATAGGCAGAACCTGAAAAAGATACAGAAGCCTTGGTAAAAGGTTGATTTTTATTATATCTATTCGATTATGTAGAATCAAGGGTAATAAAGACCAACGTTGTAGATCCGCCCTAATCTCTACTGTCAGTGGGATGTAATTGCACTCAAAAAGGTTGGATAACTCTACAGGAATTTTAACTCCTAGATATTTTAAAGATTTATTGTGCCAGTTGAACCTGGACATTTTCTGAATTTTTAGTGACAGTTGGTAGTTAAATGAAAGAACTTGTGTTTTCTGTAGATTTGATTTATACCCTGAATAAGTGCCAAATGTCTTGAGTAAAGAAGATTAGGTAGGTTGACTTCCGGGTTAGTTAGCGTTACGAGTACATCATCAGCATAGAGGCATATCTTATGCATTGTGCCTTTAATGGTTACACCCATAATGTCCTTGTGGCCTGCGCTAGAGGCTCAATAAAAAGCGCAAACAATGGCTGAGGGGGCAGCCTTGGCGACAGCCCCTTCCTAGTTGTATTTTATCTGATGAATCCCCATTAATCTTAATCCTGGCAGAGGGTGACTCATACAGAGACCAAAAGCAACCTATAATTTGATTATTAAAGCCAAATCTTTCCAAAGCCAAATAAAGATAGTTCCAACACACTGAGTCAAACGCCTTTTCTGCATCTAAACTGAGAGCTATCGATTCTGTGTTTTTCATTTGGTCTATGAGGTGAAGAGCCCGTCTTGCGTTGTCATGGGTTTGCTTGTTGTGAACAAAACTGGTTTTATCTGTGTCTCTAATTTCTGGGATTATAAATTCCAGCCTTTTAGCCAGTATTGTTGCAAATATCCTGTAATCAATGTTTAAAACTGATATTGGTCTGTATGAACCACATTCTGTTTTATCTTTACCTGGCCTCACTGAGATCACTGCTCTTCTCCAAGATGGTGGTGTTTCCCCTCCAGAAAGTACATGATTAAAGCAATCCTTAAGCAGAGGAGTAAATAATTTTCGGAAGTGTCTGTACCACTCCGCCGGGTAGCCGTCCTCACCAGCCATCTTATTCCCTTTCATTTTTGAAATTGCTTTATTAACCTCCTCCTCAGTTACCTGTTGTGTTAACCTATTATTTTGATCTGTTCCTATCGATGGTAAATCCAGTGAGGCAAGAAATGCTCTCCCTGAGGACGGGTCTACTACATGAGGCTATGTGTATAATTGAGTGTAGTATAATTCAAAAGATTTTTTAATGTCTCTTAGAGAGTGGTATGTCGTTTTATCTATTAGATTTTTAATTTTCTGTATAAATCTATCAATTTGTTGTTTACGTATTCTCCAGGCAAGAAGTTTCTTTGATTTGGGTCCATTTTCATAATAATCCTGTTTAATAAATTTAGGGGTTTTTTTTTAATTGGTCTTCATACAAGCAGTTTAGAGCTTGTTTTGTGATGTGGAAAAATTACAATTAGGTCACACCTGCTAGTTGTATTGCTATATGTTTATTCTAAGTTCTGTATATTCCCACCAAGTTAAAGCTGTTTGGGTTACATGCACAAGGTTGGACGTTGTTTTTCCCCAGCTGCATGGGAACCAGTCTGATTCCCATGCTTTGGATCCCTTATCCCTTTGTACAAAACTCATGTGTTGTCTCTGCCTGGCAGAGCTTTCCGTTTCAGACTTGCTTCATTATTGACTGTCCTGCGAGCTCTCTGAGTTGTGCACAATATATGAATAAACCGGATTGAGTGATTTCACCTGAACAGTGCTTGGAAATAGTTTTTTTTCCCACGACAGTTTGGTACCGTGACCCGGATCCCTCGACTGGACATCCGAGGACGTCGACGAACAGAGTTTGGCCAACCTGGACTAAATTCCAGCCTCAAACCTCGATTTAAGAGACGAGAGCTGTTGGTCGGCTCCACGGCTCCAGCGCTGGGATAAACGAACCAAAACCACTGTTATCAGGTGGGATACTCACTCAGGCTAACAAATTAATTTTGCAAATTCCAAATTATTAAATCTAAAATAGTTAAGGATCCGATAAATCTTTCACCCTGGGGAATAGAGATTGACGGTGTTAAGAGGAAATGTTGGGTTAAAATCCCACGGGGAAAATAAAAATAAAATAAAATACATAAAAAATATATAAAATAAAATAAAAACAATTAAAAAAAGAGAAAACAACGGATGGGAAAGAGTCCCTCCGGAATTGTTTGAGTTACAGTCTCAAACGGAAGAAAAAAAGGGAACCACGGGTTTCTAGGCTGAGGGTCTTAGTGGAAGACCTTATCGGTGAATAAGGCAGGTATTTTCTTAAGTTTTGGTTTTCTAAATTAGGGGAACTAAACCTTTAGAGAATCCTAAAGACCTTTATCGGAAATAAAGGCCCCTCTTAAAGGAGTAAGAGGCAGTGCTACCACAAAGCTGATTTGTTGGATTCTGCGAAGACGTTTGCAGTCTAAAGAGGATATCCCACCCAATTCAAGAAGAATGGGTCTACGTGGTTCCAGAACGCAATCTCCTCCTCAGGGTGAATTGTTTGACTATATGATAACAAAATATGGAGAAAAAAAGTGTGTATGGAGTGCATGAATGGATAAAATGTGGTGTTTTCCCTGCGGGTGGTTCATTGAAACTCTCTGTTTTGAAAAAAGTACAGAGAAATAGAAAATAGAGAACGTACTTTAAGAGACAAAAAACAGATAGAGACTAGGAGTCTTGTTGATCTTGAAAAACATAAAGAGAGTTTGGAATGCTGGATGAAAGAACAAGACTGTAGGGAAAAACGGAAAAATGCTAAACAAATGGCTGGATGTGAGGATGATTCTGGGAAAATAGCGGGGCGACATGACAATGCTTCTATTTCTATGATTAAATCTGAAAATGTTTCAGCTTCTGTGACTGCTTCTAAAACAAAGGGAGTTAAACCCCTACCTTACAATTCTTCTTCTTCTCTCCCCACACATCTGTGCCCGGACTTGAGTGCTCTCTCTGTGTTGGAGCCGGACCTCGACGCCTACCCGATTCCACTACCACGACAAGCGGTACCTGCACCAACTGCTGGGGTCCCTCAACCTTCAGCACGGCCTATATCAACAACAACAATGGCTGCAGCGGCAGCAGCAGCAGCTGCTCCTTTTAAGGAGGAGACAGACATTCTTGTGCCTGAGGATGAAGAACTGTTCAGTGATGAAGAGGATGAAGAGATGGCACGTCCAATACAAGTTTTCCACATAAGACGTGGAAAAAAAGATAAAAGAGAGGATGATCTCCTACCTACCCGACGTAATCTCAGATCCAGAGACAAGAACAAAGGACAATCTTCGAAGCTAAGTGTGGATCCTGAGTTAAATGGACCCATGGTTGAAGTTATGGGAGCCGATGGACCAGATCTTGTCTTCCGATCTTGGACTACCCAGGACATTGAGGACGCTGGGAAAAATTTAACTGATCCCCTTCATTCTGGAACTGTGTTTGCTGATCAGCTCGGTGAATTCTGCCGTGAATTTCGGCCTACTGGAGCAGAACTGCAGAGACTTCTGGCTAGAAAATTTAAACCCACTGATTTAGCAAAAATTCACTCCTCTTTGCCAAAACCTGAGGACCGATTAAAGAACATTGACTGGGATAACACAGACAATGACAATTATAAAACAATGCTCACTGGACTTATAGATGCCATAAAGACTACATTTCCTGTCCGAATAAACATGACCTCCATCTATACATCCAAACAATGACCGGATGAGACAACTGATGACTTCATTCATCGCCTTATGGACACCGTTGCAACATACGGAGGCCATGCCAGGCCAGACACCTTCAACAATCAAGCTCCACCTGGCCCTTGGGAAAGTATTACCTGTGACCCCATAATTAAAGGATTGCTTCCAGACATCTCAAAGGAACTGAAACAGAGCTATGTGGGTTGGGCTGAGCAACCTCGTTTAGAAGATATCAGACATTATGCCAGACATGCACAGCAGCAAGTGGACAACCGCACCAGGGAGCAAAAAGACAAGGTGGAAAAAGAACTTCATTTGGCTGCTGTTACAATGTACTATGATCAATCAAGGAGAGGAAGAGGCCAACCTAGAGGACGAGGACAATCCAGGGGACGAAGCCGTGGGCGGCGAGGACGAGGACGAGGCTACACCCCTCACAACAGAGATGCTGATGTTTGTCACAATTGCAGAGACACTGTCCCAGGAATTACAGGAACATGGCAGATTGACTAGAGGGGGCGTGCGAGGACGGAGCGGCTCAGGGGGTGCACTCAACCGAGGGTAACGTAACGCGCACACACACACACACACACACCCGTACAAACAAATTGTGTGAATGTAAATGATCTTGCTCCTTGCAATGAAGAGCTGCTTGCTGATTGTGAGAGTTTGAACGAGTCTCCTGTTTTTCCTGTTTCTGGCAAAGAAGAGCTGCTTGCTGACAGTGACACACTTGACAAAATTCTAAATGCAATTTCTGACTTGGAGGTGAAATATGGCTTGAAAACACAGACTTATGCTCATTTTGCATCTGACGCATACAAGGCCTTCCCTACTTTTGATTTGACTATTTCAGGGAAAAAAGTGTCCCTTATGGTTGACTCCAGAGCAACATCTTCAATTGTGAGGAAAAAAGAATTTGATATTCCACCAAAACTTAGTGGTAACTATGTTTATTCAGTGTCTGCCTCAGGTCAAGTAGTAAAGGAGAGAATTACTACCCCTATTTCATGTAAAACTCCTCAAGGATTCTCTTTCAAACATTCATTTTTGTTGTCAGATTTGTGCCCTGTAAATCTTATTGGGCGAGATCTGATGTGCCTTTTAGGGATTGATCTTGTCTCAACACCGGAGGGTGTAAAAGTTGCATCACATTCTGATTGGACTCACACAGCTGTGCAATTTGACTCGTCTGCTCTTATATGAATGGAAGCTTCCAAATTCATCTCTTTCACAACAACTTCTTGCAAAAGTGAAAACTTTAATTTCTCCTTTTCTGATTTTAAACAGCACGATGAATTAAGCTGCATTTCAAATGTTTCATTGGGAGCTGATTGTGATTATGAGAAGCGATGGTTCCGAGCTCCTTCTGAGAAACTGTCAACATCTGCTTTGTTTTGGATCACACAAGCTAGCTGTCTCTCTCTCAGCTGAGCAGAGGCAGTTTTTTTGTGTTCCTAATTCCTACCCACACATTCCTTTGGCAAAATCGCAAAATTTGGAGTGGAATGATGTAGGGTCATTTATTCGTGCGTGTAAAAATGAGACTGATTGGATTCTTTCACCTACTGACCCAAATGTGATGTTTTCTGAGCGCATGTCAGCCTTCAAAAAAGTTTTTCATTGTACAGTGCACTGTAAAAAAAAACTGTGGAAATGATTCCTACCACAGAACCAAATTTTGAAGCATGCTTTTTATCTCACACAGATCTGTTTTCACTACCACAAGCGCTATCTAAAGTTCCTGATGATTTTTGGGCTAAAAGCAAATATGATGTCGGTCTAATTAAAGGTTGTGAACCAGTTATTATTACCCCAAAATCTGACTTCCGTCCATGTCAAAAACAGTATCCCCTAAAACCTGAAGCTGTTGAGGGCATAAAACCTGTTTTTGAAGCTTTACTAAACGCCGGCATCATTGTTCCCTGTAATGATTCTCCAGTTCGCTCACCAATATTTCCAGTAAAAAAGGCAAAGATCCCTGGGGAACGTCAGGAATGGAGATTTGTGCCAGATTTAAAACTAGTAAATAAATCAGTTTTACCACATGCAACAATAATGCCAAATCCTCATACGATCTTCTCTCAGATTCCCTCAAATGCACAGTTCTTTTCGGTGATTGACCTTTCAAATGCATTTTTCTTTGTCCCTGTGAACCCGAAAAGTCAGTTCTGGTGTGCTTTTGAATTTGAAGGAAAATTATGGACTTTTACCCGGTTGTGTCAAGGCTTTTGTGACAGCCCCATTATCTATAATGCTGCTCTGAAGGCTAGCTTGGATTCGCTCCAACTTTCACCTGGTTCTGCTCTTATTCAGTATGTTGATGATCTTCTGTTATGCAGTCCAACTAAAGAGCAATGTGAAAAGGTCACAGTTGCCTTGCTAAAGCATCTTCATGCTGGGGGTCACAAAGCCAGTCTTTCTAAACTTCAGTTTGTCAAAGAAGAAGTAACCTTTTTAGGTCATGTTGTTTCAAAAATGGGTCGTTCCCTTTCACCTAATCGTGTTTCTGCTGTTCAAAACATACCCAGGCCTGTCACAAAGAAACAGCTTCTGTCTTTTCTGGGTATTACATCTTACTGCAGAAACTTCATTCTGAATTACTCAATTCTGGAGAGTCCCTTGAGAGCTCTCAGTAGTGGTCTTCAGGCTTCAGACACTGTCCAATGGACTCCAGAGGCTGAAGCTGCTTTTACTCAGCTAAAGCTGGCACTACAGACTGCTCCTACACTTGGCATTCCTGATCCAAACAAACCGTTTGTTCAAACAGTGGATGAAAAAAAGGGCTGCATGACATCCGTCCTGCTGCAATCACACGGAGGAAAATTGAGACCTGTTGCATATTTTTCAGCTAAGCTAGATCCTGTTGCTGAAGGGCTAATTGGTTGTTTACGTGCTGTGGCTGCTGCAGAAAAAGCTGTTCTTGCATCACGTGACATTGTGGGTCATACCAACCTCACCTTACTGGTTCCACACTCTGTTTCTATCATACTTTTGGAGCAGAAAACTTCTCATCTATCTGCTAAGGTATACAACTGTTCTTCTGGATATGCCGAATGTCACTGTGAAACATTGCACCGTTCTGAATCCAGCAACTCTTTTGCCGACTCCTGATGATGGTGAACCTCATCATTGTGAGGCAGTCTTGGAACAAGTTTGCACACCCAGACCTGATTTATGTGACACACCTCTAACTAACCCTGACTTAGTGCTGTTTGTTGATGGCTCTGCATTACGTGATCCTATTACTGGTACTAACCGTGTTGGCTTTGCTGTTTGCTCTTTGCATGAAACGCTAGTTTCTGGCTCCTTACCAAAACACTTTTCTGCTCAGACTGCTGAGCTTGAGGCACTAACAGAGGCATGTAAACTGGCAGCTGGTAAGTCTGCCTCAATATTTACTGATTCAAACTATGCATTTAAAATTGTGCATAGTTTTGGAGTAATTTGGAAACATAGGAAATTCCTTAAAGCAGATGGTAAACCTATTCTGAACTTTTCTCAAGTTGCAGATTTGTTGGATGCTATCATGTTACCTTCTGCCATCTCTGTGACTAAATGTCAGGCACACACAAACTCTGACGATACCATTGCCCGTGGCAACGCAAGAGCTGATATGGCAGCAAAACAGGCTGCACAGCGGCCTTCAATGATAAGCTGCCCCTCCTTCCACACTTCTTCACCTTCTCCCCCTCCCCTCTCTGATATTGAAGCACTACAGTCTTTTGCTTCAGGAACAGAGAGGCATGTTTGGAAATCCTCAGGGGCTGTTTATGAAAATGGAATATGGATGGGTCCGAATGGCAAACCATGCCTTCCAAAACATTTTTTTCCACACTTCGCAAACCTAACTCATGGTTTTGACCATGTTTCGAAGTCTGGAATGATTGCTGCACTTACAGCACACTGGTTTACAAAGGGATTCAGTTCTTTTGCACAAAGACACTGTCACGCATGCATGATTTGTGCAACACACAATACAGGAAGAGGTGCGAGCACATCTCAGGCTGCACAGCCTCCGCCTGACAGACCTTTTGACTATTTGATGATGGACTTCATTGAACTATCCCCTGCTGAGGGGAAGAAATTTTTGCTTGTTATTGTTGACATGTTTAGCAAATGGGTGGAAGCTTTCCCATCGAAGCATGCAGACAGTCACACAGTAACTAAGGCTTTGCTGACTGAAATTATCCCACGTTGGGGTATTCCTGCCAGAATTAGCAGTGATAATGGCACACACTTTGTTAATGCAGCATTAACTGAAGTGGGAAAGTTTTTAGGTACGACTTTGAAAACTCTCTGTGCATATCACCCGTGAAGTTCTGGCGCTGTTGAACGCGTTAACGGCGTTTTGAAGACCAAACTAGCTAAATGCTGTGAAGAAACAGGTCTGTCTTGGGTTAAGGCCCTACCGATCGTTTTGACTTACATGAGGATGCGGAGGAGAGCCAGGATTAACCTCAGTCCATTTGAGATCCTGTTTGGCCGGCCTCCTAATTTGGGTTTAGGGCCTCAGAGAAAGGTCCTTCCTTCCACTTCTATCTGTGATGATGCAATGTTGTCTTACTGTCAAAACCTGTCGAATGTGCTTTCTCAAGTTTTTCAGACGGTGAAAGACGCATTGCCGCGTCCTGCCGAGACACCACTCCATGCCATCACGCCAGGTGATTGGGTCGTGGTGAAAGACTTCCGGAGGACGCGTTGGAACTCCAAACGCTGGAGGGGACCCTTTCAAGTGTTGCTCGTCACGCTTACAGCTGTTAAGGTTGCAGAGCGGGCGACGTGGATTCATGCCAGCCACTGTAAACGGGTGCCGGAGCCTCAGGAGGACACTCATCCTGACGGGGAGACAGTAGTCCACCAGTCGTCGGAACGACAGACCGAGGAGGACGACGCGCAACTTTCTGAATGAGGACAAATTACTTAACTGCTGCTGGTGTTAAGTGCTAGTAACCTCTGACACCGCAGACAGCCACGTTTAATTTCCTGGATCACTGAAAAAAACTTCATTACAATTGGTGTTAAGTGCTAGTAACCTCTGACACCCAAAGAGGAAAGGACACAATGAAGGAATACGGCAGAGAGGGATCATAACAACGAACATTGGTTGCTTTTGTACGTCAAAAGGCTCCCCAACCGGGCGTGCCGTGGTGGCGTAGCGGTTAGCGCGACCCATATTTGGAGGCCTTGAGTCTTTGACGCGGCCGTCACGGGTTCGACTCCCGGACCCGACGATATTTGCCGCATGTCTTCCCTCCTCTCCTTCCCCGTTTCCTGTCAGCCTGCTGTCATATAAGGGACACTAGAGCCCACAAAAGACCCCCTGGAGGGGTCAAAAGAAAAAAAAAAAAAGGCTCCCCAACCGACGAACTATTGCTGGTCCGCTGGTGAGTGGTCAAAGTGGGGTGTGAAGATTTAAAATAAATATTAAAAGAGTTCCTGAGTGACGCGATGAAAAGTATTTCATCATGACGTCTTCATCTTCTTCCAATTACAGACATTTGTGTTGGCTATTTTTACTTTTTTGTTGTTTGTTTGTATCACTCAGGTGGTGGGTTTTATTTCCCTCTGATGAGGTGGATAGTTTTCCTCTACATGAACTGAGAGATGTTAAATGGCTGCATGGGAGGTTAATATGTAGAAAGTTTTTTTTTAGTCTTTAAATAGTGATGATCATTTGTCTTTTCAAGCTAGTGTCCTAGCTTAGTTTTCCTATCCTGTTTTGCTCATTATAGAAATGTCTATGTTTCACAAAAACAAATGCCTGTCCTTTCTACATCTTCTGCAAATGCATTTTATGTTTTGATTTTACATTTCCTTTGATCTAGCATTATGTTATTTTTCCCTTTTAAGGTTTAGTTGGCGTAGAGTTTTACCTTGTTGAACATTGTTGTTGTGACATTGATTTTACATTACTCGAAGTCATATATGTGTTTCAGTATGAATTGTTTTTCTAGCTACTTATAGGGGTGTTTTCTACTGAGCTTAAATTTTTTGTTCGACATTGATTTTTGTTTTTTTTGCTATTTGATGTTATTTCTTTTGTTTGTTTTTATGTTACCTTTTTTATTGCAATAGTTGTTCTTGATTTTTATCATGTCTTCACTCAGTTTGTGATGTCTCCGTGTTTATCCTGGTTAGCACATATACAGAACCGCCTCCCTGGCAAGGAGGGGTTGCAAGATAAGTTTTCCTACCTAACACAGTGATATTGTTACAGGGTTGAATAAGTGAATGCCGGTAGGTTTTCGTATCTTGTGTATATGTGTTTGTTTGTTTTTTTGTTTTCTATGCGTTTTGTTTTTTTGGGCGTTTTTTATTTTCATTTTTTCTCCTTTTCTTACATCTTCCAGGATAGTGTTATGTTGTATCTTTTAACCTCGGAGGGAAATGATGATTAATATTAAATATTACATACTTACTTATAATCAAAAGGGGGGAAATGATGTGGAAAAATTACAATTAGGTCACACCTGCTAGTTGTATTGCTATATGTTTATTCTAAGTTCTGTATATTCCCACCAAGTTAAAGCTGTTTGGGTTACATGCACAAGGTTGGACGTTGTTTTTCCCCAGCTGCATGGGAACCAGTCTGATTCCCATGCTTTGGATCCCTTATCCCTTTGTACAAAACTCATGTGTTGTCTCTGCCTGGCAGAGCTTTCCGTTTCAGACTTGCTTCATTATTGACTGTCCTGTGAGCTCTCTGAGTTGTGCACAATATATGAATAAACCGGATTGAGTGATTTCACCTGAACAGTGCTTGGAAATAGGGTTTTTTTCCACGACAAAAAAAACTATTTGATGTTATTTCTTTTGTTTGTTTTTATGTTACCTTTTTTTATTACAATAGTTGTTCGTGATTTTTATCATGTCTTCTAGCTTTGGTCTTCATATAAGCAGTTTAGAGCTTGTTTTGTTTCTCTTATTTGTAGTAGGGTGTGGTCATTGTTATTTTCCATATGCTGTATTTCTAGAGATTTTAATTTTATAGTAAGATCTTTTAAGCGTTTCTCTTTTTCTTTTTTCTTATAGGAGGACCACATATAATTAACTTCCCTCTCAGAACAGTCTTTGCTGCATCCCATAAAATACAGGGAGAGATGTCCTCTGTGTTGTTGTGGTCCATATAGTCTTTGAATTCTTTTTCTACGAAGCTGTCAAATTTAGTATCATTTAGTAAACTATTATTAAGCCTCCACAGGGTTTCTTTGCAAGTTCCTCCATACATCCACCAACCCTAATTCTTTAAACATTCTTTTAATATATATTACTCCTGTTTGAGCCTTTGTAATTTTACTGGTTGAGTCCAGAAAAGGATTGAAGTGAACGTTCCAGTCTCCCCCGCATATCAATATCCCAGATACTTCTGTTGCAATTATGTCAAAAATTTTCCTAATAAGCTGTTTATTATTTCCAGGTGGTCTATACACATTCAGTAAGGTTACTTCTTTATGATCTATGTATCCTTTGACCAGTATATACTGTCCTTCTTTGTCTTTAATTTGTGAGGAGAACTAAAAATTCAGCCTATTAGACAATAAAATCGCTACTCCTCTAGAGCTGCTTTTTGTATATATAGTACACATTTTTAAACCCCATTTTGCACAATTTTTCATGTTCAGCAGTTGAAAGATGTGTTTCTTGCCAAAAAATTATATCTTGCTTTTCTTGTTTCATCTTTGCAAGAGCTTTGCCTCTCTTAATGGGATTATGTAAGCCGTTAACATTAAGAGTAATTACCTTATATTGTTGTTTCACTTCTGTCATTAGTATACAAACAAGGAATACCTATTATTTTCCAAATGCTCTGGTGAACAAGGGGGGGTCTGCAAAAACAAAACACATAACATACGTGACTTCCAAGAGTGAAGTAGCAGTACACCTTCAGAGTAGTGAGGAAAGTCCCTAGAATCCCAGGGGGCTCCTTGCGGTGCTGCCCCTCGTCTCTCGTCCATCATGGCAGCGCCCTTGGAGAAAGCATGCCTGTTCCCAGATCTGCGGTCGTAATACTCATACTTTACAGAGGAATTCACAAGAAAGTTACAGGGTGTTGTCGTTGCTCCTGAAGGCCCTAAGTTTTTCCTGAATGTGTTTCACTCGCATTTCCCGGGTCCACAACTGGGTTCCGCTCGCTCCTTCCCGGGAGAAGGCTCTCGGTTTGGGCTGGGAGGCGTCCTCCGTTGGTTTGTCCGCCGCTTCAAACATGTTCCTCTTCCTCATGTCGTCAGACGCGTCCTGTGCACTGTTGTAAACCCTGTGGCCGTTCTGGTAAAACACACGAAGTCTGGATGGGTACATGGTCTGGAAGCGAAGTCCCTTCTCTTTTAAAAGCTTCCTGATGGGATTGTATGCTTTTGATTGTATGCTCGCGTTTAGCGAGGTTATCACTGGGGAAATCTTGATCGAAGAACACGCGCTTTCCTTTCAGCTGTATCACTTTCTTACCCCACGTAGAACGAAGAACTAGTTCCTTTGTGGTATACTCCAGAAAATGTATCACGATGGATCTGGGGTTGGAGCCGGACGGCAGTTTGGGCCCGAGTGACCGGTGGCAGCGCTGTATGCCCAGTGTGATGCCCATGAGGGAGAGTTCAGTTTTAATAAAATTCTCTATAAATTTTTGCAAGTTGTCGCCTTCTTCTCCCTCTGTGACCCCATGAATACGAATATTATTCCTGCGTGAACGGGCTTCCAGGTCTGTTAGACGCGTTTGTAGGTCTTCTTGTAGCTGAAGCGTGTGGCTCAGCATGTCTTTGACGTCCATGTTGAATTCCTCTACCTCGGTTATTTGCTGCTCAGCCTCCTCAACTCTGTTCATTACATCTTTCAGGTCTGCAACAATGTTGTCAAGCCGCTTCCCCATCTCTTTTCTAAACTCAGACATTTCCTTTTTTATAAGTCCTGACTGGTCAGTGATTTGCTTTTTAAGGTTCGTCTGGACTTCTTTCAGCTCTGTAAGAATGTTAGCTTCCATAGCTTTGTCCGCTGCTAGCTTGCTATCTTCAGAGATCTCCTTCGATAAAACAACAGTTTCTTTCGTGTTTTCTTGCTGAATTCCTCTCGTCTTCCTTTTGTTACTCCCCGACATGACATGTAAATACTAAAAACGGTGTTTTATAAGTTATTTGTCAGGGGGTAACTCGACCATCTGGGATCTAGAAATATGACCACAATTCTAACCATAATCGACTGTTTCTCAAAGGCATGTCACCTCTTCTCCCTCAGGAAACTCCCTTCAGCTTTCCAAAGCGCTCAGCTCCTCTGCAAGCATGTTTTCCGGCTGCACAGCATCCCCGTGGAAATCTTGTCAGACCACAATTCATCTCCCAAGTATGGAAACAATTTTGTCTTGCCCTAACTGCTAAGGTCTCTCTTATCTGGTTATCACCCCCAGTCCAATGGTCAGACAGAAAGTATGAACCAGGAGTTCGAATCTACCCTCCACTGTCTTTCATAATCCTATCCCTCAGACTGGAGTAAGTTTCTTCCCTGAATAGAATATGCTCACAATTCTCACATCTCCACAGCCACAGGCCACTCCCCTTTTGAGATCTCCTGAGGTTGCCTGCCTCCCCTCTTCCTTGAAGACGAGAAGGACATTTCCGTTACCTCAGTCAGCCACCATATTCGACGTTATAGACCCGTCTGGTCCAACACCCTTTCAGCCCGTCAGCGCACTGCAATCCGGAACCATCGCTTCGCCAATTGCAGACTCATACCAGCACCTAAATATGCACCAGGACAGAAGTATGGCTATCTTCTAGAGATATTCCATTAAGATCCATCTCGAAGAAGCTTGCTCCATGCTTTATTCGTCTGTATGTCATCAAGTCAATCATCAGCCCCACAGCGCTGTCTCTGGCGTCGTCCAAATCTCCGTGTCCACCCTATGTTCTATGTCTCCCAAATCAAACCCATGGTTACCAGTACTATCTACTCCCCACAAATATAGAAAAGACATTGATATCTACTTCTGTGAGGTATATTGAAGTACATTTAGAGTCAAAGAGTTCAAAGAGCAAAATAATTCAAACTATATGAACAGATTTCAGGGTTTGTGAACCTAGTCAGTTAGAGCTTATCATTATGATTCCTGATTTAAAATTGTATAATTCCAGTATAAAAATGTATAACTTAATAGTTAATAATAAGAGACACACTTACAATTTTGACACTAATCATTGAGACACCATGGTCATGAAGCTCATCTTCAAACAGCAAAACCTCTTCAAAGAACATGATGTGCTCTCGAGCTTTCAGCTTCTCTATGTCAATGCGTTCCTCTGTATTAGTCACCTTTATAAAGCCAGAGAGAATTTACACAAAATAAGTTACACATACTCTGTACTAAAGAAAAATCTACAGAGAAACCTTACCTGTACAAATAGATAAAGTCAATGAGAGAGAAAAGATGAAAGAAAGAAAGAACCAAATGAAACCAGCCTTTATCTGGAGTTCTTCTCCTAGAAGAGTTCCTCTGTAATCTGTGGTGAACGTCCAGTCGAAAGGCCTCAGTACTTCTTGGGCATGTTCAGACTCAGCTCTGAAATGACATCATGTTGACAAGGTTACATACGATGTTTATCTATGATATATGGTGGCCAGCAGATGCAAACACGCAACAAATGGTGAAACAAGCTGCGAAGTGGTGTATGACGTAAATACCAAAACACATAAAAACAAATGCTAACACAAAATGCTGCAAACACAAACAAAATGCTGCAAACACAAACAAAATGCTGCAAACACAAACAAAATGCTGCAATCACAAATAAAATGCTGCAATCACAAAAAATGTTGCAATCACAAATAAAATGCTGCAATCACAAACAAAATGCTGCTACCACATGAATAACAAGCAGCGGGGGGTAAATGCTGCAAATAGTAAAAACAACACTATACTCTCTCCACAAAACGGAAGTGCTCCAGATCACTAGGGGGAGTCAAACAAAGAACAAAATCGTATCGGACTACACCCTCACTAAAAACAGAAAGCTTAAGCGGTAAATAGAGTTGAATATAAAATTAATTTGTGATAAAAAACAGTTTTAAGATGGTTTTAGGCAAGAAAGTAGTCCTCGTAGCTTAATTTATTCTCTTACTTCATCCAAAATGAGGCTTCTTTGTGTTTTCAGAGTAGTATAACTCTGCTAACAGGGCTAGACTACTGTAGGCTCAGCGGGAGGGTGGCGTGTGCTTTCCCCATTCACTGCGGCATGATCTCGGCAAGTCACTCTGTCGTTTTCCGCTGCCTGTTATCTGTTCGTAGCATGGAAAGTGCAATATAAAGTGCTTAATGTATTTGTATATGTGCTGTTTGATATGTGTATCAAAATATAATATTTCTTTCTGTAAATTTCAATACATCTGAAGTTACTAGTATCTTCAAAACTTTGCCACAGTGTTTTCTTCCAATACCAATTACTTATATTCCTTTCGTTGGATTTGTTTTAGAATGTAAATTCATAGTAAGAAAAATATTTTAAGACAGTACCCCTTAATGATCAAACAGAACACATTTACTTCTATTTGCATGTTTTTGTGTATAAAATACACACTTATGAAATACACTCTTCCCTTTGATTAGCTTCTTACGTGCAGTGCAAACTTTTGTACTTATTTTTCATTGTTTTATGCAGGCATTACGAGTCACAGTTCCATATTTGGATGCAGCTTCCCAGAAGCACCCAGGATTCTCTTCCCCCGCCTAACATGTCATCATCTTCTTCTCTGTCTCCTCATCTTTTATATAATTGTTAGTGGTTAACGAACCACCACTAACCACTCATCATCCAGGAGCAGCCCGGTGAGGCGTTTTCACGCTTTCCTCGTAGTCACGCTTCACTCTGGTTTAAGTAATAATATTATTATATTATTACTCGTATATTATTACGAGTTCTATTATTATTATATTATTATAATATTATTATTTTTAATATTATTAAAAATAATATTAAAAATATTATTTTCAATTTTATTTTTTTGGTTACACGATGCATTAAACAGTATCAAATGACTAAATCCACTTAGTCAGCCAGAGTTAATGCACGCGGAGATCTGACAAACTCGTCCCACAAACTTGAGCAATCAAGGTAGTTTCTGTGGCCCTTAATAGAAACTCAACAAACAAAATGGAAGAGCTACTAAAGCCACATTAGCAGCATTGAATTAAATCTCTCGTTTGCTATGAATCGCTGCGCAGTGCAGTGGATTTAACTCATCATGCAGGGCCATCCAAGGCAGTATGAGGCCTTGAACAGAATTTGACTTAGGGGTCCCTTTTGTTGCTAAAAACATCAGCACCTCTAACAGTTTCTGTGTTAGATTTAGTGAAATCTGGGACTACTGTAGTTTAATTAGAAAACCTAAAAAGCAATAAATTATAATTGCAGTTTACTAAAATGTATTTGTGAACAAACAGACCTAAAACTCAAAGATTAAACTCATAGCATCAGACTGCAGCTATGGTAACAAAACAATCTAACTATGAATATTGTTCTTTGAACTTTTCCAAAGTAAACTTGCCAGCTTCTTAAAATCTTACATTTAAATGTTAAACAATTTAAAATATTTTAATTTATGTATTCTGAAACCATTAAATCAAATTTATCAGCATTGATAATCTCAATAAATAAACGTTGCATTTATGTATCTGTGGTCTGTGTAAAAATATTAGCATTTATGGGGCCCCTAATGCCCTGGGCGGCCGTATGGAGCCTCTGACTTAACAGAAGTGCAAATAACTGATATTCAATTTAATTGTATTTTTTTATTTATTTTTAAGACTAGTTAAGGGTTTAAATAGCATTTCACTGGCGATGTTTTCTCGTAGCATAAGATTACCCAGTAATATTTACTATTCCTGTCTACTTAACATCTTTTAATAGAAAAACACGGTGAACCGCCTCGGTGCCCTGACCACTGGGCTTAGCAAGTGTTTTGGGGGAAACCCTGGTCTATAATAATGTTTGTCCATTATTTCAAATATTTCCTAATTGGTAGATTCGGAAAAAAGCTTAATTATTTGCATTGTACTTCGGATAATCATGGTTAAATAGTTTTCTGCATGCTTATACATGACAGAATGGATTATAATCGGTAGGCTAACGCTAATCATATTACAGAAAAACCGACAGTAAAAAAAAATAATAAAAAAACACAGTGTTTGAATGACTGCCTGCGACAGACTGGTGACCTGTCCAGGGTGTACCCCGCCTCTTGCCCGAAATGTAGATAGGCACCAGCAACCCTCCTGACCCCATTAGGGACAAAGGGTGAACAGAAAATGGATGGATGGATGGATGGATGGATGAATGACTGCCAGAATATTCAAGCCACAGTTAGAACATGTCCAATTGTAATTGTTGAGAAAGAGTAGACACTCAAGAATGTGAAAAATTGGGTGGACTAGTCCTACACCGAATTGGAAGTTACAATCAGAAACTTTTGTATACAAAACAAAGTCAAAGTATAGGGCTTTCTGTGTGAAGGTATCATGATCAAATTAGTAGTGCGGCATTTTGGACGAGTGTACACAAACGGGTCTCTACACAGTGTGAGAACTTCCGGGTCAGGCCACTTGTATCAAAAAAATCAAACCAAATGAAAATAGAGTGCTTGTTATCCGTTTCATTCCATTTTAGTTTTGTGCACAAAATTGGAAATTGTATTTTGGGTTTTTGTTTAATAAATGAAAAAACCAGTGTGCTTTTAATGAAGGTCTGGTTTGATGTGATTTGTTCTTTGTTTAACTCCCCTTAGTGGTCTGGAGCACTTCCATCTTGTGGAGCGTCTGTGCTGTTGTTTTTACTATTTGCAACACTCCCCCCCCCTTTGCTTGTTTTTTCATGTGGTTGCAGATATTTGTTTGAGGTTGGAGCATTTTTTTGTTTGTATTTGTCAGTTGGTTGAAGATGCTGCAAAATATTGCATTTTTGTTTTTTTTATATGCATTTGCAGCTCATTTTGTCATTTGATGTGCGTTTACAGCTATTTGTCGTGCGTTTCACCGTTTGCTGTGCAATTCTCAGCCACTGTAGTGATACCAATAGCAACCAACTGTTGGCACTGGGCAGTTCTCTGTTAATTACCAAAAAGTCCACAATGGTCAATGAACTAACTTGAAATGGACAAATGTAAAACTAAACAAAAATTCTATGAAAATTGTATGACCCACTTCCCATAATTTAACTTATGTAGTAACATTTGTTTGCCTTCCAAATAAACGTATAAAAGAGGATATAGTCAAAATTCTAAAGCAGTTGTGTTTATTGGCTCTTGTTAGCTAATGTAAAACTAAGTAAATATTTTATGAAATTTAACCAATGAAGGAATGAATGTATGATTGTAGCTCACGTAGATTGAGCTTAAGGTTGCTACAGTGTTAACCCTAACAGAGCTTTAGCGTTGGACTTAGCAGGGCTTTCTTATTAATTCAAGTTTAAGTTAAAGGTTTTATTCTCATGTGCATAGTAAAAACACGTTTCCTGGTACAATAAAAAAGTTTGAATGCTAGCCAAAAAAGTAAAAAGGTAGGTCAGATTAGTTTGTTGATCCCGAAACACCATAAAATAAGATTTTAGAAGGGAGTATTTCACTTGGTACTTAAGAAGCTGGTTATGCCGTATAAGATTTGCTTTTACCATAAATCAATGACATGATTATGTTCAGTGTATGTTGGCATTTTTTGCTTGTGTGCCTTACCTGCTCTCCTGCCATTCTTGAGCACAGGCTACCTTCACAGTGTCTTCCATATTGTTGACTTTCTTGAGAGCATCAATAGCATTAAATTCAATGCCGTAGTGGTCTGTGTGTTGGATCCGCAGAACATTATCCCCATACAACATCTCTGGGAGTGAAGGCATGTTCAGTTCATCTGCTAATCTGGCCAGGCAAAGAATAAAAAGTAACATTTCTCGTTCCTAATAAATTTTGATGTAGCTTTTCATGGGCACACAGCAATAAGCAGGTGAAGGAAATAAATATTCATTAGAAAATAAGGGAATGAGTGTGTCTTTTGTGTATAAATGGTTATGTTAATTATCTAGGATCTGTCTTGTACAGCACTTTCATTTGGAAGATGTTACACAATGGACCTTACCAAGCTCCGCCCACAACTGACCCACGAGACCGCAAGTCTCACAAAGCCTCGCAGAGCGTTGTTTCTATGTAAACATGACTCAATTAGTGCATCATTTCTACCGGATTTTCACAATATATCAGCTACTACAATGGACAGAGGAACTAACAAGTTCATGTCATCATCTGGGAGGAGGTTACTGGTTTCTTAGTCACAAGCTGGTTGCAAACCTGAGGCCAGCAAGTGTCAGTCAGTTATGGTAGATCTGAAATTTGGTTTGATGACGTCAATATGAGAAGCTACAGACTGACAGGAGGAACCAAAGAGCTCTGTAAAGGTAAAGGCAAATCTTCTGAAGCTGGGATATAATTATTTTAATTTCACATAATTACCACGGTAGAAGCCATTTGTTTGTTAAAATTTTATGAAATATATTTGTTCTATTTGATGTTTGTTGTGAATGATGTATACTCACAAACGAACGAGGTAATTAGTCCAACGTTTAGAAACTATAGCGGCTGTAATGCGCCACAGCAAAGGGAAACAAAGGTAAAATAACCCGAACAGGTGATCGACTCAAAACCACTCGTACCACTCAAACCACGCGGCCTCTCTGGTAAGGTCCAAGAACCTTACCAGAGGGGCCGCTTTTCATTGGCTGATGCCCATTCTACGTTGTCTCGTGCGTGGCCGTCTCACAAACACACGCTTCTCGTTAGCTAAGTACAGCATAATGGCAGAACTGATACAACTTCTACACCTTGAAGCCTGTCTGCTACACAGTCTTACGTTAGCTAAACAGATCAATATGCAATGTGTCTGTATCTGACATACACTAAAGATTTTATTTTAGCAGAAAAGGCTTTGGACTAAACTGTTACTCGTGTTAGCCACTCTAGCACCAAGTACAGCTAGTCAATCAACCATGGCTGTGTTCAGGGAAGCGCTGATTAATAACCGAGAAATAAATATCAAGCCTGGAAACTTGATATCGTAACGGACTGAATGTTATGTTTTTAACGTAATCTTTGCTCGTCTTGCGGGGCGCAGGCGGTTGCCACGGTAACAGGTGTGCTTAAACTACAAAGAGAGAGAGAGAGTAAAAAGGTAGGAGTGGTTTTGAGTTGATCACCTGCTCGGGTTATTTTACCTTTGTTTCCCTTTGCTGTGGCGCAATTACAGCCGCTGTAGTTTCTAAACGTTGGACTAATTACCTCGTTCGTTTGTGAGTTTACGTCATTCACAACAAACATCAATTGGAACAAATATATTTCATAAAATTTTAACAAACAAATGGCTTCTACCGCGGTAATTATGTGAAATTAAAATAATTATATCCCAGCTTCAGAAGATTTGCCTTTACCTTTACAGAGCTCTTTGGTTCCTCCTATCAGTCTGTAGCTTCTCATATTGACGTCATCAAACCAAATTTCAGATCTACCATAACTGACTGACACCTGCTGGCCTCAGGTTTGCAACCAGCTTGTGACTAAGAAACCAGTAACCTCCTCCCAGATGATGACATGAACTTGTTAGTTCCTCTGTCCATTGTAGTAGCTGATATATTGTGAAAATCTGGTAGAAATGATGCACTAATCGAGTCATGTTTACATAGAAACAACGCGCCGCGAGGTTTTGTTTGTGAGACTTGCGGTCTCGTGGGTCGGTTGTGGGCGGAGCTTGGTAAGGTCCATAGAAGCTACAACCTTCTTTGATCTTAAACTGGTAGAACATGTAGGAAATGGTGAAAACATAGATGCTGGTGTCCATGTAGGATTACAGCAAGTCAGCAGGTCAAATGCATGCATTCAGTTTTCCAAACAAACGTATAAAAGAGGACAATGGTCAAAATTCTAAAGCAGTTGTGCTTATTAGTTCTTGTTAGCTAATGTGATAAACTAACACTCATATCGTCGTTGCTTCTTATCAAATCAGTAAAAGCAGGTAATATTAGTAAAGAAAACATCAATGTCTTTCTCAATAAATATAATTCTAGTATCCTATTGACATGAAATTCACATCAGATGTGATGTAGTAAGACGAGTAATCCATACGTACAGCAAAAATAAAAAATGTTACTCCATAAGTTAAGCTATGTGAAATTAAGTGTAATGGTACAAGAAAAAAAAGGCATTCAACACAAAAAGAATAACCTACAAAACTAGGTTATGTCAGAAAGATCTCACAAGATTAAAATATTATGTTTCTAGTTGAGCTATCTCACGAGCACTAGTCACTAGCAGTCATGAAGCCTGATGTAGTTGTTATACCCCAGCTACTTTTAATAATTTTTGGCAGCATTTTGGGCTTCCATTAGAAACAAGAAAGAGGAAACCTTCCGAACCATGTCAGCACTGTGCTTAAATTACCCACTCCTGGCAAAACATGGTTTCCCACAGTGTATTAGTGGTCAAATGGCCCTCCCCACCATTGGTCTCATGAGATATTGTGGCACCTGCTTGTTCACCTCTGAATTTGGTAGGCTGGCCTCTCTGTTGACTTAATTTGTCCTCAGCACATTCCTTAGTCCTGAGTGAACGTAGTCTCCTACCGGAGACAGGCAGGAGACTACTTGCCTGTAGTAGTCTCCTGCCTGATCAGTTTATTTCCTTCAGCTATTAGACTGATGAACAATAGTTAAATGACTGGCATAACACAGACACTATCCACACAGCTACATAAAATGTTAAATCGTTTTAAAGAAAGAAAGCAAAACTGCAACAATGGCACAGTTAATCACCTAAGTTGCATCACAATCACACCTGTTGATGTGGCCAGCAACATGTAGGTAAGTGGGTAGATAGATAGGAAGGAAGAGAGGGAGTGAGAGACAATTTATATAGGAGACATCTTCAAGTTCTCAGTATCAAAAAGGAAATTTTCACAAAGTAAATAATACATTTCTGGAAGTGTGTTTCATAACTATATCATCTCAGTTTTTTATCCATAACTAAATTTGTTGACAGGTTTGATTTGATTATTATGATTAGATTTTTTTGTGTGTAGGTGACTAGGGGTGTTGCCAACATCTGGAATAAATTTTCTGTCAATAGCCCTATTAGATGTATTCAAATTGAGAAAAATGTTGATATATTAAATATTTATTTTACTAGGGTATGTGGTGCCATCTTCAAAGGAAAAGCAAAAAAAGAGTGACCTATCACAGTGACCCATTTTATCAAGTGTGAAAACATTCCATTAAATTTTGAGAGACACATACCGTTCAATGTCTTTAGATTTCATGATGTGGTTTTTTGCCGCTGTCACCTTCCATGATCCAAAAGTGAAATCCTGCTTACTGCTCTTGAAGCCATGCAACATCATTGCTAAAAGGGATACCAACAACAAGACAATTAGGTGATTTAAAAATGTTTTAGTGGCAGAAAACAAAACTGTTTTGGTGAGCTATCCACAAAAGAATATTTATTTTGCTTATGCATTTGCCCAGGACAGCATCAGGAAGGGATGGGGCACCCAAAAACTAGAAAATAAAATATGTTTTATCTGTCAGTTGTCTCCTAAAAAAGTTTGCTACTACTAACTACTTGCATGAATGTGTAGAGGAGTAAGTTTCCTTAACGGTGAGTACTGGCAGACTACTACCTGCTTTCTGCTACAAAAAAAATAATCAGATAACTGTCCATCCATCCATCCATCCATCTTCTTCCGCTTATCCGAGGTCGGGTCGCGGGGGTAGCAGCTTCAGAAGGGAGGCCCAGACTTCCCTCTCCCCAGCCACTTCTTCTAGCTCCTCCGGGGGAATCCCGAGGCGTTCCCAGGCCAGCCGAGAGACATAGTCCCTCCAGCGTGTCCTGGGTCTTCCCCGGGGCCTCCTCCCGGTGGGACGTGCCCGGAACACCTCACCAGGGAGGCGTCTAGGAGGCATCCTGACCAGATGCCCGAGCCACCTCAACTGGCTCCTCTCGATGTGAAGGAGCAGCGGCTCTACTCTGAGTCCCTCCCGGATGACTGAGCTTCTCACCCTATCTCTAAGGGAGAGCCCAGCCACCCTACGGAGAAAACCCATTTCGGCCGCTTGTATCCGCGATCTCGTTCTTTCGGTCATGACCCAAAGCTCATGACCATAGATGAGGGTGGGAACGTAGATCGACCGGTAAATCGAGAGCTTCGCTTTTTGGCTCAGCTCTCTCTTCACCACGACGGACCGGTACAGCGCCCGCTTGACAGCAGACGCTGCGCCAATCCGCCTGTCGATCTCCCGCTCCCTTCTTCCCCCATTCGTGAACAAGATCCCGAGATACTTAAACTCCTCCACTTGGGGCAGGACACCCCCCCTGACCCGGAGAAGGCACTCTACCCTTTTCCGGCTCAAGACCATGGCCTCGGATTTGGAGGCACTGATCCTCATCCCGGCCGCGTCACACTCGGCTGCGAACCGCTCCAGCGAGAGCTGCAGATCACGATCTGATGAAGCCAAAAGGACCACATCGTCTGCAAAAAGCAGAGATGAGATCCTAAGGCCACCAAATCGGATCCCCTCAACACCTTGGCTGCGCCTGGAAATTCTGTCCATGAAAGTGATGAACAGAATCGGTGACAAAGGGCAGCCCTGGCGGAGTCCAACTCTCACCGGAAACGAGCCCGACTTACTGCCGGCAATGCGGACCAGACTCTGACACCGGTCATACAGGGACCTGACAGCCCGTATCAAAGGGCCCGGTACCCCATACTCCCGGAGAACCCCCCACAGGGCTCCCCGAGGGACACGGTCGAACGCCTTCTCCAGGTCCACAAAACACATGTAGACTGGTTGGGCGAACTCCCATGCACCCTCCAGGACCCTGCCGAGGGTGTAGAGCTGGTCCAGCGTTCCACGACCAGGACGAAAACCACACTGCTCTTCCTGAATCCGAGGTTCGACTATCCGACGGACCCTCCTCTCCAGGACCCCTGAATAGACCTTGCCAGGGAGGCTTAAGAGTGTGACCCCTCTATAATTGGAGCACACCCTCCGGTCCCCCTTTTTGAACAGGGGGACCACCACCCCAGTCTGCCAATCCAGGGGAACTGCCCCCGATGTCCATGCGACATTGCAGAGTCGCGTCAACCAACACAACCCTACAACATCCAGAGCCTTAAGAAACTCCGGGCGGATCTCATCCACCCCCGGGGCCCTGCCACCGAGGAGCTTTTTAACCACCTCGGCGACCTCGTCCCCAGAGATTGGAGAGCCCAACCCAGAGTCCCCAGGCTCCGCTTCCTCAGTGGAAGGCATGTTGGTGGGATTGAGGAGGTCTTCGAAGTACTCTGCCCACCGGCCCACAACGTCCCGAGTAGAGGTCAGCAGCACACCATCCCCACTATAAACAGTGTTGGTGCTGCACCGCTTCCCCCCCCTGAGACGCCGGATGGTGGACCAGAATCGCCTCGAAGCCGTACGGAAGTCTTTCTCCATGGCCTCTCCAAACTCCTCCCACGCCCGGGTTTTTGCCTCAGCAACCGCCCGAGCCGCATGCCGCTTCGCCCGCCGGTACCCATCAGCTGCTTCCGGAGTCCCACAGGCCAAAAAGGCCCGATAGGACTCCTTCTTCAGCCTGACGGCATCCCTCACCGAAGGTGTCCACCAGCGGGTTCGAGGGTTGCCGCCGCGACAGGCACCGACAACCTTGCGGCCACAGCTCCGATCGGCCGCCTCGACAATGGAGGCACGGAACACGGTCCACTCAGACTCCATGTCCCCCACCTCCCCCGGGACGTGTTCGAAGTTTTGCCGGAGATGGGAGTTAAAGCTCCGTCTCACAGGGGATTCCGCCAGACGTTCCCAGCAGACCCTCACAACACGTTTGGGCCTGCCAGGTCTGACCGGCTTTCGCCCCCACCACCGGAGCCAACTCACCACCAGGTAGTGGTCAGTGGACAGCTCCGCACCTCTCTTCACCCGAGTGTCCAAGACATACGGCCGCAGATCCGATGAAACGATGACAAAGTCGATCATCGAACTGCGGCCTAGGGTGTCCTGGTGCCAAGTGCACATATGGACACCCTTATGCTTGAACATGGTGTTCGTTATGGACAATCCATGGCGAGCACAGAAGTCCAGCAACAGAACACCGCTCGAGTTCAGGTCGGGCGGGCCGTTCCTCCCAACCACGCCCCTCCAGGTCTCACTGTCATTGCCCACGTGAGCGTTGAAGTCCCCCAGCAGAACAAGGGAGTCCCCAGGAGGAGCACTCTCCAGTACCCCCTCTAAGGACTCCAAAAAGGGTGGGTAATCTGAACTGTCGTTCGGCCCGTAAGCACAAACGACAGTCAGAACCCGTCCCCCCACCCGTAAGCGGAGGGATGCTACCCTCTCGTTCACCGGGGTAAACCCCAACGTACAGGCGCCGAGATGGGGAGCAACAAGTATGCCCACTCCTGCCCGACGCCTCTCACCTTGGGCAACTCCAGAGTGGAAGTATGTCCAGCCCCTCTCAAGGAGACTGGTTCCAGAACCAGAGCCGTGCGTCGAGGTGAGACCGACTATTTCTAGCCGGAACCTCTCGACCTCACGCACTAGCTCCGGCTCCTTCCCCACCAGAGAGGTGACATTCCACGTCCCAAGAGCCAGTTTCTGCAACCGAGGATCGGACCGCCAGGGTCCCCTCCCTCTGCTGCCACCCATCCCACACTGCACCCGACCCCTTTGGCCCCTCCCACGGGTGGTGGGCCCATGGGAGGGGGGGCCCATGTTTCCTCTTCGGGCTGAGCCCGGCCGGGCTCCATGGGTAAAAGCCCGGCCACCAGACGCTCGCCATCGTGCCCCCCCTCCAGGCCTGGCTCCAGAGTGGGGCCCCGGTGACCCGCGTCCGGGCGAGGGAACACCAAGTCCAAAGTTTTCCTTCATCATTGGGGTCTTTGGGCTGCTCTTTGTCTGGTCCCTCACCTAGGACCTGTCTGCCTTGGGTGACCCTACCAGGGGCATGAAGCCCCAGACAGCATAGCTCCTAGGATCATTGGGACACTCAAACCCCTCCACCACGATAAGGTGGCAGCCCATGGAGGAGATCAGATAACTGCTTGCATTTTAATTGGTTGGAGTGCGGCAAGAGGGGCTTGCACAACTGCGTGCATATTTATATTTCAAACTTACAACGTTAGTGATTAAACGATTAATCAATTAATCAATCAATTAATCAATTAATCAATGCCTCTACCTTCAAACGTATTGATAAAATATCTTCTATAAAGTTATGTGCCTGAATAACACACATTGCATCAATAGTTCTGTGCTTGTAAACTCAATAGACTCAGGTGGCCTAATTCTTTTAGACTTCTCATCATTAAATTACACATTTAAAGTGTAACTAACCCCCTCTGAAAGCAAAACCCCACCCCTGGCAAATTTTAAAAAATTTCAGTAGAGTGGACCAAGCCAAGAGGCAAAGCCAAGTGTAGTGCTGTGAAGAACAAAATTTGCACAGAAACATAGAGACCCCTAAATAACCTATTTAGACAGTTTGTCAACAAAACCATTTGATTTGGGGGTTAGTTTTACTTTAACGTAATCTTTAATTACGTTAAAAAATTTAATTCTTTATCCAATCTTCAATTGGATAAAGAATGTTTTATTGTGGAATTTTAATCCTAATTATATTTTATATTTTATCTAAATTTGGTGTACTTTCATTTTTACTTATGTCAAGCAGTAATATAGAAAAACCTCCCCTAAAACTTGCCAACTAAGTTATTGTAAATTCCTATTTACAATAACCACTTTTTGGCTAAGATCCACTACTCTAGACTCCATTGGCAGCGTGCTTTGCACCACTGCATCCGACGCTTTGCATTACACTTATGGCTCAGATCCCATGTGTCAAACTCAAGGCCGGGGGGCCAAGTATGGCCCTCCAAAGCTTTTTATGTTGCCCTCTGGACTCTAAAGGAACACATAAATAGAACCGTCAAAAAAGATGACAGTGTGCTTAAATATTATTTCATCAATAAAATCAAAGCAGTTTTTTAGTTTACTGCCAAATTACATCAATCAGTCCCTCCACTTTCTTGCGAATTATTGTGGAAATTTACATAAAAATCAACAAATCCCTGTGCTAATGCATAATTGTAAGTTTATTGCAGATTTTGGGCAAAATGATGAAAACTATTGGATCCACGTATTTTTATTCCCACTTACAGGTGGATGCATTTCTTACTTCTACGAAGCAGCTGACTCATCCTCACATGATGTCAAGTTAAAATCCATAACAAGTAATAAAAAGTTGCATTTTTCCATTATAAGTAAGTGCAAATATTTCTAAATTGATTGTTATTGCAAAAAAAAAAAAGCCCTAAACAGCCACAAAATCATGGAGGGACTGAAAAGACGTTCAATATTATTTCATTTTAAGAATTTATTTACATTTTAACAGTTGGTTAATGAGTTTTAGCAATAGATTCTGGCACAACCGGCCCTCTAAGAACATTCCTTATACTGATTTGACCCAAAACGAAATTGAGTTCGACACCCCTGGCTTAGATGCAGCTGCATGGGGAACCCATTCCATGAAGCTCTCTGTGCACTGTTCTTGAGCTAATCTTAAGGCCACATGAAGCTTGGAGGTCTGTAGTGATTGACTCTGCAGAAAGTTGGCAACCTCTTCGCACTATGCGTTTCAGTATCCGCTGACCCCGCTCCATCAGTTTACGTGGCCTTCCACTTTGTGGCTGAGTTCTTGTCATTCCCAAACACTTCCATTTTCTTACATTACAGCTGACTGGAATATTTAGGAGCGAGGACATTTCATGACTGGATTAGTTGCACAGTTCCACGCTGGAATCCACTGAGGTCCTGAGAGCAACCCATCTTCCACAAATGTTTGTGAAAACAGTCTGCATGCCTGGGTGATTCACCTGTGACCACGGAAGTGATTGAAGCATCTGATTCCGATCATTTGGATGGGTGAGCAAATAATTTTGGCAATAGTGTAAATATATGCACAATGCATTCCATTAATCTCGGCGCCCCCTGTTTCGTACACTGCATTTATAAAATTACTCAGAAATAAAAAATAAAAGATAAAAAATCGCACTGAACAGCTCGTTCTAGTTATACTATACTACCGCGTCGTGACGCGGAGCTGTCATCGTTCCAGAATGCCATTTCTATAGTTTCTTCGCACCACATTGTACTACCTTAAAACTTATTGTGGTGAAGCTCGCAAGTAAATAGTACATGATGATGGTGAAGTGGGTTCTGGCAACCCATTACAAAAACGGGAAACAGTTTTGGTTTAACAATCAAAAGCCACAATATTTTCAAGCGCTTCAGTAAGCATCACTTACTGTAATCAAAGAAATACCGAAAGTAAAAAGAGATACACCTAAAGCGGGCAAAAATATAGTTAAAGGTTACCTAACGTCCTTATTAAGAGGAGAGATTTGGATCTTTATCTTTTCCCTTTCTTCTTCTTCTTCTTCTTCTTTTCCCCGACCCTTCTTCTTCTTCTTTTGTGTTTTATTGGTAGATGGCAACCAACTTCAGGTGCATTCACCGCCGCCTACTGGACTGGAGTGTGGTCATCAACGATACTCACATGGAATTTAATATTACGCACCTCCATGAAAGAAAGAAATAAAACATAAAAGAGTAAAAAATCAAATAATACGCACCACAATTGTGTGTATGAGTGTGCAAATTCACACACTCTCTCTTTTTCTCTCTCACACACACACACACGCCCAGCCCCACACACAAACACATATATGCAAATGTATGTACACGCATACACACATACATACACACACATACATATATACTTTTAAATATAATTAAATAACCTATAATTTTTTTTAAAAAGTCTGATTAAGTGATGTCTAACAGATTTAGATTCATATCCTAAAATATTATAGAAAATCTTTTTCCCTTGTGTTTAGTATTGACTGTAAATGCTAACGTTCTTCTGAATATTTATCACATTCTAGTGAGACATGTTCCACTGTTTCCCTCTGATTAGAATAATTACAAGTCTGTTTCATGTTTTCCTATTTTATGAAAACTAGTGCTTCTCAGCATTTCTATGCTGTTTCAAAGCTAATAAGGCTGAAAATTGAATTGTGTGCTGAAAATTCACATATTGTTCATTTTTCAATTCTTTCTCTGAGATAAAGCTTTTTCGGTCACTCACTCACTCACTCACTCACTCACTCACTCACTCACTCACTCACTCACTCACTCACTCACTCACTCACTCACTCACTCACTCACTCACTCACTCACTCACTCACTCACTCACTCACTCACTCACTCACTCCATCCATCCATCCATCCATCCATCCATCCATCCATCCATCCATCTTCTTCCGCTTATCCGGGATCGGGTCTTGGGGGTAGCAGCTTCAGAAGGGAGGCCCAGACTTCCCTCTCCCCAGCCACTTCTTCCAGCTCTTCCGGGGGAATCCCAAGGCGTTCCCAGGCCAGCCGAGAGACATAGTCTCTCCAGCATGTCCTGGGTCTTCCCCGGGGCCTCCTCCTGGTGGGATGTGGCCCGAATACCTCACCAGGGAGGCGTCCAGGAGGCATCCTGACCAGATGCCCGAGCCACCTCAACTGGCTCCTCTCGATGTGAAGGAGCAGTGGCTCTACTCTGACTCCTTCCCGGATGACTGAGCTTCTCACCCTATCTCTAAGCGAGAGCCCAGACACCCTACGGAGAAAACCCATTTCGGCTGCTTGTATCCGCGATCTCGTTCTTTCGGTCATGACCCAAAGCTCATGACCATAGATGAGGGTGGGAACGTAGATCAACCGGTAAATCGAGAGCCTCGCTTTTTGGCTCACGACGGACCGGTACAGTGCCCGCTTGACGGCAGATGCTGCGCCAATCCGCCTGTCGATCTCCCGCTCCCTTCTTCCCTCATTCGTGAACAAGATACCGAGATACTTGAACTCCTCCACTTGGGGCAGGACATCCCCCCCGACTCGGAGAAGGCACTCTACCCTTTTCTGGCTCAAGACCATGGCCTCGGATTTGGAGGCACTGATCCTCATCCCGGCCGCTTCACACTCGGCTGCGAACCGCTCCAGCGAGAGCTGCAGATCACGTCCTGATGGAGCCAACAGGACCACATCGTCTGCAAAAAGCAGAGATGAGATCCTAAGGTCACCAAAACGGATCCCCTCAACACCTTGGCTGCGCCTACAAATTCTGTCCATAAAAATAATGAACAGAATCGGTGACAAAGGGAATCCCTGGCGGAGTCCAACTCTCACCGGAAACGAGCCCCACTTACTGCCGGCAATGCGGACCAGACTCTGACACTGGTCATACAGGGACCTGACAGCCCGTATCAAGGGGCCCGGTACCCCATACTCCCGGAGGACTCCCCACAGGGCTCCCTGAGGGACAGGTTGAACGCTTTCTCCAAGTCCACAAAACACATGTAGACTGGTTGGGCGAACTCCCATGCCCCCTCCAGGACCCTGCCGAGGGTGTAGAGCTGGTCCAGTGTTCCACGACCAGGACGAAAACCACACTGCTCTTCCTGAATCCGATGTTCGACTATCCGACGGACCCTCCTCTCCAGGACTGAATAAACCTTGCCAGGGAGGCTTAAGAGTGTGACCCCCCTATAATTGGAGCACACCCTCCGGTCCCCCTTTTTGAACAGGGGAACCACCACCCCAGTCTACCAATCCATGGAAACTGCCCCCGATGTCCATGCGATATTGCAGAGCCGCGTCAGCCAACACAACCCTAAAACATCCAGAGCTTTAAGGAACTCCGGGCGGATCTCATCCACCCCCGGGGCCTTGCCACCGAGGAGCTTTTTAACCACCTCGGCGACCTCGTCCCCAGAGATTGGAGAGCCCAACCCAGAGTCCCCAGACTCAGCTTCCTCAATGGAAGGCATGTTGGTGGGATTGAGGAGGTCTTCGAAGTATTCTGCCCACCGACCCACAACATCCCGAGTCAAGGTCAGCAGCACACCATCCCCACTATAAACAGTGTTGGTGCTGCACTGCTTCCCCCTCCTGAGACGCCGGATGGTGGACCAGAATTGCTTCGAAGCCGTACAGAAGTCTTTCTCAATGGCCTCTCCAAACTCCTTCCACACCCGAGTTTTTGCCTCAGCGACCACCTGAGCCGCATGCCGCTTCGCCCGCCGGTACCCATCAGCTGCATCCGGAGTCCCGCAGGCCAAAAAGGCCTGATAGGACTCCTTCTTCAGCCTGACAGCATCCCTCACCGAAGGTGTCCACCTACGGGTTCGAGGGTTGCCGCCACGACAGGCACCGACAACCTTGCGGCCACAGCTCAGATGAGCCGCCTCAACAATGGAGGCACGGAACATGGTCCACTCAGACTCAATGTCCCCTACTTCCCCCGGAACGTGTTCAAATTTCTGCCGGAGATGGGTGTTAAAGCTCCGTCTCACAGGGGATTCCGCCAGACGTTCCCAGCAGACCCTCACAACACGTTTGGGCCTGCCAGGTCTGACCGGCTTCCTCCCCCACCACCGGAGCCAACTCACCACCAGGTAGTGGTCAGTGGACAGCTCTGCACCTCTCTTCACCCGAGTGTCCAAGACATACAGCCGCAGATCCGATGAAACGATGACAAAGTCGATCATCGAACTGCGGCCTAGGGTGTCCTGGTGCCAAGTGCACATATGGACACCCTTATGCTTGAACATGGTGTTCGTTATGGACAATCCGTGACGAGCACAGAAGTCCAACAACAGAATACCACTCGAGTTCAGATCGGGGGGGCCGTTCCTCCCAACTACGCCCCTCCAGGTCTCACTGTCATTGCCCACGTAAGCATTGAAGAACATATGGGGAACATATGTGACTGTTTGGGTATTGGGCAGCCAATTGCAAAATAAAGCATTAAAAACAATCTAGGATGATGTACTGTACAGAAATTGGGCAAAGAGGAATGGATAAGAGTCATAAAGTCCAACATTGTATGTTATAAATGAAATCCAAGTGCTGTCCTGTTGGCATACGGGGAATGCACACATTAACGACAAAGCAAGATTTCACATAAAGTAAAAAAAAAAAAGCAAGCATTATTTAGATTTACTCAAATTGAAGGTGGGAGTTTGTAAATAATGATTTGGAAAAAAAAAAAGAAGTATTTTTTTCCATATTTCTTACCAGGGATGCTAATAAATATGATCCGAAATAATATTTGATGAAGGACACATTTTACAAATTTCTTTTTAAGTATAAAAGTCCATCTAAGAAAACACACGTACCCTGATGTTGTCTCAAATCATAAAACTTTATTTTCTTGCAAAAATAATCCATCTCTCAGCAGGTCATTGACTGCAGACGGTTCTCTGGAAGAGATTCACGCTACTAAGATAAGGTTCACTCTAAATTAACCAACAAATCAAACTGCGCTCAGTCACTGGCTCCACATGGACTGTCTGCACGCCGATTAGTTGCAGTAGTTCTGCAGGTCAAAGATACTGCAGGGCCTGTGGCAGCACTGCTCGACGATGCCTGACCTCTTAACCATCATCTCCATCTGGTCCTTAAAAGCCAACTCAGCCACCTCGTTCTCACCGCCATGAGTCGACCCTGTGCCTGTCTTTGAAGGGAGGAACCCTGGAGGAGAAAAACAAAGAGAAGAAAGGGTTCAAATAGAAAATCATTGACTAGAAACACAGGGGGGGAAGTACTGATGCATGTTGTTGATTGGTATTAAACAAGAGGTAACAGTCACCTATCACATTAGTAATAACAATATATAAAGAAAATAACATATATTTTAAAATCCAGCACAAGAAGGAAGCAGAACTGAACATCCTAACCTGAGTGGGACACAATGGATTCGCAATTTGAAGCCTTGAAAAAAGGGTTCAGAGGACCACAAATAAGAGCAAAGGTAAGGATATTGTCACTTTTCTATGTTATTTGCCATCGTCGTTTTTCGCCAAAAGTGATTTTGGCAAAAAAATGAATTAGGTCATTATTTTAGGCAGGTGACTAAAATAATGGTCATCTGAGAAAGAGTCACAGACGACCAGAATAATTACATAATATATGCATGGCAACAAGGAAGAAACCCCTTGAAAAGCTTGCTTGGAACAAAACATGTTTATAAACAGATATAACATATTCACAAAAATAATAAAGGGATTAAAAAATACACTGCACATAAAAGAGCCAAATAACAGTTTAAAAATGTGATTTCCAACACAAAAGTCCTGCTTAGAGCATTTAGAGTTACTATTTTGTTTCTTTACTTAAAAAGCTGGGGGGGGGGTTTACTTTTTTTTTCTCCAACAAATAAAAGTGGTAAAATTTTGATGTCTCACCCAGGAGATGGTCCACATCCCTCTTGGGGCTGTAGAAGAAGCCTCTGTCCCCACAGACCAGGTAGAGAGCGTCAACCAGGTGAGAACCGCATAGATGCTGCGGCGGTGCAACGCCCTGGGAGCCGGGCCACGATACAACCAGTAAGACCAGCAGAGAGAAGGACTGAAGCCACAATGCTGCCATGCTGGAGGAGAACTGAAGACACACAGACAGATTCTTTAGACAAGAGCAGCAAAACAAAGAGGAGGTCATCAGGAGAGGTGGAGAAGAATCACTCACTTGTCGTGAGTCTAAGGAGGAGGTGAAGCTCTGATGAAGACTAAGAGCAAAGGCAGCTGAGAGCAGGTTAGTGTGAGGCGGAATGAAAGGAGTCGCCTCCTTTTATAACCCAACACTTCTTCAAACACAAGCCCAACCCCACTTTCTCAGTTCTTTAGTTTTACAATGGAAACATGCATCTGATGAAGCAATTCAAGGCACAAGTTCATGATAAAAACAAACAGAAAATGCTCTTCATGTCACTTGTTTTATGTAAGCAAATACATATTTTAAAGGTAAATAAATGTAAGTCTGACTGAGTCCAAAAAGACTTAGAAACTATAATGATGGTGTGACGTCTGTGAACTAAGCTGCTGGTCAGCATATGCTCAGTACCACTTTGTATTTCTGATTGAGTGGTTCCAGCACTTACTAAAGCAAACAAGAGCTAATGAGCCAAAATAATCCAATCACCTCATACTGACAAATATTGATCTGCTAATAACCTTCTGCTCCATCTGCTGAAGTTAAAGAAGTTGAATCCAATCCCTTCCGAGTTTGGATTTCTAATCAGTTTCTATCTGATAAGTGTTTTTGTTGTTTTTCTTTCTGGCCTGAAATAGTAAACAAGATACAAATACAATTAGGACTTAAAGGTGGCAATAATTGGGATTTGTTGCTTCAAAAATGGTTTATTTAGTAGTTTTATTAAGAATCTTTTCACCTTACCTTCAGATTATAAGGAACACCAATAATGCTTTCTTCATGTCCTTGCTACATTTTTTAATTGGAAAAACCCAATTATGATTTAATTACACTAAATTAGTGAAAGATTAGTCTACACCAGGGACCAGTGAAATAGGATTTTTGCCTTCTACAACATATTTTTATTTCAAAAAATGTATTAAAAGGACAATATTATGTATTTTCCAGGTACCTAGTGCCACTTTATAGTACAATCAAGTAACTGTGTTACCTTCAGTTATTAGAAAAATGCTGCAGATATCAAATATGACTTAAAAGAAATTTTACTTCATAATTTAATGCCTTGAAATGGGATCTCTATCTCTTTAAAAACTCCTGTTCTTTCTCAAATTCAGGATATCACATCGCTCCTCTATTAACACTTTAACGTTTTCACCAGAGTTTCACTGAATAGCAGCTCGTATAATGAGCTCAGAAGATGCGTAGTTCCACCAAATGTTTGCTAAATTTTGCTGACTAGTTTGAAGGAACTGAGTGAGGGAAGGGTGCTCTGTGAGGCTGAAGCTCAGAAGCATAGAAACTGCAGCCACCCAGGCATTTTGCACAGCTGAATAGCTTCCATAGAGCTTAAAAGATTTCTCAAACAGGTAAAGAATCAAGGCAACTCTCCAGGTATATTTTTGATGAGGGAATAACATTATACACATAATGCAAATCTAAAAAAAAAGATTTTGCATACTGCTGGCCCTCTAAAGAGCTGGAATAACGTTGCTCAGAGTGAATCTAGTGTTCCTTTGCAACAGAAAGGCAGGCAATTCTATACAAAATGGATAATTTATTTGCGATTGTTTAAATCATGTGTGCCCAAAGTCGGTCCTCCAGTTTTCCTGCATGTTTTAGTTCTCTCCCTGAATCAAATGATGGCTCATTAGAAGGCCTAAGAAGAACACTGACATGCTGAAAAGGTTCTTGGTACTACCAGGGAGAAAACTAAAACGTGCAGGATGCCGGCCCTCTAGGACCGACTTTGGGCACCCCTGGTTTAAATGAATGCAGCACAGATAAAGTAAGAAGTATAAAGCAGGAAAACAAAAGTATTTTTTTCCATGTATAAAACAAACTGAAATTCATTCAACCATTTAATATATAAACAGGTAAGGAGCAGAAAAAAAATATTTAACAAGCAGAGAGTAAAATGTCTGTGTGCTAGAGTTTTCTTATTTGTATTTAAAGTGGTTAACTAAATTTAGCTTAGTGGTAAACTTGTCAGGACTTTGGGTTTTTGGGTTGGTTTTGCTTCTCATTTTATTTAGCTTCATGTTTTAGTTCACTTCAGTTTATCCCTTCATGGTCCTTTTGATATTATTTGAGGTATTTAGTGAAATAAGAATTCTTATTGCTTTCCTTATTTTCAGTCCTTAAGGTAATTTCTTTGTTTAGATCTCCTAGTTTCTCTAGCTCTATGTTCCTTAGTTTTTATTGTTGTTAGATCAGCCTTGTTTTAATTTAGGTTCTCTCATATCTTTCTCTCCTAGTTCATCAGGTTTTCCTTACTCTTAGTAAGTAGTATTTTTCAGTTCCCAGTTTCCTCCCTTTGGTGTTCCCAGCAGATCTCCTTAGTTTCCACCTTCTCCCCGCCCCTCAGCCAGCTCCTGTGCCAACTACTGCAATCACTCTTCTCATCTAGCTAGGCACCAGTCCATCTCATCACCCTGATTGTTGTTCCCTTGTGTTTCCAGTTTGTTTTGTTTTTGGATTTTGGATTTTTTGTTGGTTAATTTTCTTCATTAAGACATTCATTTATTTCTACGTCTACTGCCTGCTGCGTTTGGGTCCACCGCCACACCACATCGTGACAAAACTAAGCTTAAAAAAATTATTCACAAAAATATTTTTTGTAGTTTTCTCCTGTAGGACACACAAATTCTAGGACTTTATTTAGGATTTTGAATAGGTTTTTATGTCAGTCTCCCTACTTGTGCCAAAGCCCAACACTTGTCTGAACATTGAGAACTACAAGTATATTAGTAGCTTTAACCTCAAGACAAACTTAATTTATACCATAGCTCAAACTATTATACCACATAAGGGCAATTTGGTATAATAATGAGTCCTATAAAGCCTATAGTTTTCAGAAGGTATGTGATTACACTAGAAAAAGATCTTATGTGCTTGTACAAAAAACACACACACACACTACCTAATGGATGTCACTGAGGTGCTGACGGAGCTTTTGTGAGAGGATGTTTGTCACTTTCAATGGAAACTCAATGGGCTGGAAAATGTTAATGGAGATCTTAGAAGATAGAACTTGGAATACTTTTGTAGAGATGTGTTTCATGTACTTTGTAATGCATACACACACATATAATAGATTGACAGCCCTAATATATTAGAATTGTCAATCAATTAAAAGAAATCTTACCAGATTTTCACACTTTAGAGCTGTGATTTATCAACTCTACTCAAAAAAATCACCATGCTTAAGTTTATAAGATTGAAATATAAAAAGACATGTTTACTTAAAAATGTTAAAGAAAATCTTTTGTGGACTCAAACTAAACACCTCAGATTTCCAGTTTTTTTTTAATTAAGAAAAAATTAAATCAAGTCATTTGTTTAAAATGTTAACTTATAATGTTAACTATAAACTGGTTGTGCTTGATGGAAGAATAATTTAGCATTGACATAAGTAAGCAACATGCTAGCTTGGTCTTATCCACTAATCTGTCACTGTGTTTAATATGGCTGTAAGAGACAGGTTCCATCAGACACAGCCAGCTTTTTACCTTGTTTGCTGTCCAGCAGGTTAATTTTTATGAGGGATTATTTTGTGGGGAGTTTCAAGAACTGAAGGTCTGACCCCCCGTGTGTCAGCATTCAACAAAATCATCTCCCAGCACCTGGTGAGCCAACCAGCTACCCTTAGGCTCAACTCCCCCCTTGCAACTGGCTGCTGGATTTCCTCGCAGACAGACCACAGCTTGTGAAAGATGGGAAAAATACTTCAAGGGTCATCTCCCTCTGCACTGGCTCCCCCCAGGTCTGTGTACTGAGCCCACTGCTCTTCACCCTGATGACCCTTTACTGCCATGCTAAGTTCAGTATGAACCATGTCTTAAAGTATGCAGATAATACGACAGTGGTGGGTTTCATCTGGCCTACAGAGAGGAGTTGAAACATCTGGTGGACTGGTGTGATACAAACCATCTAATCCTGAATGTTACAAAATAAAAGAAATTGTTGTTGATTTCAGGAAAAATCAGCCAAGTCACACACCCTTCCTCATTAATGATGTATACTGACCAGCAGTATCTCTATGGTTTGGAGCATGTAACACCTCTGAATAGCAACGAGTGGTGAGGTCAGATGAGAGAGTCATGGACCTTACCAAGCTCCGCCCACAACCGACCCATGTCATCGCAAGTCTCACAAACAAAACGGCGCGTTGTTTCTATGTAAACATGGCTCGATTAGTGCATCATTTCTACCGGATTTTCACAATATATCAGCTACTACAATGGACAGAGGAACTAACAAGTTCATGTCATCATCTGGGAGGAGGTTACTGGTTTCTTAGTCACAAGCTGGTTGCAAACCTGAGGCCAGCAGGTGTCAGTCAGTTATGGTAGATCTGAAATTTGGTTTGATGACGTCAATATGAGAAGCTACAGACTGACAGGACGAACCAAAGAGCTCTGTAAAGGTAAAGGCAAATCTTCTGAAGCTGGGATATAATTATTTTAATTTCACATAATTACCGCGGTAGAAGCCATTTGTGTGTTAAAATTGTATGAAATATATTTGTTCTATTTGTTGTTTGTTGTGAATGATGTATACTCACAAACGAACGAGGTAATTAGTCCAACGTTTAGAAACTACAGCGGCTGTAATGCGCCACAGCAAAGGGAAACAAAGGTAAAATAACCCGAACAGGTGATCGACTCAAAACCACTCCTACCTTTTTACTCTCTCTCTCTCTTTGTAGTTTAAGCACACCTGTTACCGTGGCAACCGCCTGCGCCCCGCAAGACGAGCAAAGATTACGTTAAAAACATAACATTCAGTCCGTTACGATATCAAGTTTCCAGGCTTGATATTTATTTCTCGATTATTAATCAGAGCTTCCCTGAACACAGCCATGGTTGATTGACTAGCTGTACTTGGTGCTAGAGTGGCTAACACGAGTAACAGTTTAGTCCAAAGCCTTTTCTGCTAAAATAAAATCTTTAGTGTATGTCAGATACAGACACATTGCATATTGATCTGTTTAGCTAACGTAAGACTGTGTAGCAGACAGGCTTCAAGGTGTAGAAGTTGTATCAGTTCTGCCATTATGCTGTACTTAGCTAACGAGAAGCGTGTATTTGTGAGACGGCCACGCACGAGACCACGTAGAATGGGCATCAGCCAATGAAACGCGGCCCCTGTGATAAGGTTCATGGGCACTGAGCTTCCTTCTATCTTTGACACGGCTCCCAGTCGCTGCCTGTCCAGAGTTCGGCCAATCACAGAAGAAACCCTTCCACCATCACCGGGATTGGTTCTCCCTGCTGCCCTCTGGGAAAAGATTCAGCAGCTTCTATGCAGAACAACCAGATTCCACAACAGCTTCATTCCTCATGCCATAAGACTACTAAACTCCCATTAATTTAATCTTTTTTGTTGTATATATTTATATTGATACTTTTATTATTACTTATTTATTATTATTGGAGCCTAGCAACAAAATTTCTTTCAATATGTAAATTTTTAAATGTACAATTGAATGACAATAAAATCCGTCTATCAGGGCTGGCCCAAGCCTCCATGGGGCCCTAAGCAAAATGTGGTTTTGGGGCCCTCTAGTTCTGCTAAGAATGTGGACTGGCTGCAATCAGCAGTCCAATCATTAGGTCATTCACACACCTGCTATAAACTTATTGCATCTCTGGTACTACTGTTTACATTACATGCATGTATAATAGGATACATTTATTGGCCAACTGATTTATCGACCAGCGAATTTCTGGTCAATTTCCTTAATTTTGGGGAATCGTGATTGGCCGATATTCCATGTGAAGCCCATCTTATCCCCTAATCTTATCTTCATTAGCCAAGGTTTAAAAATCAGTCTCTGTCCTCTGGTGCTCTACAGTGAGAGGTTTGACTGGCAGACCGACCCACCAGGTCAGGTCTGCACGTTTACAGTTAACAATATTCACCTCACTGTGACATTCTTGCTATATTTAGCAACATTTCAGACAAAAAATATTCATATCAGCCAAAATCAAAATCGGCAGGTCAAGCTTTTTAGAGATCGGTAACCAGGGATCGGCCAGAAAACTGCAATCGGTGCAGCCCTACTTAAGATGGAATACATACACACATATTCATGACATTCTTTCATTAAATACTGTCAAGACAAGTGGAGTTTTGATGACTATACTGAGCACTTTGTGACAACTGAGGATGAAGAATCTGCATCTTCACATCCCAGACGAACTTCTTCTCTTTCCAGGGGATAAGGACATAGACCTGCAGGAGGGCGATGGACTCCCAACATGTGAAAGGTCTGACCTCGAAGAGGGGGTGTCAAGAAAACCAGAGATCATCCCACTTCCCCATGCTGGAGATTTTAGTTTAACAGTAACAATAAATAAAGTTACCTTTAAAATTAATCACACAAGTGACATCTAGACCCAGCAGTAGACTTAAACTTCAATAAAATCAATCTGGTTGTGTGTTGTTTTTGTCTCCTGCAAACTTTGCTTTAATTCTACGTCTTTTTTCTATCTAATCATAAGAAATCATAATCAGACAGAGAGAGTCATGAAACAGGAAGAGCAGGTTTCCTGGAAAAAGAGGAAGTAAGTTTCCAGCCTGCAGATTTATAAAAATAGCTGAGACTATTCCTTATTTCAAAGCATGAAAGTTTTAAAGAATTAAATCTAAACATTTTGAGTAATTGGATAAGATTCAAAGTAAAATACTTATATTATTATTGGTTTACTTATGATAATACTTACACTTACACTTGTGGAAATACAAGGAAAACAAGTAACGTTGGTATCAAATAATTAGAATCATGGATTATTCTTGGTTTCTTTTCAGAAAACATCTGTAATAACTCACATTAAGATTGTAAAAAGAGTAATTAAGTTATGGTTATAAAATTATAAATGATTGCTAAATCAGAGAAGCTAAAGAAGTTATAAATGTGATTTTGACATTGAACTTGAAATGGTGTAAAACATGTAACTGTAATTAAAAATCACTGATGTTGTGTTGGAGGTAGATGGTAGGTGAAAGGTGAAAGGTTAGGGGAAAAGTGGGAACTAACAGGAGAGCAGAGATGATCAATGCCTTATTTGGAAACAGATTGTTGAACAACTTAAACTTTTCAAAGAAAAGGTTGTGCAGGCAATGGACTAGGAGGACCGTTGAGCAACCTTGGGTCATTAGAACAGACATCAGTATAATGTCTCTAAGACAACGATGGATATGAGATCATCTGTCCAAGCAGTCAGCCAATGAAACAAGCACAGAAACAGTGCTAGCCAATGTAAACACATCAGAAGGGTGGATAAACCCTATAATAGGTGGGTGCAAAAGAGGAACCTTTGGTTGGATCCTCCAGGCAGCTTTGAGCCAAGCTCAAGATGGACAAAGAACTCTGCAGCTGAAGAAGAGCCGGGGCCAAAGAGCCAAAGACTGTCCGGCGCATGGGGATCAACCCGTCAGCCCCGCAACATGTGGCTTCAAATCGCACTTCTCTCATCAGCTGGGTTCAGACCCCAAAGACCAAGGTCAAGGCCAAGACAAAGGCAGACAAAGAACAAAGGCAAAGAAGAACTGGTGCCTTCCTTCCATGAGGTCAGCTCGTCTACATCTCAACGAACCAGAAAGATTGTGAGACAAGATGAAGGGAGCTTCAGAGGCGCAAGGCAAGAAGCTGAGGACCGCTACACACATGAGGAAGTCACCCTAAGACCCAAGACCTGCCGCTCTAAGTCAGTACTCTTTCTGCCAGCACCCAAGTCCTTTGTGACCTCACCATCCATGCAGAAACAAAAGCTCATCAGACCAACAGAGATCCCTGAGATCAATTAATGAGTCACCTCAAAGTTCTTTGATGGTTGTAAAATAGCTGTGATGTTTGATTCTGGAGAGGAAGAGCTGGAAAATGTTTTATAGTTTGCTATTAGCCCAAAACTATATGTAAAACAACATTTTTGGGTCTCGCCCGAGTCACTAAAACCAACCTGGTTCAGTAACAAGTGCAAGTTGTAATAAAGAGAAAGAGCGACAGTTAACAGGTGTGCTCTGTGAAACTAGTTGACTGCAGTCTGCTAAGTCTGGCTAATTCACAGGGGGAAGAAGGTTGGAGCATCTGAATGTAGGCCGTCAGAAACCAGGCGAGTCTTTCTAGACACCAGTTTAAACAGAGTTGACTTAAGTTCTGGACAGGGTAAATCCCAGCAGATTTAGGAACTTAGTGATGGTGAGACGAAGCCTCATGAGGCATTGAACCACTTGAGCCAACTGGTTTGAGAAAGGGTTCATTTCTTGAAGCTTCATGTGCACACGAAACCACCTACTGGCCAGGTGTATAATCACAGCCAGCTGTATCTTAACACGTGTGATGCATTGAATTTTTGTCTATTATGGCTCTTGGAAATGACTTCACAAAAGGTGTAGGACGAAATCATTTGTCTACATAAATTATGTATACACATATGTGTATAATAAAATATTGTTTGAATATATTCTCTGTGTGTAATTATTCCCAAAATAGTAGTGTCATGTGATATGGCATGTTGTGTATTGTTTTTCTGTGACTCTAGAAAAATGGCATGGGCTTAATCAGGCAGAGGACAGTGAAAGTGCTTGTGGAACTAGGGAGGGGGTAGTGAATAGGCTAATGCTTGTGTAACTTGGATGATTTCATGCATTTTTATTAAGAAACAACAATTTCTCCACAGTTTTTGGTTTCAAACGATTTCTCTTTTTTGACACTACTTCTCCAGCCTTTGAAAAGACATGCTCACATGGCACAGATGATGCCGGGGTGCATCAATAAATAAGTGCAAGTTTGTACAGATTGGGGTACAGTGACCGATGATTAGCCCAGTACTCCAGGGGGTTCTCCAGCCTGCTTATGTTTGCCTCTGACAGGTAGCGCTGGACCTCTATGGTGGCATCTGCTGACACATTTTGAGTCCTCTTTGCCTCCATGACACTAGTGTCCAATCTTTGCCAAAGTCTGCTACCTAAATGGAAACCACAGGTCATGTTAGTAAGTGTTGTAATAGGAATAAGTAATCTCAAAATGTAATATAAAAGATTACCTCCAGTGAATTCTTGAGAGGTGGAAGCCTGAGGAATCTCGTGAGTGTTCTCTTCTGTGTTCCGTCAGATGACGGTGGCACACTCTGAAGTCAAGCGCTTCACTGCTTCAGCAGCTTTTGTGTTGCTGAAAAATGCTATAAGTTTAAATCGTGGGTCCAGGAGTGTACCCAGCGACAAGATGCTCATTGACTGGAGCATGTGCAGCTTCTCCCTGAGCTGTCTGATGAGCTGCTCTCCTGTTTCCACTGCTACTGCAGGTGCCGACTTGGTGTCTTCCGTCCTGAAGGGCTTTCTCTATCATTTTCAGGAGGGGGATAACTTTTGATGCCGACACGTGTTCTTCTGCAGAGAGCTCCGTGGTGGCGTCATAGAAAGGAGAGAGTAAAGAAAGGCACACTACAACTATGTCAAACTCACTGGCATTGAAAAAGGGAATGTCAGTGTGTAATCCAGCCAATGCCGCTCCTACTGGCTCCCTCAACTCCACCAGACGTTGCAGCATCAAGTAGGTGCTGTTCCATCTTGTTTCCACCTCCTGCATCAGCTTGGTTGCTTGCATGCCCAGCTGAAGCTGCACTTGTGTAAGCTTCTCCTTTAAAGATACAGAACAGTAGGCCATTAAGTCACTGCAGTAGGAGTACAGACAAACTATTAACATTATATATTGGAATAAAAGAAAAGAGCATACCTTAGCAGCTGGTTGGCTTCTAAAGTAGCCAACCAGCTTCCTTGCTTTGGCCCGGAGGCCAGAGAGCACAGGGTGCTGGTCAAGCGCCCTCTTCACAACAAGATTGAGGGTGTGAGCAACACAAATGTGGTGGCGAAGCTTCAGCTCTCTCACGCATGCCACCATATTAGGAGCACCATCGGTGACCATGCATGTTACCTTGCCTGAGATTCCCCATTCCTCCATCAGGGAGGCTTTCACACAAGCAATATTTTCACCAGTGTGAGACTGGGGGAATGCCTGCACTCCCAACAACACCGAGCTCAGCTTTTCGTTCTCCTCCACAAAGTGGCATGTCACTGCCAGGTAGGCATCCATGTTGATGGATGTCCACATATCTGATGTAAGGCTAACAGCAGCCACCTTCTCTACTTTAGCCTTAGCGTGCTCCTTAGCAGACTCACATTTGGCCTCCACCATGGCCTTCAGAGCCTAAAGGAAGAAATATATATATTGCTGAATTGTGACACATACAATAATGTAGTCATTCATTTCATGTATTTTTTGTAGGGAGAACATAATTGGGATCCAGCTTAGACACAAATGTCCTGAATCCAACGTCATCCACAATAGTGAAAGGCTGGGTATCCTTCACTATCATGGAGACTAGAGCTTCATCCAGCTCTTGTTTTCTGATGGCTGGTTAAAAGGGAATAAATACAGTGTCTGTTACCTGTCTTTATTTGCACAACAAGCAAACATCAGCATGCAAAAATTGTGATAGTGTGTTTGTAATATAGTAATGAAATACCTTGGCTGGGTGAAGCTCCAGTTTCCTCCCTATTCTCATGCAAGGCACGGTAGTGCCTTAGCATGGATGAGGTGTTATTATTGTACCCCAACTCCTTGGAGCACAATAAACACCTCACCTTTACAGAAAATAAGAAACAGTGAAAAATACAGTTCCTCATAAGCAAACCTAATGCATCTGCAAATGTTCAGTTCACCTTACCTTGTTAGGGCTTATCAAATCGAAATGTTCCCACATAGGGGAAATCCTCCTCTTTCTCGCCGGCTCCATCCTACTCCTATCCTGTCCTCGCGCTCCTAAATCTCCTATCTATCTATCTATCTATCTCTCTCCTAAACTCTCCAAACACCAAACTAACTGTCTCAAACTTAATAACCACTATCCAAACTCTGCTATCCAAACTATCAAAACTCTATCCACTCTCTCAACTGACCGCAACTCGCCTACAACAACCCACATTTTGAATGGAGCCTGTGGGGTTTCTAAAGCTGTCAAACCCCGCGCCAAAATCTGAGCCACTTCCCGAAGCAGTCACGTGGTACAGCCGGGCAGCGAGGCTTCGTACGTCATCGTTTTCGGCTCCTCCCCTAAACGAAGCAAGCTTCGATACGCGCTTTACGGAAACGCCCCCTCCATTACTCGACACACGCCTCGAAGCCTCGGCACATCACGTAACATCACTAAGGAAACTCATTTCACCAGTTAGACTGAGAGCTGGTAGCACATCTCCCCTCTCAGAAGAGGAAGTAGAGAGCGAGAAGTAGAGTGAGAGACCTGGGGGGGTGTTGCGCAACAATACATTCCTCTTAAGCGTTACTCCAATATCTAAAAATAGAATTTATACCAGGTGAGTCTTTCTCCCCTGAGAATGTGGATTGGTACTGGACTGATTCTGAGCTTTCAAATGATTTTTACAGAAGTTTCACATAACTTAGAAGTTGATGTAAAAATAATGTTTGTTTTAGCCACAAAATGAATATGCTCAACAGCAAACATGTCCCCAACTACAGCATAGAGCAGCTCATCGATGTAGCAGCTAAGTAGCCTGACGTAAAAACATTTTGCTAAACAATGTCAAACATTGAGAAGCTTTAATTATTGTTGTCAAAGTTATCAAACACGGCGTTTTGAAGCCAAAAACACCTCAGAAATATACAGAGCCAAGCAGGAGAATCAACTCATTTAAAGTTAAAACTCAGTTTTACACAAACACAAAGACCCTAGCATAAATGTTTGGTTGTTGAACTGGACCGTTCCAGGTCGCTACCAAGGAGATTTTCTATTAGCAGCTTAACAAATCTTGTACATTACATTACCAAGACACATTAAAACAAACCTTTATCTTTTCTCCCTCCCCAAAGGATAAGTTCTTTTTGAGACATTGTTTTGCTTACTTAACTTCTGACCGGAGCTTTGGACGGTTGTATGCACATTGCACATTACACAGCAGCTCATGACACCGGCCCCCCAGGAGCAATTTATTTATTTTTTCTTTTTATCCATAAAATAATGATTTATACATACATTATCAAATATATATTATTGTAAAAATACTTCATATTGAAATTGTGTGTTTTGATATTATAATGACAGAAATTATTACTAAAAAATAAATAAATCAGCTCCTCTGAGGGGGCCCCTTAGTGGCCCTGGTGATCTAAGAGGCTGCTTAGTTTGCTTTGCCTTGGGCCGGCCCTGCTGTCTATGTCTGTCATGTTGGAACCACGACTGACATGGTTCCAACATGGTGACATGTTTGAACCATGTCATGTCTAATTAGGTGGCGTCAAGCGCAAACTAATTAGATGACGAGGCATTTGGCTACCTTAAGAGAGTCATAGTTAAATGACTTTAACAAGAGTTTGGATGAGAAGAAATAAGACATTTATTAAAACCTTGCAAGGTGAGAACAGAAATACAGAGTCAAAGGAGTCTGTCAAGTCTGCTCTGACTAACAGTGGATCTGGCTTCCTTTTATAGGTTCTGGTCAGAGAAGAGAGACTTGATTGGACTAGAGGTGTGAATCCCTGATTGTGATGTACCAGGAATTCTGTGGAGCCCAACAGAGATGGTCTTGCCATTTGTCTATTGTTAAGGAAAGGAGGTTGTTCTGTCATGCTAAAGAGGGCAGATAAGTTCTACGTTGGGGAAGTAACAGATATTCTCCAGGATCAAGGAGCTCTCCCCTGCTGTTGTATGACACCGTAGAAGTCTATGTGAGAGCAGCTTGACCAATTTCATGATAAGACTATGTAGAAATACCTAAATCAGAAGAGGGGTGAGGAGCACATTATAAAATTTTCCATTACTAAACACTTGGCAAAGGCTTGAGCAGCTTGTGAACTCTGGAGAGGAAATCCAAAACATGCCCTGTGTGAGGGTTGAACTTACAAACTTCAGATTATGAGACTGATGAACTGCCTACTCCACCAAAGCTAACTGGGCTTTGAAACACTGCCACAACGGATCCATGCGATAGAGTGTTAAAGTTATCACAATTCATTTTTAGTTTCTTGATTTTCAAAAATATTTTATGTAAAATTGCCCAGGGCTCATGCTGTCTCACATATATTTCAATGTGTAAAGACAAAAAGCACATACAATAAATAAAACAGCAAAATGCATCTGTATTTGTGGAATAGATAGAGGGAATTCTTTATTTAAATTTCAGTGTGATAAAAGCTTTGTATTCGCTACACAACATACACTAAACTATTGTACCACACTACAGCTCTGTGCCTGAGGGTGCAAGAACCACACAATGCCGACATTAGTCAGTTCATGAGGACAAGACATTATTAAACATAAACCTGGCATTTCAGTTCAGTGAACACTTGGTCCTATGAGCTGGATTTTGGCTGGCTCGCTACAACCTTAAACTGGCATGAATACAACAAGAACAGTATTCGAAAGAGAAAAAGGATAAATAATGCACATTGCAGAAACAAAGAAAAGAAAACATGGAGGTAGATACTTGATGAACTAGAAATAAATGTATGTCAAAGCCATGCACAGATGTTTGGAGGAAAAAAAGGCATTTCAACAATATTTATAATGAAAATGTATGGGAAAAACAGCTAATGTGATTATTTTAATGGTCAAATTAAGAAGGTGCTTTTTGTCTTTTAGATTAAAGATGTTTATCAGGCATGAACTAAATGCTGAAATTATCAACAGGCTGCTGGACAAAAGTTCAATATGAGGCAAAACATCATATGCATAAAAAGTAACTTTTAATGCATCACTATTTAGATCAAACACATGGCAGTAGAGAACAAGCACCAAACACCCAATTGTAGTCAATAAATCTGACTTATTAGAGGTCAAGATGTTACTCAACTAAATTCTTCATTTTCTCTAACATTTGTCATTTTGCAACAATTTATGTTTTATTATAAAAAACATTACTGTTTGCCTCTAAATTCTTGACACACTTTTTTTTGTGAACCTATTTAATATGTGCTTTGTGTGTGTACTGTGATTCTTGCGATGCTTCACAAAAAATAATGGCAAGCAATTAAGCAACTACAGTATTCTACAGGCAGATCCAAAAGAAAGGAAGATCAGAGGAAACAAAAAAATGGCATCACTGAAGCTTTCTCAGGACAGTTTCACTATCAATCACAACATGAACACTGAGTTAAGGAAGGAATGATCAGCGTTTTTACTAGGACACAAGCATAAACAGGGAGTGTACTCAGAGATATAAGCATCGATTCCAGACTGCCAAAACAACGGAAGATGCAAATATGTCAACCACAATAATTTCAACTGATTGAAAATAACTTTTCAAAGTGAAAATGCACTTAACATTTCAGATTATTATTTCTCATTTACTTTTTAAATTATCTTGTTCTGGCAGTTGGTTACAAGCACAGAAAATAAACAGCCACTTTTCAGGAAGGAGGAGAGTAGCCATGAGCTCAGTTTTTCAGGATGGAGTCATACATCTGGTAGATGTACTGAGAGACTTCAGGGGCCCGACACTTCAGAGAGAGCTGGGGAGAAAAAAAAAAGAAAAAAGTAACAATATAATTTCCTCTCATATCTGAAGGTTTTAACACCTATTTTTAGGGGGGAAATTCTATATGTATAGCTTAGTTCATTTGTAAAACAGAAAGGAAGGTGTCAGAACCACAGAAGGGAAAAAACTATTTGTAGAATAAATAGTAGTAAAACTTGAAAAGAAACAAATACAGTGGAGCCCCGGTGTTTGTGCTCCGCCACCTGCAGATATCTAAAATAGGCGAATACTTACAACCCTTTTCTAGAAACGCATATCAGTACATTTATGGTAGGAATCTACTACTTTTTACAAAAAGAACACAGAATTCTCAGACATATGAGTGCTTTGCTGCTTCTTTCAGGTTAAACCTTCAAGGTTGGTTTATATGCAGCATCGCTAATAGAAAATTAACAGAAATTACTTTGCAGGGAATACAAATGTAAAACTGATTAGTTCCTAAAAATAAATCTCTGTACGACATGTACATATATTCTGTACCGTATAATTGGGGTTCCCTGGTTGAATGCGGAGCTCAGCCAGGATCCAAATGCCATTGGTCAACTTGAGTGACTGGTACAGCATGTCCTGGCCTTCCACGTTTCTTTTGGCAATGGTGTAGACGTTGTTATTCTGTAGTTTGCCAGACACTGTGTCTGAAAGACCAGAATCAAAATCAGTCCATATTATGAAACACCTTAACTTATGAAGCTTGATGTAATAATAAACTAAGGAAATAAACAGATACACAAAAACAAGAGGCTAAAACAACTAAGTAAACCAGCATTTTGTCAAAATTCATCTACTGCTACAGGGTCAACTAGCTCTAAGAGGATTTTATTGAATATCTATTAGCAACCTTCAGATTGCAAGGCTCTAAATCTATCTCATATTGCAAGCCACCATGGATTTTTTTATGGCTGTGAGGGAAACAGTACAATTAACAGCCCTTCTACATAAAACAAAAACAAAGAAGTTGAACAGTTTAGATAAAAAGAAAGTATCCAAAGGTGAGCATGTGCGTGAAAGACAAAAAAAAATAAATCAGAAAGTAAGATTTTGGACTTAACACGAGACAGGACCTAAAAATGACATTATATGACAAATGAAGAATTAAGAACAGTAACTGAGCAGAATATCTTCAAAATTCAGGATCAGTAAAACCGCAGAAGAATTCAAACTTTAAATCTGTTGTTAATGTAAGTCTTAGAGATTCACAGAGAAATCAGTTATTGATTACACTCAGTAGATTTTTAGGTTGATCAGCGCTGACCAGCGACTAGATCAAAAACCCGATCTTTTTCTAATCTCTAAACGCATCACATCTGTCTACCTGCGCCAGCATAACTGACTGAAAACATCTTCCAGTTCTGCAGAGGCCTGCTGATGAACCATTTTTTTGATTCTAGTGAACTGAGCCATAGAAACAGAGAAACATCTAAAACCTGAACCTCGACGGACATCACTGTTCTTGAGAAAATGCAGAGACTCAAGTTTGCTGATATTAATTCTAACCATGCTAATGACCAATATACAGCTGTGTTTCCATTCTATTTGTGCGCAAAACTGCTGATATTCCACTAATGTAGAAAAAACACAATTTTACAATTGTGGTGTTTCCTTCAAATAAGAAACACAATTAAAATCACACATCAATAAGTCTGTTCACATGATGTCATCAAAAAATATACTGCGCCATCACCTCCGTATACTTAACATCGTCTTCTTCATCTTTTCCTTCAGTAGTAATATCAGGTTGTTGATTACATGACTTGGGTGATGCGAAAGAACCGTTTCCATTGCACTAGTTTCAAATACAGTACTTTTAAAAGAGCTGAAAAACCACCTTAGAAAAAAGAGAAAAAACTTTTCACCAAGAAACGTGTTTTTTCAAAATTGGTATGTTTTCATTAAGCAAATTTGCGCAATTCCAATTTGCAAACTTTTAAGGTAAATGGAAATGTAACTTAAGATGATAGACATCTTAAGCCAATTTTGCTCAAAACCCTGAAACATCAAGTCGGCATAAGCTGAACTAGCAAGACCTAGTGATTGAAATCAGCTGTTCAGTGTATCTTTGGTAAAGGGCCTCCAGTATTTACTATAAAACTCAAAGTGTGCAAAGAACTAAAATGCAAATAAAACATGGATGGCGGTGCCTACCAGCATTAAGGTGACAATCTTTGATCTGGTACTGGAGTTCATTCTCATTGGGAATGTCCTTCCAGGTGGCCAGAAACACCTGTCGCTCTGAAAACAATAAGACACAGTCATCAATATAGATCTTGATTACTTTACAAGGCCGGTGATCCAATATTTGTAAGGAAGATGTAGGTTTTCTTATCATTTTAGGCAAGGCGCACACATAAGAGTTAATTATAACTTTTAAATTATATAAGATTGAAATTTTTGGTCATCTTTAGGCATCTCTTGAAATGATAAAATTTGATTATACTCTGCTTCACTTTCTGGATCTCAGAGATGATTTCAGTCCACACTTTATAGAACATGTATATATTTTTACTTCTTTGTTAATTTAGTATTTTCAACAAGTACGATTAAAGATGTATTGCTGTCTATTGCACAGCATCAGCAAATTGGATAAAATCATACCCATTTTTCCATCTTCAACAAAGAATATATTCAGAGGGATGAGGACGCTGAAGTAGAACACGTCAATGTTGTTCTTTACAGCCACCTGTGCACACATAAACAGAGGAGAAAGAACATTAGACAATAATTTTGGAGACTACAGAGTACAAATGTGTAATAAACATGCATCTTCATACATAAAATCAAAAATAAAAAGTTTTTCATTTTCTGTCCAGCACATCACTTTATGAGTGAAGTTCAGCTTACTAAACGAATAATTCTTACCTAATAAAGTGATCCTTAGATTCAAAAGCTACTATTTCACAATCTAAATCACCTGTGAAACTCAAGGTCAAAATCCAGCCTGCCATAGCTTTTTATATTATTGTCTAGACTGTAGATGTCATATTAACATCATTAGGTCTCTCCAGTTTGTCACGATTCTGTGACCGTGGAAATTTATGCATAAATCAACAAACCCCGCATATTTTCATGCTAATACACATAAGTTTATTGCAAATTAGCCCCAAAAATTGTCAAAAACATTAGGTTTACGTGACTGCCAACTTCCACCAGCAGGTGGTAAAGCAGTAAACCACTGCCCTAACACCACTACTTTAGTAAAGCAGATGGCGGTAAAGCAGTAAACCACTGCCCTAACACCACTACTTTAGTAAAGCAGGTGGCGGTAAAGCAGTATTACTTTTAAGAAATACTTACTTAAAAGTACTGTAAGTATTATTTTTACAACACTGCTGCCTTAGCCTCACTTGTTGTCAAGTTACAGTTTGTAATAGACATGGCAAGAAAGAAAAAAAAAGAAGAAAAGAGTCACAATTAATATCATACATAAGCTTGAATTTTGCAAAATTGTCTTCAAATATTTCTAAGTTAGAACAACAAAATCTGTGATTTTGATAAGGGAAAAAAAAGGGGGGCGAAAAAAATAATAATCACAAAAGCAATTGTAAAATCCTGGCGGGACTGAAGATGTGAAATGATTAATATTTATTTCTAAGAAGTAATAATCAAATAGTTATTAATATTTCAGCAGTTTGTTAGTGGGTTCTATCAATGCATTTTGGCATAACCAGCCAATGTGATCCTGATATGGTCCAAAATGAAAATGAGTTTGACATCCCTGATCTAAATGATGACCAACCAAAAGTCACTTGATAGTGATCAACCAGCATTTTGTGAGGAAATGCTCCTGTACCTGCAGATTATTGAGCGGATCCATCTTCATAACAGGCCCAATGGTGTTAACAGGCAGGGAGACCTCGATACTCTGATTGGGCATCAGTGGAGTGTGAATGGGCAGAGGACTGGTGGGGATCACACCAAAACTGCAACGAAAACAGAAATCTAAACCTGGTCCTATTCGGCTGCTACTTTTCCACAAACATTTGTGAATTAGTGCCTGAAAAAAAGAATTCCTCTCCTCCAGTTCACAAACCTGTTTTTGTTGAACTGGACGGCAAAGTCGTTCATGTGTTGCAGTGCCTTGTTGGTGAACGACATGTCCATGTACATGTGGCCCTGGCGGCGGGAGAATGTTCCAGAGATTTCTAGTCCCTTAGCTTTTACTGCAGGAAGCCACACCTGATAAAAAGCAGCTTTTGGTTTAAAGACTTTTTTGGCTCTAGTGACATTTATTGAATGACAATTTGACAAGAAAGAGGGTGGAGAGAGAAGAGAGAAGGGGAAGATATGCAGAAAAAAGACTGTATAGAGGAATATAGCCTTAGCACACGGTGCACCCTCCCTACCAACTGAGCTGTTGTACTTTGTGTCTTACGTTTATCCTTCGCTGAAGAGACAGACTCAAAAAGTCAGATGTTTCTACAGTTTTTACTCCAGAAAAAAAAAATCATTTTAGAGCTATATATTTTAAGCATTTTATTAATCTTTATACTAGATTTGAAAGACTCCATGACTTACTCCTAAAAAAATCCAGCAGCATTCAAGCATGATTAATATCAAATCAGTAAAAATGAAAGTGGGTTAGGGCTGGACAATAAATCAATAGTAGATATATCAAGCTACGCACATGATCAGTATCAATAGATAATATGTCTGATAGAATATTCAATAAATAGAATATTCACAGAACCCTGATCCAGAACTGCAAAGCATTGTGGAGGATGTAGGCAGAGGAAAGACTTAAGCTGCTGAAACTCTCACAACCGACTAAGCCAGGTTGGTGACATCAACTAACTCACTCACTCACTATTTGGTTACCTAGCAACAAATGTTGAGTAACTTGAGCAGCAGTAGGTTAAGGTTTCCTCATAACTGCTTAGAAATAAACTACGCTTGGGGTCGGAACTGTGGATAAAACAGGAAAGGTCATGCCACCAGTTTGGCAGTATTTCAGATATTCAAAACAAAAAACTAGTCAATAATTATCAATATCGATTCATATGAAATGCTTATATCATGATACGTTTTTCAACCATATTGTCCAGCCCAAAAGTGTCAATCATCCTCTGGCAAGTGTTGCTCACACCCTCCGCCTTGCTCTTTTCTGTGCAACTGCTCTTTCAGTAACTGGTGACAGCAGATAAACAGTTTTCCTGTTATGATAAGTTGTTTCTCTGCCATAAACACATTGCACAACACATATGCGATCATGATGACAGTGCTTAGACTCTTCTCCTGACTCTGATTGGTTGTTTCTGACTGAGTGGTGTTTTTCTGCAAGTGGCAGTAGGGATGAGGCAGAGGAGCTTGATTTGTTTCATATTATGCATCTCATGTTGTACTGTCCAAACAGTGACAGTTTTAAAAAATATGTAAAAAAAACATATTTTTACAAAATTTACATATCGCAACTTTAAGTACAAAACCAAACTCAATCCAAAACATTCACTGATGTCTAAACAAATTAAACCAACCATGTAATATAACTTTAACAAAATAAATCTAGCTAGAAAAAATTTTTCAAATCCTTTTAGCATCAATAAACTCAGTTTAATTTGACACTACACTCTTTCTTTCCTTTTATCATTGCATGTGTGATAAAGTTGTGTGTACTCACTGCTTTTGGGGCTATGAAGCCTCCGGTGGTGATGGCCATGCCTGTGGAAAGCTCAAACAGGTCATTGAGGCCACTGCTGACTGCTGGAGGAGCAGGAGTTGGTGACGGAGCAAAAGTGCTGGGGACGGATGACGGAATGAAGTTTTGTCCCACCTAAAGGAGTACCGAGACAATAGCACAAAAACTGAAAATACACTGTTCTAGTTAAAACCATCTCAGTAAGCTTCCTATGCAGCTTCACCAAAAATATGCCAAAAGCCCAAGAAGAAAACAAAAAGAAATCACACAAAGAATATTAGATGTTAGGTCACTGGCAAAAGAAAGCATGATTATATGGAAATAATATTTGAACACTCAGCCAAAGCAAAAATAAAAGCAGACCTAAATTAATTCTGAGAAACACCTTTTATGTGCATCTGAGTATTTTAGCCCATAAATCATAAAACATTTACTTCAAATTATTTAATAACACAAAGTATACAACCCAACTCAATTTAACATTAATGAAGAGTTTTCATAAACTGATCTAATGCTAGTAAACAATATTCAGCAGTATAAAATACAAAAATACAAACTCACTGGGATCATAAGACTGAAATAAAAGTCATAAATTTTGTTTTAAAATAGGCCAAAATGATTCAAAACAAGACATTTTCAAGCAGTGCACGCAGGCGTGAAGCAATAAAAGATTCTAACACAATGAAAGCATGAAGAGTGCAGTGAGAGTTTAGTTCAAGATGCATGCAGCATGCAGCAAAACGGCCAAATAGAAGGGCTTGACTTACTGCTGGACTTCCCCCAACACCTCCGCCCAGGTCTCCCCCAAGCTATGTGAGAGAAGAGGAGACGCCCCCAAGGACAGCATCCAAACATCACAGAAAGACCGAACACACACACACACACACCCACACACACACACACACACCCACGCACACACACACACACACAAACAAAGACAGAAACGGAGACCTTCTTAGCAACCGCAAGCCATCAAGAGCAGCCCTTCACTGTCTGGGAAAATATTACCTCAATAATAAATCTGCAAAACTACTAAGACTTCTAGACTTTCTGAGATGTTAAATGTAAAATTGAGATTAACATAGATTCAAATTATGAGCCAATGTCACTCTTGTATTTCAAAAAAATATATTCTATAAAATTCAAAAAGTAAAACTAAAAGATTTATTACGAGCAGAGTAATATTTAAATTTCTGATGATTAGGACTTACAGCTAACAAAAACAGCAAATATACCTTCTCAGAACATTTAGGTACATCAAATTAATGAAAAAAAAAATCTGACTCCAGAACATTTATGTGCAGCATCATCATCGACAACGGCCCTTTACTTAAACAAAGGGCTCATTGCTAAATAAGATGGATTTTCAGAGAGTTTTATCTAAGCAGGCTGTTGAAAAGTTGTGTGGAAGAAAAAAATTTAACATACAATTAGAAAAAAAAAAATTTATGCATTTTTCCCCCTTTCACTCAATTCCCCATTAACTGCCTACTACATTCATTTATTTAGAATTATAAAAACAAAAGTGGTTATTTGATTTGGTGACAATAACAATTTAGCATATTGTTGAACTAAATACAAAGCACTATGAATTTAATTACTTACTATGCAATTGTGATAATTTAGACATAATTAGGTATAATTACAACCACAAGACGAGGGCAAAGCCCTTCCAATATGATCCGTAGGCCATCTTGGACATGTAGTCCAACTGCTTTCTACAAGTGGTTAATATGTCTGGATCAATAACTGTGAACAGCCATTTTCCTTTAGCAATAAGATTTTTGTGGTTTAACCTTGTTGTGGATGTTGTAGACAGTTGTAAAAGCATGGTTGTAGATGATACTTTTACATGGCCATAACATTTTATATTAAAAATAAATTATCTTTATTGGTCTAAAGTAATGGTTTGAAAATTTTCAGTGAAACAGAACTGGTGTTTTCATTAGCTGTAGGAATATTAACATTAATAAACCCTTGAAACATTAATCTGTGTGCAATGAATCCATAATACCTTACACTTTCTGTATTACATTACTTAAACTTTTCAGTGAAATTGTAATTTACTGAAATCCATCCAATTTTACAACTGGACCCCATCATGAACAAATAAACTTCATAAAGGTGTTAACAGCAAAAAAGTCAGTGTTTATGTACAACAGTAAAATCTAAGTGAGACGTTGCACCCATGCAGGTGGTGGAAAAGTAACTTATTTGTGCGACTGAGCTCACCAAGCTGTCCAGGCCTCCACCCAGAAGGTCCACTGCACCCATCTGCATGGAGGAGACTTGGGGAACATTGACAGGAGGGCCCAGGTCAAGGTTTAGAAGGTCACCCAGAAGGTCACCCTGGCTGGGAATCACATGTGGCTGGTCCATGGCAGCAGCTGGACCACCGCTCACGGGGCTCTCGCCTGTATCAATACTGTTCAGGAGGAAGTGGAGAAGTGGTTAGAGATAGTACATTTCAACTTCTTTCATTCAAAATATCAGTGAAGTCTCTGACTCAAGGCTGAATATATACAACAGGGTTTATGCAGGCTTTACCAACTAAAATTTAAGACTTAAGACCTTTTTAAAACCATCAAGAATAAAATGAACACACATCACAACAGATGTATAAAGAAATTCAGGGGACCAAAACTGTGACCTTTCTGTGATAGGTTTATTTTAGGTCCTAACCTGCAAAGAATCAACCAGAGACACAAATTACTTTTCTGCAGAATAGGAGAGCTGAAAACAGACGCGGCTAGCCGCTGTCAAACACTGTCTGTGATCAACTCTACCAGATCTTTCTCTGCATTCCTCTTTATTATGTATAGAAAAAGGAGGTTGGGCTTCTTCACACAGTCACACAGAAAATTGACCAACGATCTTTACCAACGATGTTCTGGAACCTTCTGTGGACATGCCCTTACAAGGGCATGAGGCTGACCGCAACCAATCAGTTTCACAGGAAACTGATAACACATGAATGTTTTAACGTTTTTAGCTTCCAGGCAAACATCCTAAACAAAGTTAATAATGTACTACAAAAGATTAATAAAGTAAACATAAAACAGAATAATAATATGAAAACATAACTGTTAAAATAAACTCATAAGTAAATGAACCTAGATAATAATTCTTCTAACATTCTGGGTTATTTTTGTGGCTCTTGGCAACAACTGTGTGCTCCTCACATCATGAAAATGGCTTTCTAGTTACCTAGCTAGGTAGAGAGCCATATGCCTACTAGTAATGAGCCATATGTTAGGCGCTAATGACTTGTTTGTTAGCTTGCCAGCTAGTTAGCAAGCAAACTAGATAGCAAGAAAGTATTAGCAGCTTGTTAGCAGTAATCTTAACCGAACTGAATCAAAGAACGCAGTGAGTGAAGATGTCTGTGCACAACTACAGCTTTGGTCTGATTAAAAAGTCTCATAAAACCTGCATAGAATATATAAGATTAAATAGTTCTGCCACAACAAAATTTAAGACCAGCGATTACTGTATTTAAGGCCAACTTACATTTTCTGTAATAAATTTAAGACATTTTAAGGCCTTCGTATTAGAAAAATAAATGTAAGACTAGGCCTGTCGCGATAAACGATAAATCGATTAATTGTATCGACGTCATTTTAATTATCGGCACTATCGTCTCATCCGACCTTTTTCTCTTTCAGCTAGTGAGACTGAATGAAAAAGGGCTCAACTCTGGTGCTCTCCACTGACTCCTCCCTTCCTCATTTCCTTAGTGTAAAGCCCAGCGCGCTGCGGGCTGATTGTCGGCTCATTTTCAAAACCTGACAGACCAAACATTAGCCGACAGAAATCCTAGGTATAATGGTTCGATCGGGTTCGTTCCTGCCGTGTGGTGTCCAACAATGGGCACAAAATAATGGCTACAAGTTCAGTGAATTAATTTAAAAACCAGGCATTCATCAATGCTTTACTACAATCTTCCTGCAATGCATGTGGCTAGTGTCAGCGTAAAGTCCTGACTGAATGAAAATCATTATAACCTATTTACGTCACGTTAACGAAGAACAGCTGAAAAGTTACCGGGTTTATCAACTGCGGTAGCAATTTCGCTCCAACTCCTCCTCTTGTCATTTCTATATTCTTTGCATGTTGAATAAACATTAATGTTGTTTCCACGTATCATCTCCAATGTCCGCTGGACTTCGGGTTGCGTCGTGTCAGCTGTTTGGGATTCCCCAACGTAATTTCCCCTCAGAAAACACGGAGGAGAATCCGCGCTTTCTGATTGGCTACCTGTCACATTCAACAGGCTGCGTTAACGCGCCCAGTTGGGGAAAACCCCTGATTTAGATCGAGAGGCCACGATGATCTACCGTAACACACCACACAATCTTAGAAAGACCAAAGGTCTAAGATTGTTGTAAGGGGAAAAATAGGAGCAAAAAATCATGTAGTGTGAACTATTGCATCAGGTAGTCGATGTGCCCATCTTCTCTATTTAAATCTAATTATTACTGAAGGGCAACATAATATACAGACTTCATAATCTGCAGTCTTTAGGTTGAATGCAGTATTTATTTCCACTTTGGCTTTATGTTGTTTAGTTTTTTTTCAAGTGCGTTTTTTGTTAATGGAGACTGAGAATCCATTTTATCTTTGTTTTTGGTTGTTTTGTTTATTTTGTTTATCATTTCCAGTGTTAAATATTCTTTTGAAAATAAAGTGTATCTATCTTTGGCAGGAAATCGCATGCATTATTACATCATTTCCATTAAATCAGTGTAAAAAGGTCTTCAAACAATATTATCGTTTATCGCAATAATTTTTGAGACAATTAATCGTTCAGCAAAATTTGCTATCGTGACAGGCCTATGTAAGACTTTTGAGGTATGCTCGGACATCCTGTACAACATGAGAACCAATAAAGCAACACTGAGATCTTTATAAATTATTCAGGTTTTTCTGTGTTTGACCTGCTGTGCTGGACAGGAAGGTGCTTCCGGTGGATTCCATGACTTCCTTCCACAAAGGCGCTGGGCGGCTTGTGATAGACTGAGGCCAGGGAGCCAATGTGGCAGATCAGCTCGTCCAGCAGCGTGGGCTCAATCAAGTCAGTCTCCTCGGATATCAAGGGTTTTTCTGACAGCACCACCTCTTTGGCCGTCACAGGGTCCGTCGACAGCAGGCGCCAGTAAATATAGCCCCTGTCACGGAGGTCTGGGTTGTCAGAGTCCTGGTGGGGGAAAGAAAAAAACTGAAATAAATCTCAATGTAAGAAGACTGTGAAGGTGATAAGATTAGCATTTTTCATATGAAAAAAAATTAATGCCACACTTCATATTTCCACAGCATGCAAATGTTAAAATCATCTAATGTTATGAATTTTGTTAACGTGTGGATTTGACCTAGTAATCTGTGAAGTTGGAAAAAGATTCTCAACTTTCCAAAGACTTTTACAATAAAGAAACAGTTTCACAGACAGCACTGGTCATTGCAGATTCTGGTCTGTCTGATGTGACCTGACCTGTTCAGACTGGAGACTGGAGAAACCAGACAGGGGAAATTTCTGAGCATCACTTCTGAGTTCACTAAGAACACATTCACAAAGGTTTAATATGTGTTTACTTTTATTTTTTGAAGTGACAAAATTGTGATAATGATTTTCCACCATAACAGAGAAGTCTTGACTCAGTAGAAAATATATTCTGTGAAGCAGGTGTGAAAGTCTGTTGTTCATAAGTGGTTCATAGAATGAAAGATAAAACTCAAACACAAATAGGGGAAAAATAATTACTCCCTGTTCCAATTCATATTGGAAATAACAAAAACAAGACATTTTTAAAGTAACTGTTTTGTGTACACAAAACTACTTCATAGTCACAAATCTAAATATGCAGTTTTGAAAAACATCTGCTAAAGTTTAAATCATACATACAGTTGAAACCAGACGTTTACATACACCAAGCAAAAAGACAAGCACATCTTTTATTCTTGCTGTCTGTAGTTAAAGAAGAACAAATTTCTCTTGTTTTAGGTCAGTTAGAATTACCAAAATAATTTTTTATGAAGTGAGTAATCCATTTAATTTCTGCAGAACTGACTTTGTAACAGAAACTACACTAACCTGAGTGGCCAGACTGAGGACCTGCTGCACCAGCTCCTGAGTTTCTGATGGTTTCTTCAGGAATAGCTTCACAATGGCTGTCAAAAGAGTGAGTTGTACCTGCAAAGCAAAACAAAGAAAAAAACTGTATATAGATGTAATGGATAGCAGGGGAATTATGCAGAATGTAAACAGCGAGATGCACTGATTTCTTTTGAAAGGGCTAGTAAACATGTTAGCTTTCACTACAACTATCCAAGTTAGTTTTTGGCCCATTCAAGGAGATGAAAGCGAAGTTCACAAGAACTTGTACATCCCTTCTTTTTAACCAACTCACCTGAGTGCTCTCGTCGTGGAAACCCTCGAGGAAGCTCTCGAGCAATTCGTCAGCGTTGTCAATTCTCTCGGCGTACTCTCCAACGATCCAGATCATGGCACCTCGAGCATCGGGTTCATCCAGGGAGTCCAGGTTCTCGCACAGCGTGGCGATGATGCTCTCATATCTAAAGAACATCAACATCTCAGTGGTTAGACGTAAAGATAACTGGACAGGTGATGTAAGTCAGGGTGTTCTCACATACTTGTTAGGGTACTTGCGGAAAATGTCCCTGATGACCACAATAGCCTCCTGAACCACATAGTTGACCTTTGTCTGGATCAGGTCCAGCAGAGTGCTGACACAGCGCTCAGCCGATTGCTACAGAAACAAAAGACACACACATCCTCAATATAAAAGAATCATACTAACATACAACAATACAGTAGATCCTTTCAGTGAGTCCACTTCAGAGCTTGTAGCCATGGCCAGACAAATACATCTACTAAAAAAATCTTACTGGAGTATTTATTATCTGTTCGCCTCGTTTGTGTTTGATTGTTATTTTAAAAACAAAGACAAGATAATGCTGGGCAATAAATACATTTTCTCCATTAATAAAATGTTTGATATTTTAAGATTTAATTTCAGGAATATTTGGATTTGTCTTTCACAAATTTCCTTGGGTTCCCATAGGAGTGGACTGGTCAGTGTGCCCAAAGCCGCCATCTTGTTAGACAAGCATGTTTTACAGCTTCTATTTATATGGACGTTGAATTCAGGTGAACTCTACAGAATAATAAGACCAGGCACATTTTTTTTTAATTATGAGAGTAAAGTCACAATATTACCAGAATAAAATCGTAATATTGCCAAAATGAAGTCGGAAGTTTCTGAGAACGCCAACACAAAAAACAAAAGATTTAAATGACGAATGTTGTGCAAACTTTGGTATACGTTTCAGAGATTATATTTAATCTTTTAACACATCAGCATCAGATTATTGTCAGTAATGTTGAAATGATGGTGCAAACAACTGGGTCTATTTCAAAGACAGAACTACACCAACTGATCTGAATTTCTATCATTAAGTCATATCGCCCAGTCCTAATACAAAATCATCATGGTGTTGCCACTAAAGCCAATTTTAGCCTCCAATGTTAGTGATTAAAGGGGTTAGAATAATTAACATAGGTCTCTGTGTGTATTCTCTGTAGAATGAAAAATGTCCTTTAACTTGATGTTTGTGTGCATTTCCAAAAAGCTGCTAAATAAAGCAAGCTCCATAACAGACACAGCATAGAGAGACAAAACAAAGCAACTTTGCTGCAGCCTTGGAATTATCTGTTGGCATCTAGCTCTCAGTAGTGTCTTGGACAGCTGGCATACCGCCATAGAAAATACTTTTCCACCTTTTTGTGTGTCTCCTTGTGTTTTTAAAAATTGTCTATAAAATGTCAGCCTTATAGCCCTCACTAGTAATCCCAACATAAAAAAGTCACTGTCACCAAGACCTGTTGGTGCGTCAGCATTCACTGACTAGAAGAAGATTGGATTTCTGAGGTTTTAACAGACAAGTACCTGTTAAGTTAGTAAGTATTTCATTCTGGTGGCTTCTCAGGAAAAAAAATAGATCTGGTGACAGCAGTCACTTCTCACCTCCACTTTGATGGCACAGCGTCCGATGGCTCGTACTGCCTTACGCACAAAGTCAACATCTACCTCTGTGGCATATTCCTTCAATTCAGCCAAAACCTGTAAGAGTCCAAAAATATCACTCCCACCTTATACACAGAGCAAAAATAATACAAGAAAAAAATATTTTCATTGAAACATTAAACTAATCAAAATATCACATCTGCCTAAGCACTGAAAAAAATGGATTGTATTTTCAAGATTTTTCTTTTGGAAAATGGCAGTATATATTTGCAAAGTTAGAGGAGAAGCAGGTCAGTGAAATTTTTTGTTGGACAATATTAAAGGTCAGTAATGTCCAACTGCTTTTCATAAACGTTTATTTTTTTATTTTGAAAATAGAGCCTGCCTTTAAATAACAATAATGTGTTTTCTTCATGGAATTTACCTGGGCTATGTTGGCCTGAGAGGCCAAGCGGATCATGATGTCCAGTTTCTCCAGCTTCACATAAATCGGGTCGTTATACTTGACAAAGAACACTTTAATCTCCTGCTTTAGGATCTCAGGCCTGCAAGAAAAAAAACACAAACACGCCCACACACACATTAGGCCCTGTTGGAAGTTTTCTTGTTTATTTCAAAAAATAAAAACAAAAGTTCATTATGAAAACAGAAGCTACAAATTTATGACAGAACATAAAACAACTTAGAACTTAAACGATGGAAGAAGAAAAATGCCTTTAAAAAAAAATACTTTTGAATACCACAAGTATTTTTTTTCCCTTGTACAAATCCTAACTCTAACACTTAAATTCAATATAGGCACTTTTCCACTGTCAAGTTGTGCACTAACCAGTTAATGTGCAGCTCTGTTCTACCCCAGCAGTGAGCTTTTCCATCAGACGTTCTGTTCCTCATTATACATATAAATATAATTACCTTCTGGCGCTGTGCTGAAGGTAAGATGTAAACTAGTAGCCACTTTACTTTTTTTAATCCAAAGGAAAAATAAAATTCACATCACAAGCTAATATTACGTAGTTCCAGTGTTTCACACTGTCTGCGCAAAACAGCAGCTCCATCAGAGAGTTTATGCATGTGCACTCATAATTACGCTCACAATTATGTTGTTTGCACTTTTCAGTGATGTAAATCACAAACCAATCAATGAATGCAGTGCCGTACCCTGCTGCTGGTACTACCCCTGAAGTGGGTACCAAAATCTGAGAAGAACTAGGCAGAGCTGCGCCAGATTTGCTAAAGGAAAATTAATCTTTGCTGAGGTGGACCAGAACAGTACCGGTTAGAGGTGGTGTAGTGGAAAAGTGCCTTACACAAAGGTGTGTGGGAAATCTGTGCTCATGTTGAGAGACTTAATCTCAAAGTCTTAATCTCAAAGAGACTTAATCTCATCCCTACTGCTGGTTGCAGTAGGGATGCAACTAGAGATTATCTTAGTCATAAATTATTGGGGTAAAAATATGGGCACATTCTGCAGATTTTTCATTTAACCATATAAGCCTTTTTATACAATGCATCTGCAGCTAAAAATATTAACAATAACACGTGAAAAGCTCAGTCCGTTCTGCTTAACTTAACATCAATACAATGTAGAGTGAATTTCTTGATTATTTTTGAATAAACTGATTAATAACTGGATAGCAAAACGTGCCTGGTTAAAAGAATTTTAACCAGGTGAAGCTAAAACTGCCACTTGAGGACCTCTGGGTAGAACACATTTACAGAAAAGTTTTCTTTCTTCTTTTTTTTTTTACTTAAGTGCAAAATATACATATTTTTCATATATGCCGTATACGTCAACTAAATTAGTCAATTACGATTTCAATAATTAATTTACTGCGATAAATCAGATTAATGCTTTCCACCCTAAAATGTATCAAGCTCAAACAGCTATGTCGATCTCATACCTCTTCTGAACAATCAGGTTGATGTTCCTCAGAGCCACATACTGGACCTCTGGCTCGCCAGACAGCAGAGTAACGAGTGGGGGAGACAGTTTTTTCAGTAATGTGTTGTAGTAGTCCGAGTCCTTTGGCAGGAGCTCCAAGAACTTCATCAGGACCTTGACGGCAGACAGGACCACTGCTGAGTTGGCGTGAGACAGTCGAGGAGTGACACGCTCACAGATGCTTTGAGACACAACAGGGGAAGAATCTCAGCATGAGTTCAGAGAGGAACGAGACATAGTTTGGCTCAAAAACAATCTTTATTAAAGACGGATTAAGTTAAAGGGGGCCTATTATGCTTGCTTGAACTGGTTAGGATATGTCTATGGGCTGTACAACACATGTTCATTACATTTTTTTGCACAAAATCATTCTCAGATAATCAGATTTCAGTTTGGTCAGTTCTCCCTATTTTGAGCTCCTTTCAAAATGAGCTGTTTCGGGGCCTCTTGTCACTTTAAATCCAAATAAGCTGCTGCTGGCCACGCCTACCCAAACAGATGCGCAATTATACAACCACACATCTTTGAAAAGCAGAAATGGAGTCTCCTCCACAACCTACAAGAATGCATAAAGTGTTCTCTGGATGATAAGTCAACAACAAAACTCCTGTGTTTTCCAGCTGCCATTTTACAGCACATACAGCCATAAAACCAGCTCCGCTTGGGTTGCTCGAGCCCTTTTTGCACTGTAGGGCTTGCAGAATTTTCCCCGCTGGGGCGACACAAGATGCGAAAATTACCTTGTTCAGAGCCTTGCCAACTTCTGAACGCATCATTTGGAAAAATGTTATTTACATTTACCAATAAAATGTTTAGCTGAAGTGCGCTTGTAATCCCAGTGTAGCACAGAGTGCAGATCCATCCTCCAGATCAACTTCAAAACCCTGAGATATTTGACTATGTATAACCAATACAGACCAGGAAGTTATAAGATTATATACGTTCAGGCTACTGCAGATGAACAGCTCATAATTAAACTGGATCATTTAATTTTATTATTTATATGCTGTTAGTGGGACCAATGTCAGTGTACTTTTTTTTCTCTCCCCGACTGTGGGAAAAAGTTACATATATTTATCTGCTTTATCTGATGACATGATGTGGATCCTAAATTCAACTTCTTGAATATAATATTAACTGAAAGAAAAACGCAATTGAATGTTATTATTATCATTTAAAAACTTACAAAAATAGATGATGACGAGACCCTGCATGTTAAAATGACACATCTTAAAAAAAAAATTTAAAAAAAAAAGCTACTCTGACCCAGAGATCTGGAAGAAAACTTGTCTCTGTCCTGCCAACGCAGTAATCAACAGCTAACTCCAAACGAGCCCCGTCTGGCCGGCCCGGTTGGAACCGCAGCTCTAGGGGTTCCAGAGAGCTGGGTGGGACTGGGCTGGAAGTGCTAATGCAAAAACGCTCAGCCCGGTTTGGAACCAGGCAGGCCTGGGTCAGGCTGTGCAGTCCAAAAGGAGCTTACATCAACTTATTGCCAAAACAAATGACAGTGGTTTTTTAAGCGTTTCTGCTATTTTCAGAAGCAGCAGAAACCCAAAGAGAAGTATAGAAATGAGCAAAATATGAATTTTGGACAATAGGTCCCCTTTAAGGATTCCAGGATCTCTACCTCTGAGCCTCTCGGTCATCCTTGGGGTTGTAGTTGGACAGGCAGTCTAGGATGAAAATCTGTCCCCACTCTGTGCATTCGTTGAGGGCCGTCAGTAGCTTGTTGATGTTCTGGGGATTCAGGTCCAGCAAATTGCTGTTGGGGTGAGACTCGCTGATCTCAGACAAAGCAGCAACTGCGTTGGCAACAACCTGTGGGATGACGGTCAAGCTTGTAAAACACAGCGTTTCATGAATGAAATTTAAACAACTTTATTTGATTGGGCATAAACAAATGTAGCCCTAAGTATATCAATAAAATAAAATAAAAGAAGGCCAACCATGGGGTTTGAGTCAGCGATGAGATCCCTCAGAGAGTCCAGGAAACCCTGATCTTCCACCATCTGGGCATTGATGTCATGGAGCTTTGCCACACAAACAGCTGCCGTCTTCCTCACATATGGGTCCTCATCCTTCAGACACTTCCTTAGTGGCTCACACAAGTACTCTGTGATCTTGTCCACCCGTATACAGCCCATGGTGCGGACAGCCAGAGCCCGGATCAGAGGGTTGGGGTCTTCACAGTCCTGTAAAGAGAAACCTCATTTGCTCACACCACATGCGCACAAAACTGTTGATATTTTGCTAATGTAAAAAAATAAAAAATAAAAAATTCTCAATTGTGGTGTTTCCATTAAGTAAGAAAAGTAATTAAAATTACACATGAATAAGTTTGTTCATGCAATAAAAAATTCATAAACACTTAAACATTCCATGCTAACATCCTCCTACCACTATTAGCATCCAGTTATTGATCAAATGACTTGTGTGGAAGAGTGTCTAATTTCCAATGCATTTTTGTGAAATAGTCATTTTGATACAGCCAAAAAAGCACCTACTCCTAATGCAAAAATTTATTATCAAAAAATGTGAGTTTTTTTTTTTTTTTCTTTTATTCCTGTTTCCGTTAAGCAAATGTGTTTTTGTCATTTCAATTTGGGCAATTATATAGTCAATGGAAACACAGCTACTGTTGGGTTAAAGTGTGTTAAGTTTGTATCCAGAAGGACCCGACACAAATGTAGCTGTCCAGAACGATAGCATAGTGACATGTACTCTCTCTTGTGCAAGCTAAATTTACATTTTTTAATCTTTTCTAATTTTAATCTAAAGTAAAAGTCTTACCTTAACAAAGCTGTTCACAGCCATGATGGCCATGTCAGGTTGGCTTTTGGCATAGTTCATCAGGTAGAGGTAGACCAACTTCTTCAGCTCTAGGTTGTCAGTCTGCATGCAGTTCACCACATCTGGGAACAAAGAACTGAGAACAAATACAACTGGGGTTAGATAACATTGATGGCTCAATATTGTTTCTTGCATGTTTTATTTAAAGTCAAACAAATGGGATCAAAAGAGCTGAGATATCTTGAAAATACTGGGGAGAAAAATGTCACCAGTTTTTCTCCCAAGCTTAACCTTAAAAACTGTGATGACTAAAACTTATTGAAATATATTTATGTGATGGGTGGTTATAAAATCTGGCATATTGCTGAAAAAGCACTTCTTGGCTTATATTTAAACTGTGGTGAAAAAATAAATTCTTCACATCATTATGAACACAATATACCCACAGTAAAACATAGTGGTGGTGGCAGCATCATCCTTTGAGGATTGCATTTTTTTTATAGCAGGGATAAACTGCACAGTTGGTAGAGCTGTTGCCTTGCAGCAAGAAGGTCCTGGGTTTGATTCCCAACCTGGGGTCTTTCTGCATGGAGTTTGCATGTTCTCCCTGTGCATGCGTGGGTTCTCTCCAGGTACTCTGTCTTCCTCCCACAGTTAAAAAAACCATGACTGTCAGGTTAATTGGTTTCTCTAAATTCTCCCTAGATGTGAGTTTGTGCACGGTTCTTTGTCCTGTCTGTCCCTGCGTTGCCCTGCGATGGTGGTGACCCCTCCTGACCCCACTAGGGACAAGGGTGTACAGAAAATGGATGAATGGAAACTGCCCAAATAACATGCAAAGTCCAGTCTGCTGGTGTACCTGACATCTTTGCCAACAGTCATGGCAGCAATGACCTTCTTTACTGCCTCTTTTCTCTTCTCTTTCTTCTCATTGTTTAACTCTGCCTTCAGCTCAAAGATCTCCCCTGAAAGATGAAACACATAGACATGAAAGACAATTACTTTATTTTTATTTTTAAAGTGTTCTTTATCTTTAAGTCTAAAGGAAAAAAAAGTTTTCATAGAAAAAAAAAACAGATCCCTTCTTTAAAGAAAAAAACTGTCTTGATAAAAATTTTTATACTCACCTTTTTTGTTGGTAGTGAAATATTTGGAGTCTGTCATGATGGTGGTGTTTGTTGTCTGCCAGGAACCCAAAGCAAAGATAAGAAATCGTTATAGTTAGTTAATATTTAACTAAAAACTTGGGATGCAGTGCACAATATATTGTTATTAACATCAGTATCGGCTGATGTCACTTACTTTTATAAGCTATATTGATATAGCTTCGACAAAAAAAACTTGACCAATATTAATAACTGATATTTCAATCCATCTTTAGTGTTTCAGAGGGGTGAGGGACGATGGTTGGTCATGTGGCAGCGCAACAGTATGGGGTGTCAGGGAAATGCATATAAAATACATAAATATCATTAGTACTGCCATAATGGCAGTACTAATATCATAATATTAGATATTGGCCCAAATTTTCATGGTCTTGAAAATTGGTCCTCTTGAAAACTATTTTTAAACCATAGCTTATTTTCAACACATCAGCTTGGAATGGCAAAAACATTTTATATCATAAATCAGAGTTGTTTAACTGTTCAGCTTCATTCCATGACATTCTATGCCCAGTAATTTTTAATGTAATATCCAGAAATGAAAAACAATTGAAAAAGAAAATAACATTTTAAATTCAATTTAATTGGCACATTATGTCCTGTTTGTTTTAGCTGCACTTGATTTGAATGAGTGAATTAGAGGTTTGTCTCTGTACATTGAAAAAAAATAACTTCGCCAATATTTTATAAATGCATTATTTAAACATTTATTTCTGTTAACAGAAGGGAATATGTTAATTTTGACTTAACAAAACCCAGACTTCAGTTTCTCTGGAAGTTAAAATACTACATGGGACTAATTTTAAACCGTTTAATAGAAAACCTTCTGACAATCTACACAGGCAGGTTAAGCCACAAAATGTCACAGCTAAATAAACTGTTTTTAGAGTGGTGTTTCCCAAGTGTAACAAATTATGGAGAGAGTAGTAGAAGGAAAACGTATGTAGAATGCGTTACTAAATAAATAACATGTTATTTTCTCAATTTTGTGGAATTTAGCAAGTAGAAATAATTTTGCTAATTCTAACTAAAACAAGAGAAGCTTGGTCTGATTTAACTTCAGACCAAGAAAAAAAATGTGCGCGTGTCTCTTTATTCGGTGTATATAAACTACTGGTTTTAACTGTAGATGTACTTCCAATATGCAAAATGAAAAAACGATTCAACGGATTCAAAGCGAAACAATGTGCTTAGACTGCGGCAGACAAAAATATAAATAATTTTGGTAAACACCAACATTGCCACTCACATCGCTCTCCTTGCTCAATAATGTGGATTACTTTCTCACGTTATTGCACTTTATTGGTACTGCGTCACAGACATGTCAGTGGGGGGAAGGTGGGTAAGGGAGCGAAACGTTGATAACGTTACACCTCACACCTGTGTCTTTATTAAACGGCTATTTCCCTCATCCGTCCACGCCATTATTTTATCCCTACATAATTTCTGTAGCCCCGAATTATTGTGTTTGATGGTTAAAAGGGTTTCAGGTTGTGACATTATTTAACCTTCACGAAATTTCCAGTTCGCAACAACTTATTCCAACCTCTACCCTCCCACCTTGCTAACATTGGCTAGCTGGGGCGCTGAAGTTAGTGTCTGATTAAACACATCAGTAAAGGGCTATTTCGCTGCTTTTAAAACAATCAGCTCTTGTGAGCAATCTGAAATACATTGCCGGGTCATACCCAGACTACATTGTTCTTCACTGCTTATAAAAGTGTGCTTTGGAGGAATCTGTACGGATTCACAATATTGTGATTTATAATCAGGACTCCGTCTGAGGTGAGCTAATTGCCAGAAAAGTGTTTCTTTTGTCTTTTCCCAAATATAGCTTTTCCACCTCCTGTGATTAAGTTATCTTGAAATATAGTAAATATTTCAAGCCAGTTTTGATCATTGCATTTTGAAATATAGTAAATATTTTGAGCCAGTTTTGATCATTGCATTTTGATCTGATCAAAAGTAGCCTAAGTTCCTAACAAAAAGAATGAATTAGCCTTTAAGTCAAATAGAAAGCTCCAAATCGTATGTGAACTTCAGCGTTGTTTCTTAGCTACAAGCTAAGAGCACCGCCATCTCCAGTTACTTTCAAAACTAGTGACCAAAAGCCTTATGTCAGACTAATTTCTCGATTTAATAACTTTTAACCGAGCAGTGCGAAGAGGCTTCAGTTAAAGATTGTGTTAAAATTGACGCAAAACGGGAGGATAGAGAGCAGCGGCCCAGTTCCCATCATCGCTGCTCCTGCTGACAGGACATACGCTAATGCACCAAAGACAATATACAGATCAACACACTGACTGACACAAAAGTCACAAAAATGAAATAGTGTCATAATAATATTTAGCAAAGAGATAATTTACTTACCTTCTAGAATAAGTAACAGACAATTTTCAATGGGGTGCAGCAGGACGCAGGTTGGTCCCTTCCCTTTTTCAGAGGAAGATGGAGAATGGTGCTTTCACAGTCAAGAGAAATCGGATAACTTCCCTTTGTAACTGACGGAAAAGCCTCGGAATTCAGATTTTTGTTCTGTTTTAAGCATACAGAAAAACGTTTGTAGCGCTTGTTTATGACAGCAAGATTGTATACAAATGCCTTATTTTAAATGAGCAATATTTGATTTTACAAATTAGTAGATTTAACAGTTAGTGAAAGTTTTACTAAATGTTTTTAACATTTTAAACAACTCAAAGATGTTTGTTTCCAAAATCTTTTTGCTTGTTTATTTTTAACAACAACATCTCTAGTCTGGGCTCAGAGGTACACAGGAATTCTTATCTTTTTCACATTAACCATATTTTTGCTGTCAGAACTAATGTCCCACGGTTTTGAACGCAACACTTTAAGAACCCGTTTTCATTGGAATGCAAAGTTACGCATATTTAACAGGTTCAAGTCGCGTTTCTTAATGTTTCAGTTTTTTAAAAATAATGACCTTTAATCATAATAGGCCTACACAGTGCACACTTGGATGTGAAAAAAGAAAAAGAAAGACAAAAAATGCCCCAAACTATCTTGTGCAACTCAAGTGAAAAGAAAAAACTTATATCTATTTGTTTGGGAAACAATACTGTGGTTATATAAGTCTGCAAGTCTTTAAATTAATACTTTACTGAAGAACTCTTAGTTACTTTTATTACAGCATTCAGTCTTTGGGGGTAGAAGTCTGAGTATTTTTCACAAAAACTTTTCAAATCTACCAGATTGCAAGGTAATTCTCACAGATTATCAATCAGATTCAGGTCTGGGTAATTCCAAACCTATAACTATCTTCCAGACTTCTATTGTAGGAAGGACAGGTTCTCTTATGTGACCTGCAAACAATGCTAAACACTACTCAGCTCAAAGTTGAAGTCTTTGAGCTTAGATCAACAGCTAATATTGGCAATGTGATGTTCACCCTCAGTAGCTTTCCTGTAAAACTTACTGTATTGTCACATAAATAGATTTTATGTGACAACAGATTGAAAGTGGCTATATTCACAAAGGAAAAAACTACACACAGATAAGCAAATTTTTGTGTTTGTACGTTTATGTCACTAGATCCATAATGTTACAAATTGAATGAAAAATTAATGACAAAAGTATTAGAAAAAGAATATTTTGTCTTTGAAAGTCAGTCCTTTTTTAACCAAAGACTAACAATAACTATGAAATAATATAATGCCAAAGGGAAACAAAAGAATATAAGCAACTTAGTATTCCTTTGCTTACCAAGCTATTACTCAGAACACATTTGTGTTTCTGTATGCACAGATGATATGCTGGCTCTGCTTTCAGCTTCATTTTGACTCCTATGCAGAGGACTCCGGCTGGAGTTGGGCAGCAGAGTTAAGAACATCTCTTGGAAGACTTTCTCTGGCCTCTTGCAGCCTTTTATGAGCCCTCTGGTAGGCCTCTAAAAGGAAACAAACAGGTGCAAGAAAAATCATAATTATTTTATTTTGAGCAATGATATGGAAAGGAGACTTCAAACAGATTTTTAAACCATAAAAATTTCAACTGTAAGGACATATTGATGTAAGCATGTCCTGTTTCTAAGATACATTTTTTCTTAGATTATTTGAAAAAATAAAATAAAATAAACCAATGATGCTGTTAAATTTAAGTCTTCAAATCAGATTTTAATACATAGAAAATATGATGAACTACATTGCACATAACTTCTAGTGCCACAAAATGTCATAGAGCTAACAGATGTTCATTTTTTGTGCTTGAAGCCTCCAAATGACAGAAACACTTCAACTGGTCTCACAGACCCCACAAAGAGGAGAGGAGACAGAAAAGCTAAATTCTTAAATGGACTGAACTTATATAGCGCTTTTCCAATCATTTTGACCACTCAAAGTGCTTTACACTAGATTCGAGTCACATTCACCCATTCACCATGCACACACATTTATATGATATACAGATCAGTAGGTAGTTTGAGATTAAGTGCCTTGCCTAGGGTCGCATAGACATGTAGCAAGAGGAAGCTGGAATCAAACCTACAACCGTCAGATCTCAAGACAACTACTCTACCCACAGAGCCACAGTTGCCTGTAAATTCTTCCGTTTGATTAAAATTAAATATCACATAAAAATCATCTCTGAATAATTGGTGTCATCTCTGCTGTCTTTATACTGACTTAGAAAAATTCTAACTGTTTATAACATACATGGAAAGAGCAGTTTCAGCAACCCAACCACAAATTCCCTAAAATCAAAACTGAAATTCAATGTCAGCAGTTTTTACCCAGAATGCTGCAGACCATTCCCTGCTGGCTAAAACCTCCAAGGTGGTCGACCACTTTCTGTCTTCTCTTCTTCAGAAGGGCAGCATCAGCAAAGGCCCTGAAACCAACAAACCAAATATGCATACATTGAACCAGACATTCAATTATTCTTTGGTAAGATTAAAGTGTGTATTGCATATAGGAGTTAAATCTGACATTTTGTCATTTTATTTAGACTTTAACCATTTATAAATAATAATAATAATAATGGTAAGACCTTTTTTTCATCTGCATGCTTCTGAATCTTCTCTACTATGTGGCAAATATTTTTCTAGTATTTCAGTCAGCTGTTTATTTTGTCACAACTCTAATTATGTGAGTAATTTCTTTAGTTATTGATTGATGATTATGTTTGCTGTCTTGCATGATTCAGCTGGTAGAGCATGGAGTTAAGTAAACAAATGTTAACTTAAGTAATCTGTTTTTTAAAAGGTTTCTCAAGTAGACCAAAGTTTATCTTGCAATGCAAACAGAGCAGCATGGTAATTGAGTTTTTAAAAGTCTGCAAAGCTCACAGCTGCAGAACTGCAGCAAAAAATGGCATCTCCATGACAACTGTCATGATTCAAGTTCTGTCCTGTCCATGCTGTGCTTAAACACTCATTCAGCTCACCGGCCACGCCTAATTGCTTACCTGTTCCACCTGGTCCCCGCCCTACTTAAACACCTCTCAGCCTCTGCCTCCTTGCCAGATTATCGACAGCCACGAGCCAGTAGTAAAGGCACTCACCCATGTGCCTTCTTTTCCAGAAAACTGTCTTCTTCAGAAACCAATTATGATGTTGGTGACCGTGAACTGCTGGCAGTCAAACTGGCACTTGAGGAGTGGAGGCACTGGCTTGAGGGAGCTAAGGAACCCTTCGTGGTTTGGACTGTTCAAAAAATCTGCAGTACCTCAAGTCAGCAAGGAGACTCAACCCCAGGCAAGCCAGGTGGGCCTTGTTCTTCAGTCATTTTAATTTTTCACTGTCTTACAGACCTGGGAGTAAGAACGCTAAGCCAGATGCACTCTCCAGGCTTCATGAGACTATGAAGGAGGGGCATGGGGCTAAGCAAGAGGATTATGTGCTCCCCACATCTGTGCGGCTAGCAGTTTCCAAGCTAGAGCTGGAGCAGACAATAAGAGAAGCCCATCAACAAAGCCCCGTCCCTGAGTACTGTCCTAAAGAGCGACTGTTTGTCCCTGAGCACCTAATTCCTGAGGTACTGTCATTTTGCCATGATTCTAGACTTTTCTGTCATGCAGGAGTCACTAAGACCCTGTTAGTGATCAGAAGTTGTTTCTGGTGGGGAACCATGCTACGAAATGTTACTGAGTTCATCAAGGCTTGCAGAGTTTGCTGTCAGGCTAAACCATCCCGTAGGCCACCCTCTAGACTTCTACGACCCCTCCCTGTTCCACACCGCCCATGGTCCCACATATCCATGGATTTTGTGACTGGTTTGCCCTCTTCCAATAACCATTCTGCCCTTCTCACAGTCGTAGATCGATTCTCTAAGATGTCCCACCTGATAGCACTTCGCAAACTGCCTTCATCCAAGGAGCTGGGAGGGATTCTGGCCCGGGAGGTGTTCCGCCTGCATGGTCTGCCTACTGACATTGTTTCTGACATGGGACCCCAGTTTGTCTCTAGATTCTGGAAGGAATTCTGTGGTCTCCTGGGTATCTCGGTGAGTCTCTCATCAGGGTTCCACCCTCAAATGGAGAGGATCAACCAAGAAGTGGAGACCAAGCTTCGTATGCTCTGTGAACATGATCCCTCTTCTTGATCACAAAACCTACCGTGGGTGGAGTATGCACTCAACTCTCTCCCTTCTAATTCTACAGGCCTGTCTCCCTTTTATACAGTCTAAGGTTACCAGCCTCCTGTGTTGTCCCTTCAAGAAAGGCCCATTAGAGTTCCTTCTGCGCATGCCTCTGCCTTGAAGTGCCAGCAGGTATGGCGTCAGGCCCGCAGGGCCCTTCTGAAGACCTCTGCTTTATGTTCCAGATTTGCCAATCGTCGCAGACTCCCAGCACCCACCTACCTCAAAGGACAAAAGGTCTGGCTATCCACCAAAGACCTCCCTTTGTGGATTGAAAACCGCAAGCTAGCTCCTTGTTTCATAGGACTCTTCCCAATTTTCAAAGTGGTCAACCCTGTGGCTGTTCGGCTTTGAACTTCCCAGGACTCTCAGGGTTTGTCCCACCTTTCATGTGTCACGTGTCAAACCTGTTTTCACTTCACGGTTGGTACCCTCCTCCAGACTCCCTCCTCCCGCCCGGATCATCGATGGAGGCCCCGCTTACACTGTGCGTTGTCTCCTTCGGTCCAGACGTTGGGGTCGGTCCATGCATTACCTGGTGGACTGGGAGGGATACGGGCCAGAGGAGCGCTCCTGGGAGCCGGTCCAACATGTTTTGGACAAATCCCTGATCAGGGAGTTTCATCGGTCCAATCCTGACCAGCCATGTGGTCCTTCTGGAGCCGGACCTTGAGGAGGGGGTACTGTCACAATTCATGTTCTGTCCTGTCCATGCTGTGCTTAAACACTCATTCAGCTCACCTGCCACGCCTGATTGCTTACCCATTCCACCTGGTCCCCGCCCTACTTAAACACCTCTCAGCCTCTGCCTCTTTGCCAGATTATCGACAGCCATGAGCCAGTAGAGATCCAGCGTTTCCTTCCAAGCCTTCAGTGTTTCTTCGACCCTTTTCTGTCCATGGATTGCCCCCCCCCCCCCTGCCAAGCCCTTCACGGATCCCAACTGTTCTGGATTTCTGGACCCTGACCCAAGCTTTGCCTCACGACCACCGAGTATTGCCTGCCCCTCAAGCTAAGTTTGCTCTCTCTGCCCTCCCGTGTATGACCTCTGCCTGATTACTGTCTTAGTCCCTGGGTGTTGCCTCTTGGATATCCTTGTGGAGAGTTTCATTGATTCCACAGCAGCCTGTTCTACCTGGTTCCTCTGCTCCACCTGTCCACTGCACTACAGGTCAGTTAAGCTGAACATTTCTAAGTTACCCCTCTATCAGTGCATCACCAGCCTTCTCCCCTCTTTTCTCAGTGCTGTGTTTGATGATCACATCCTGAGCAGCAACCAGAATCTGAAAATTAAATTAAACTTGTTTTTTCCTTTGCAAACTCCTGTGTGTGGTTGAATTTCCGGGTCCCCACCGAGTGTCCTTATAGACAACCACTAGACACCATCTCTCCTACTATCCTTACTGTGACTGAATGGAGTTTGCTGAATGCTAATGGGAACAGAGCTGGAGCCATGTGGCTCGGTCAGATGAAAGTAACATTCAACTAGTAGCAACAAACACTCTATGTAGGCCCGTTTGACTGAAATAACAGAAAATTTTTAATATAAAATGTATTCATCAATTGATTCATTGTTCTTTTTAGTTAGCTGGATGTGTGGAAGGAGTTTACCTGGCTTGTTGCATGCAGTACAGCCTAAAGGTAACACTTCCTGTGGTTTCAGTGCAAAAGCCAAAGCGACTCAGCCTCTCTCCCTGAAGCCAAACACAAACATAACATTAAACATCTAAACATTGAGGGCTTTAAATCTTTCATTACTCTTGCAAATGTCTGCATTTGTCTTTTTGAAACATAGATACTTTTAAGTTAGAGATAAACAATAAATGTGATCCCCACAACAGTTTTTATTAAAATTAGATGCCAAAGGGTATGTTTAGGAAAGCCTGTAGATCCACTTCGATGTAATATGTAGTCATTTTCCATAAAATAGGATATGTAATGCTTATCCTATTTTATATGTGCTATATATAGTACAGGATATGTGTCTGACAAACAGTTAGGTTTGTTTGTCAGATTAAAAGTACATTTTAAAACTAACAAACCTCTAGCAGGTGTTAAACACCTGCTAGCATTAAACACATGTTTAACTAAGCCCACATTTCTGTATTAAAAAAAGTTTTTCATTTGTCTGTAGTATTTTAAATGTTGTGTTTTCATTTGTTGAAAGTGGAAAATTATGATCAACAGAAATAAAAGCTTGAAAATAGCAGTCTTTATGTAGTTAATCTATATAATGTTTCACTTGGTGACTTCAGTTACTAAAATAAATGAACAATAAATAAATGGAAGATATCTCATATGATGGACTGGACTCTATGTGCAGTTTAACAGTTACAAGTCTACCTTAAACGTCCCTGGTACTCTGACGTAGCTGTTGTCTTCAAGTTCTGCAGAACCTCCGATAAAGAAGCGCCTCAAAGCAGAAACTGTCCCCATCTGAACAGGTCTCCATGTGTGACATGTCACTGTGTGTTTACCTTGCACAGATGCAACAGATATTGCAGACTATTAGAACAAAACATTTCACATCTAAATCATATTTTGCAGTAGTTAATTTATGTTCTGACCTTTACCACATTAATTTATCATATGTAGGTTTTGTAATGTTGCACCATCAAGCCAAAAATGAATAATTAGCATTAAGTTCTGGTAAAATATAAGCAAAGACTTTCACAAGTTGTTAGTAAATGTAAAAAAATAAAAATAAAAATAAAAAAAGGAGAGAGAGAGAGAGAAAAGTTTCACAAATCAGAATAAAAGACTGATCTCAAAAATAGAAAAAGTTATACGTTTTGTAGCTTCATAACCTCAGCCCCAGCTTTTAGTGGAGGATTCATACCAGGCATGTCGGGAAACAGTAGATATCCGTAACCTTCAGTTCGGTAACGCTGCCAGAAGTCAAGGGACAGAACTTTGAAGTAAAGCACTGGCCACTGGGGTATTAATTCTGAAATTAAAAAGAAGTCTTATTTTTAATATTAACAATTTTTAGGTGTTTCTGTATGCTTTGAATTCAGCTGGTATATTTGCTGTTAATAAACTGAATTTTCTAAATGAGGGACAAATAAAGGATTATTCTATTCTATACTATTCTTGAATATTTCAAGACTGACCAACTTGAAATATTCTATTCTATTTCAAGTTATTCAGTCGTTGTTTTATAGAAAGATGTAGTGAAATTTTGAACCTTTGTAGAACCTTTTATACGACTCTGGATATTTTTTACATGAAAACTTTTTCTTTGTGCTTGAAAAATAATCACCATATAAAGAATGCGTATGACTCCATTCTTATTGAAGCAGGGTTGGGAATAACCTTGTAATTAACTGCATCAAAGTCTAAAGAACAAGATCCTGAGCACGGCTAAAAATAACTGTAATTCACATTTTCTGTGAAACTATACATTTTTCTCTTGTTTGCTCACATTATTTTCTTCACCTTACAGCTGAAATTTGGTGGAAGCAGTCATGATAAAGTGAGACAGATTTGTAATAGAAAAAACTGCTTTGCTATGTTTTATATTTTCTAGCAAATAAATGTAGATCAAGCATATCAATAATATCCAGATATCCAATCTACATTCACTACAAAGGAAGTTTTTCAACATCATTTAAAAAAAAACAAAAAACTTTATTTGCATGTGAAGGTGAGATGCAAAAAGACCAGAAATGTATTTAACAAAATATTTATGTCAGTGTACATGGGGCAATTCTCCTTCATGCTTTAAACCACATTTTTGTGTTGTTTATGCAAGAAATAAATTCAAAGGGCTGCTGACCTTCGTTCTCTTTTTCACTCATATGAAAAGCCTCAAAGCTGAAAGGGTAGCTGAAGAACGCTATGTTTTCCTGTTGACAGATTTCAAATGACAGGTTTTAATACATTTCTTCAGTGATTCTCTAAAGTTAATAAATAAAGTACACACCTTCCCCAGTGATTTGGTCCTGCAGGTCTGAGTAACCCCTGACATCGACTGGAACGGTAAGCTGGACCAATCTTAAACACATATCAAGTAAATAATGCAGCAGATAATTCAATATTTAAGCAAAATCTTTCACATGTGAATACAAAAACCGAACTGGGCACAGATGTTCCTAGGACTCTGCTTTTTTGAAGAAAAAAAAAACACATAGCCACTGAAAGTTTAAAGATGGTTGTCATAATCATTAAGAAAATTGTATTTTTGCACATAAAAAATTAGCAGAAGCTAACCACTAAACCACTAAACAAGCAAAACAATTAGTGAAAGCTAATGCTAACCATTAAGACAACTGCCTCTCAGTCTGTGTCACACATCTTCATCTTCTTCCAGTTGATGACTACTGGTGTGAGATTCGCAAACAGCAAAGTCCTCCAGTTTCTGATTTTGCTACATTTAAAGTTGTATGAATAGGATGACTTCACCAAAAACATCTGATGTGACATAAAGTTAATTCAAGTCATCAAAATGGGTAACGTTTTCTGGCAATAATTTCTGACTCGTAAACCTCAACCATCTTGAAAATTGACTTTCATCCTGAAATTTAAGTGGCTAAAGGGAAATATTAGAAAACACATAACCTGAGGGGTGAGCACAGAAATTTTTATGCTATTATCCAGACTTGAATGATCTTTGCAGTAATATGCTGCTCTAAAAGTAACCTGGTAAAATTAAACCTCAACACGATCACAACCAAAAATACATACTATATGTGACTCACTATTTGGCAATTCCATGAAGAAGTTGATGTACAAGTTATCGTATTCAAAGTCGTTAGCCGACACTGGAAAGAAGAAAGATACATGGGAGTTTCAAAGTATAAATGTGAATCTCCATAATAAGATCCAAACACCTTTCCTTACCTATCTCTCCGTGCAGCAGGTAACGTAGGATACCTACAGGAGGCTGCAGGACAAAGCGCAGATAATATTTAATCTACTGTATTATACTAATTTTGAATCAATACCTTCAAATATTACAAAATATTTTTAAGGTTTGGACCGTATGGCCTGAACTGTTCAATCAACAACACAAGTGTTTCTTCTGTTAATATGTATTTTACCATTTCAAAGTCCTGTCCTACAAGGCTGTTGAGGTACTCCTTGTGTCTGCTATACAACTGCAAGCAAACAAAAGAGAATGTATTAATATATTGGTTCTTTGACTCCAATAATGCAGCAAGTGAACACAAATAATCTCATACATCTTTGTACATGATTTGCTCTCTCTCTCGCTCCTCTGGTTTCATCACTCTGGATGCGTTCTCCAAAGTTAAGCGCCATACTTCTCTCTTCTCCCCATCTGTTACAATCCTGCAAAACAGAGCATCACTCTGACTTTTAGCTGATTTCCTTAACATTGTTTCTTCAATGAAATTCTCAGAATTTTTATTTGCTTTGCTTTGCAAAAATATTCATGAGCCTTCTTCCACATATTTCCCAGGACTTTGATACAAGTAGTCAACTTGATTCAGTAGTCAACTAAAAATTAGTTGACGACTGAAGGTAAGTGGTTGCAATGGATCTAATTAAAGGGTACCACAGTAAAAAGGGTGGATATGAGTGAATGTCACAATTTTTCAATTATGATTTGTAACATTTTTAGAAAACTATTCTTCATTTTCCTTCCCCTTTACAATTCTGAGTTACTTTGTGTGGGTACATCACAGAAAATCCCAGCAAAACACACTGGAGTTTTTGACAACATGTAGAAAAGATTAGGAGGATCCTCCTTGTCTTTCCTTTTGCTATGATGTGTTGTAAACTTGCCTGTAGGGCTCTCTGCCTTTGTTGAAGTTGGGTTTTACAATGATAGTTCCACTACCATCGGTTTTTATGGTTGCCAGCAAACACTCATTCTCTTTCTGGCCCAACCTGAGACAGCAGGTGCAAAGAATATGAAATAATATTCACAATAGGCACTCTCAGTAAGTTGATTGGTGAAAAGTGATGATGGTAAAATCATCACCACTTGATATGCTTGAACTTGAAACATATCAGTTTTCATATATGATGAACATATCTCATAGTCTTACTTTCCAGGTGGGCCCAAGTCACCCATGATGTGCATGGTCTGCATGGCGTTATTTACCACATGACTGCTCTTGACAAACTCATCTGTGGGATCCCAGTTGATGATTCTTGACTTAGTGATGCTACTATCCCTATAAAAACAATAGATATTTTTGTAACATTGGACTTTTCACATCCATTTTTTTCAGGCAAAAATTTGAGCATTATTTTGTTTAACCATTTTATGTTTGCCTGCGCTGGATTTTCACCTACATGGTGCGCCTCTCTTGCCGTCTGTGTCTGACACTGGCCATCCTCTCAGCCAGAAAGGTGGGACTTGATTTGGTCGTGGAGACCAAGTCATTGTGCTGTTTTCAAGACGGAAATCAAAGACAAGATCAAAGCTATCAATCAAAAATATAAACTATGCAGAGATGCAGAGTATAGCAAACAGTTAAAACTAATTCGATCCAACTTCTGGAAGAGTATTTTATTCAATAACAATAATAATAATTAAAAAAATTTTTTTTTAAAGAAATTCACCAGTTGGTGGAGTGGGAAACAGTTGGTGTATCGATCGTGATCAGTGTATGTGAAAATTCTCTGATTGCGTCGCCCCTTGGCCTTGTTGAGAGCCCTGATTTCTGAGTGATACTGGCGGTCCAGCGGAGTCTGACAGGCTGCCTCGTTCTGGAACAGTTCCACTTCATACTGGAACCACGGACAGAAACATGAGGTAGGAGCTAAGGTCATGTGGCAAAAAATAGGAGACCCTATGATACCATGTGGTTTTTATGACATGTTTAGAGACTGTGATATTTAAGATACATGTCAGCAATACTGAGTACTATAAATAATCAAGAAACTCAAGTCAATTACCATAAAATATTTTGTAAAATGCAATAAAAGTGACGAGGAATAACCACAGCTGAAGACTTTAAGGAGGTTTAAAGATGTCTCAATAGATACTCACAAGTGAAGGACATTTAAAACAACTGTCATCCTGTCCAGTGGTCCAGACAGTGTTAGTTTGGACACCAAAACAGAGGACATGTTTTGTATAAACCAAATACAGAATTAAAATTTAAAAAAGAACAGATTGGAACTTAAGGAAAATCATTGAAGTAGCACTGAAGTTGATGAAGCACAAATGATGGAACATGGGTTAAATTATAAAATTACTTTGATTAAATTGTACATTTTTGAATTTTAGCAACTCTTTACAACATAATTTGTAATGTGTAAAACATGTAGAATATTTGTCCAAATACCAAAAAGGGCATATAATCAGGTGTTTTGCTAGACCAGTTGTTGGTTTTCAGGGACAAACACACTAAACCACTAAAACTTCTACCTGGCTGAAGAGTTTCTCCTGCCAGCCAACCACTACCTCCTCTTCATTGTCGCCTGTCAACAAAAAACGAGATACCAAATGACTGAGATCCACTCTCATTACAGTGACTAAACATCCTCTGATATGCTCTTGACCCATCACTATTTGTCCGTTCCGTAAAGTAGTTACAGTACCTGTCTGGCCCTGTGAGGTGAGAGTCTTCAGCTCAATATCCTTCCTGCATTTCTGGGACAAAACCTGGTGCTGGAGGTGCTGTGAGAGGACCGCTGTGGAGGTCACCCTCTGTATACGGACTCTGGCGTGCGAACAGAAATGTGAATACCATGGAAACCGACCTTTATCAGTCACATTTAACAACTTTATTCAAGAAGCTACTTACTTTATTTTTAAGTTTTTGATGGCATCCCGGGAGCGATAAACAGCATCTCCGGTGTGTGTGTTCCAGCACTCTGCCATTATCAAACAATTACAGCCACCAGTGTTCTACATTAGCCAGTCAATCCGCATCAACTTAACATTTGCTAACCAGACACACTTTATAGGTGGAAGGTCTATAAACTAAATACTCGATGAGGTAGTTAATCAGCACAGCAGCTAAAGGAAGAAGATTCCGAATGTTCGGCACAGATCACCGTCAACTAACGGTTGTCGTTTCCATAGAGATTTTGGGTGGGGTTTTTTCTTCGTTTAAAGTATGAAGGTTTGCTTGAGATCTCCATTGATCATTACTGCCATCTACTGATCTGGATGAAAATCTAAGAAACGCCAATAAAAAATAATCCCTAGCGGGGTCGGGAGGTGCTGGTGCCTATCTCCAGCTAACATTCCGGACCAGAGGCGGGGTACACCCTGGACAGGTCGCCAGTCACAGAGCCAGACAGGACAAACAACCATGCACACACACACTCACACCTAGGGAGAATTTAGAAAGTCCAATTAACCTGACAGTCATGTTTTTGGACTGTGGGAGGAAGCTGGAGAACCCGGAGAGAACCCACACATGCACAGGGAGAACATGCAAACTCTAATAATTATTATTTATTTAATAATAATAATAATAATAATAATAGGAAATTTGTTATATTTGTTCAAATTATTATATTGATGCTAAATGTTCCCTGAGGTATGAGCATATTATATTTGGTTTTCATGGTAAGAATACAAATGCAGGCAAAGGAAATGGTTAAGGAAATCAAACTTTATTTATCCACTATTTCCAAGAGTATGAAAAAAAGGTGTAAACACAGAAAATTTTGAACAAAACATTTATTCACAATGATATACTGCACAATTAAAAATACAATTAAGCAAAAATATCACATCAGGACAAGCTTAAAACTGAATTAAATAAGATGCTTGTGAAATGTGAGTTCTCCCTGAGTGGATATATTGCACAAAATCCCATTGAAGCCCCATAGCTGCAGTAAATTCTACATATGCCCAGACCAAGAACAATATTATGAAGAACACTGACCACTTTAGTGACTGCCAAACATGATGGTGGCAGGTGTGTCACTGCCAGTGGTACTGCTGCAGTGGAAAAACTGAATAGAATAAGAACCATACTTTCAAATCTTTTACATCTAATCCTCAAATCAACAACTACCAAGTTGAAACTTGAAAATGGTTGTTCCAACAAAATCACAATAACAATGCTGGATTTTCTAGAACAATATTATGATGGGACCAGTCTTTTATGGTGGGGGCACAAAATAAACAAATAAAACAAATACAAACAACAACAACAAAACAGGACAATATTTCACTTAATTCCTTAATCAAGTAAGGTAAAGAGCCACTTGCAGCTCTGGACCTTGAAGTTCAGACTTGGTTTTGGAAGCAGACTGACATTAGACTTCTGTAAAGGCTTCAGCATCAAACTCATTAAAATGTATGAACTACCTTGCCATGTCTGTGTCATAAAATCAACCACGACAATTTAGCTCTGCAATTTCTGATAAAAAGAAAGAGCCAAACTATATTTTAAGCAGAATTTTGCCTGAAGCTTGTTCGTGGCTATAAAAATGTTGGTGCGCCTATATGAACTTATATAATTTGCCCCCCCATGAATTAGGATTTGCAAAAAATTTATATTTACGCACCCAACTCTTCTTTTAAAATACATTTGTAGTTGGTTGTGTAATCATTTAATCTTTGACAAAAAAAACAGTTCAAAGGCATTACAAAAAGCCCAACTTTAGTGACATTTATGCCAATGATGAGCATATCAGCATACTTTGCCCAGTAGGGGGCAGTAGTTCACCCCCAACCTCCACCACAGAAGAAGTAGCGGAGGCGGGTTGTACTTAGCGCGGGTGGACTGTTACTGCTGATGTGTCGTCGTGTTGTTCAGACATTATAACATTAGTCTGCAGTATGGCTTCGTTTGTTACCGAGGTGCTCGCCAGCTCCGGGAAGCTGGAGAAAGAGGACCTGGCCAGCAAAATAAGCAGGATGTCCCGGAAGGTGGAAGATACCAAGGTAGTTTTTTTTCTGACTAGCTTTAGCCGCTGCTAACATTAGTGTGAAATAAAGTTTGAACTTTGATTAGATGTGAACACCTAGCTGTTAGCTGAGCTCCGTTGAGAGATTTAAAGTAACATTAATCTCTCAGAAAGTAGTCATAGAGTTATTTAACAGAATTCAGTACATCTACAGGACTGCCATGATGTTATAAAAGGTATAAAACATTTTGTTAATTGTCTGTTTGGGTGTCCTTGAATGCAGGTTTTTCAGCCTTGCTGCAAAAATGTTGCACTTCTCACTATTTCATTAGTTTTACTATATTTTTACATTTAAACAAATCCATTTCTGAAAATTTAATGCAAGTATTTGCTGAAGAGGCAATTGAGGTTTTACAGATGCTCTGATCATATAAACTACCGTAGTTTCGTATGTCTTTCTTCCTGAAAGACCAAATTTGTAGAGTGAATGACAACATTCACCAACATGGATGGACGCTACATTCAACTTTGTATTTCTGTTATATGACTGCTGATGCACTAAAGTCCTCTTCATCAAATTTCTCTGTGTTCTAATGCAGGAGGAAGTGTGCGACATGATAAACAAAAAGTACAGTGAATTTCTCCCAAACCTTCAAGCATCAGAGGACCTGATGCAGCAGGTTGATATGGTCTCTAAAGAAATGGAAACTCTTAAAAACTGCATTGAATTTGAGGTATAGATAAAATTTAGTCCAAGTGACACTCTACTCTATGCAGCATTGTGACTATTAAGCTTTTTCTTGTGTGGATTTAGGTGCAGCAGAACATCCATGTGGCAGTGAATGAATACATTAAGCTGAAGCAGCAGCTGGAGAAGAACACAATGATCATAAAAATGCTTGAACATTTAAAAGAGGTACATGGTATTTGTTGAGCTTTTCTGCTGGATGTTGCAGCCTTTGATTCATTTTACTACTATTATTTTTTTGTGATTCAGTTTCACAGTGCGATGGAAGACTTCAACAAAACACTACAGGAGAAAAAGTATGTCGATGCTGCCACCCATCTGGAAAAAGTAAGATCTGCTTTCCTTATAGATTAAATGTTTAGATGGTGATGCAATTGCTCAACCTGTAGGCATGATTTGTTTTGCAGGATTATGAAAAATAAAATATTCTTTAATTCAGCTTCAAAATATTTTATAAAATTAGCTGAATTATTAGCTAAATTTCTTGATTTTTTTTTCTTTCTTTTTTACATTTTTCTAAAGAAAAAAGAAATTTAAGCTGTTCCAGACTCTCCCATCTTCTACAAAATACAAATTCCAAAGTTTTCACATTCAGCTCTTTTTATTATTAAATTACATTGAAAGGACATCCCTTATTTCTGCTTGCCACACCATTACTTTGGTTTTTGAATTCCTAGTTGATAATCTGACAGCTAAGTGCAAGTTGATTAAAGTCACACAGTGTTTGCTGGGTTTTTCTGTTCTGTGTTGTGCACAGACTTTATGAAGCCGTATTTCTCTTTATGTTTGTGTGTGTGTTAACTTTTCAGGCAATAAATGCCTAACGTTAAAAGCTTAATCACTAATTATGTTAAATCGTTAAGCTTTTTCTAATATTTAAATTAATATCTCACTGCTTCATTTATTGAAAAAAAATCAAGGTCAGAGGTACTTCAGCTTTCAACTAACTATTACAACTAACATTATTAATTAAAATGAATTTACAAAAGGAAAAAAGGGAAAAACCTGGTTGAGTATCCATGTGAATATTGAAATTACAGCTGCCGATCATACATTTTTTTTAACTAAATAAAACATTCATGTATATGGATCATCTTCCTGTACAGGCGTGGAAAAACGTGGATTCACTGAAGGATTGGAAAACATCCCAGGTTCCTCTGCTTAGTTCCCTGAGCTCTGAGCTGACAGTGCAGAGAGAGAATTTAATTTACCACCTGGGAGACGAGTGGAAACGCCTCGTCATCTGGAGAATACCGTCCACAAAGGGTGAGACATTTTTAGTTGGAGTTGGTCTAGTGGAAAAGAGCTAAGAAATTCTCTCTGTTTAAATATTTCCAATATTTACCCAAACTGTTGTGTACAGTTTCGAATATACCTCTTTGACTATCTGTGTAGCAGTAGTAGTGATGGTTGAAAGTTTTTCTTTAGAATTTGCAGGTCCGAAGACCTTCCATAAGGTAGAGCTGGTGCTGAGTGAAGCCTACAGTAAAGATCTTGAGCAGAAGCCAACCCCTCTGCTGTGCTCCGTCCTGCAAGCTCTAGCGATCCAGGGAGACCTTCAGAACAAGATCAAACTCTTCAGTAAGAACAAGCAACATTTTAGAATTTTCTGTGTATTTGCACAGGTTTGCATAAGCTTGGAAAAAGGAAATAGAATGTAAAAATGCAACTCAATACATGGAATGCATGTATTCCCTGATCCTCCTGTCTAGACATATATGTTTAAACCAGCTATGTCCAAAGTGTGTCCCGGGAGCCACTTGTAGAGTTTGAAATTGTTTTCTTCAGCTCTTGACCACCAGCCAAGAGTGGGAATGGACAACAAAATAGGTCGCAACTTGTCTAAACATGTACCTCTATCTGTTTGCCTTTTTCAGTCTTATTTTCTCCATACATCCTTTTATTCTTCCATCTGTCCATCCTTCTTTCTACTTGTCTGTTTTGACTTTAGTTATTTTTCAATAAAGTAGTTGCTCGACAGCTGCAAATGTTCAAGTTTGGAACTTTGACTAGAAGCTATGCTGATGAAATCTTTTTATTTTGTTTTTGTGCTGCACATTCAAGCTTTTTTCATTTTTTCTTTTCAGGTCAGGTTCTGTTGAAGAACATGCTGAAGCCGCTGGTTATGTATGCATCCCTTGAGCTTATTGTGTCCGAGCAACAAGGTGAGGGAACCATTTTGGGCCTGGAGTGTTTAGAGGAGGAGAACAAGGAGCGATCCACTCCTTCTCAAGTCTACAAGAAACTACTGCTCTTGTTAAAGACCCTACACATGCACCTGCTGGGTAGAAAAAGGCATATAATGATATTATATTTTTTATCTTGAGATAGTCTTAGGCTAAAATCAAATTGCTGTTTTGTTTTTTTTCCATAAAGATGTTTCCATTGGAGATAAAAAGCTCTCTGCTATCCTTGGAGAGTTGGTTTGGGAGGAAACATCAAAGTGCATCATCCATGACTGTCTTGTGTACTCTATACCCACCAACAGCAGCGAGCTTGAAAGATACAACATTGTACGTACCCAAAACACTTCAACTCTGCCTCTTTATTGAATCATGCTTTTGACTGAATCACATTTTCTGTGTCCAAGGTGATTAAAGAGACGGAAGCATTCGAGGAGACTCTGAAGAATATGGAGTATCTGCAGCTCAATTCCACAGATCTGTTCAAATACGCCAGAGATGTCAACTGCCACTTTGCCAGCAAGAAGTGCAGGGACGTCATCGTAGCGGCGCGCAAGCTCATGACCTCCAAGATGCACAACACGGTTAAAGTACGTTTCCATCAACAGTCAAGGTCAGGTCTGCACAGGAAATGGAGGTTTATAATGTATGAATATAGTGCTGTAGATGCTAAGGACTCAATTATAAGAGTTAATTATAATCAACTCTTATTCCTTGATTGTGGAATGCAATTCTTAATGAGTAAGAGTAAATAATCAACTCTTAATTATGGGAAAAATGCACTTTATCAGATTTTAAACTAATTTAGCAATCAATTAATTGTTTACTAACTGGACTAAACAGATTCAAAAAGAAGCAATATGCTGAAAAAAAAACAGTGCATTCAGAGCAGCAATTAAACCTAAACTGTACAAAGAAATATATACATTTAGAATTTAAGATAAAACACCGTTATATGTAAATATGTTTTACCCAAAACTCCTCAAGTGGCAGTTTTAGCTTGATCTGGTTTAAAATCACTAAAGGAATGTTGTATTGCATATTAGGCAAAAGAAAGTTTGTTTTCTTAGCTCAAATGAAATTGAATTGTTTATTTGCATATTTTAATATAGTCCTAATATTGAATAAAAATGTTTGAGGTTTTATGGAAAATTTGTAAAATCTGCCAATTATTTTATTTGATTAATCATCAGAATAATCAACTCCTAAAATAATCATTCGTTGCAGCCCTAATTCTCATACTTATTTTTAATGATTAAGTTTACAAGTACAGATGATGAAAAAGACAATAACAACAAGACGGAAGAGGGAAAAAAATGTTACGAAAGCATTAAAAGTGAATCAAGCAATGTGGCACAGTTCCGCCTGGACTAGAATTGAATCTTGATTTAAAAAATATGTGGGAATTTTTCAGCAGCATCCTCACATTGTTTCCCCCCTGTCAAGTTCCTGTAGTCTGTTTCTCTCAGTAGCTTCGATTCTTTTCTCCTCCATTAGATCAGCCCTGAGTCGAAACTGCGGCTGCCCAAACTCCCTCCTCCCGGTTCAGAGGTGAAAGTGAAGCAGGAGGTGGTGAAGGAAGAGGTGTCGATGGAGAACTCCAAGCAGTTGTCTGCCTGCAGTCTGGGCCTGCCAGTCTGTCGCATCAGTGAGTCTGTGCAACAGCTGATGGAGCTGGCTGTCAACACGCTGTGTGAAGCTGTAGGAAGCTCCACTCAGTGGTAAGTTTTAGAGACTTTAACTGTTTAAATGCAGCCGGCCTCCTCTTGGGAGAAAAACCCAGCTAATATGTCTCTCTGTTTTTCAGCGCCTTGCAGCTCTTCTTCACAGTGAGAAACATTTTCCAGCTTTTCTATGATGTTGTGCCGACATACCACAAGTAAGAATGCTTCTGTCCCAAGTCGCATAAACCAAGTACTGTCTCTGGAGAGATGAATGTTTGTAATTTTACTTTTTTTAGGGAGAACCTACTCAAGTTTCCCCACCTTGCTGCTGTCCAGCACAACAACTGCATGTACTTGGCGCACCACCTGCTCACACTGGGGCACCATTTTCGAGCCCACCTGCCACAGCCCCTCAGCGAGGGCGTTGCGACTTTTGTTGACATGGTGCCTGGATTCAGAAAGCTGGGTGAGCCAGCAGTTAAGAAAAATATAGACATTAGAGGTGTGCCGATTGATCGGCCACAGATCATATTTGGCCGATTTCCATGAAAAAGGAGGCAAAGCGGTGCACATCATGCTCACCCGGAAGAGCATGATGGTCCTAATAGAGCATGATGATCAGAAAGCTAAACAAATAACCTGTAAAACAATTCAAGTCTTTGAGCTGCCGGTGTAAGACGCTGGTTCTGCTCTCGCTCTTGGACCGCCGCTACGCGCTACTGGTAGTAATATTTCACAGATGGAGAATACAACTTTTAGACATCTGGATAGAATATTAAGACTGGAGAAAATGTCCTTTCCCTTCTTCTCCACCAGACAGTGAACTCTCACACCGAACGTCTGCTTAAAGCTGCAGCATGTAAATTAAAGAAAAAGATTTTAGATATGTATTAAAATATGTCTATTATGTCTAAATTAGGTGAATTTATTGCCAGATAATTTTTCCATTTTGCCAGATAATATAGTATCATTTATACCTAAAGCGAAAAATTAACAGCCATTCCAGGCGATCAGCAATGATCGGTGATCGGCAGAGATCAGCCTCATGGATGATCGGTATCGGAATTGGCAACAAAATTCCTGTTCGGAGCATCCCTAGTCTTACATTTAATTCATAATGGTCTTAAAAAGTCTTTATAATGAGTTGGTGTTTAATGCAGAGATATCTAAACATTTTGCCAGCTTGTCAAGAAGAGGGCTTCGGTTTTCTAACTTTCTAGAAAACAAGTAAAAAATCTTGCCATTAAAAACTTCCTGAAAGTTTATTTGTATATTTGTGGAGCCACACACATTTAGATCTGCACAAGCTTCAGACTGTCCTCTGTTTGTTAGGTGCTCAGTGCTTTTTGGCCCAGCTGAACGTCCAGAGAGCTGAACTCCTTGAGAGACTGTCCACGGCCCACAACTTCTGCAACCTGGACGATGAGGACAACTACACTGCAGCTAGCAAAGCAGTAAGACAGGTGAGAGAGAGAGAGAGACCTGTATCGGTTCAGCGTGTCTAGTGAGATTTTATTGTTTCATTTTGCAGCAGGTTTATGTGGGGATGTGACAATGTAAATAAGGCATTGTCTTGGCTTACTGTCGGTGTCCGTCTATGTCGTACGGGAACAGTTTTATATATTTATATTTTATGAATAAACTTCAAGCTCTTGTACACAATAAATGTACTCCTGATACGTGGAAAAAAATGCTATTTTATTATGTAATGTTTTTTCATTTATACACGATTTCTCACTAATTGCTGATGTATTTGTGTATGTGCAGGTGATTCATCAGCTGAAGCAGCTGGGAACTGTGTGGCAGGACGTGCTTCCTGTCAGCATCTATTGTAAAGCCATGGGCAACCTGCTCAACACGGCCATCACAGAAATTATTACTAAAATCATGATGCTTGAGGTTTGTTTTTTTTTTGGTTTTTTTTTATGCTGTTTACATTTATGTGTTGTTGACATGTGATGTACTAAAGGTGGGTTAAAAGTTAATTTAAATTACTGTATGTTGTTCTTAATTCACGGTGAACCAAATATTGCTAAGATTAGTCAGCTTCAGACCAAAAGGATTTGTTGAATTCTAAGAAGGCAAGATTCCTTTTCGTAAACTATATAAAATATATGGAGTTAAATAAGTAGCTTAGAAAAATGCTCACAATTTTCTTCCTAAGATTGTACTTAGTTTATTACATTTTGCTATGGAATTTACTTTAAAACAAGAAAAAGAAAAAACCTTTAAGTAAAAGTTTACTGTGTTTTCCGTATTGTAATGGCCTTCTGCTCAAGTCTTCATTGTAATATGTTTTTATTACATTTTTAGTGTAACCTCATTTAGAAAATTGACACCCAAGTCTTTTATTAAATGTATAAAAGAAAAACTCAAAAATACATGCTTTCATAAGATCTTAAGACACTTTATGACAAACTTACCCACATATTGAGTACATTTAATATTCCAATACAATGAGGAAAACGGTTGGAATTTGATTTCCAGGTCTAGATAAGTAAGGGAAAGGACATTTTCTCCAGCCTTAATGTTCTATCCAGATGTCTAAAAGTTGTATTCATCCTTTCAACTATCTGTCATCTAGCATATAGAACTAATTGGGGTTTTATGTGCAGGACATTTCCTCTGAGGATGGAGAGCACCTCCATACCCTATGCCAGACCATCATTGAGGAAGGCCCGCTGGTTTTCATTCCCCTGGCTGAGGAGAACAAAAATAAGAAGTATCAGGAGGAGGTGCCACTCTACGTGAAGAAGTGGAGCGCTTTCAAGGAGCTCGTCATTGTGCTACGAGCCAACCTGCAAGAGATCGTTGACAGGTTAGAACCGCTAAAGTCGTGACAGTACAAAGAGAATTCATTCTGAAAGCACAAGCTGAGGCTTTGATCTTTTTTTTAAATAGGTATTGATAAGGACAATGTTAAAATATTTAAAGAATTTATTTAATATTAAGTGAGTTCAAACATTAAAAAACTTTTTTTCTACTTAGTTGGGATTAAAGTAATTATAAGGCTGTATAAATTGTGTAAAAATTAAATTAATTGACCCAATGTTTTGCCTGTCACAATAACAAATATACTGTAGCTGGACAATAAATTATCCGTGAAATTATTGTGACAAATGATCTTGTCATTTGAGATCATTTTTAACTATTACAATAATGAAGGCATAATAATGCAAGAGCATTCTGTTGGAGATCAAAAACCTTAATTTTTAAAGACCATCTAACTCAGGAACTGGAAAACATTTTAAATATTCAAAATAAACAAAACACCCCAATAATTAAAATGGATTATGAAATCTCTGTAACCAAAATTAGTTTTAAAAATGTCCCCTTAGACATGGGAAACAGGCAAAAGTGACAAGTAGTGCAAACTATCTGCTTCCTACTGAGAGTCAAATGTTTGGAGCATTTTTCAAAATAGCAGCTTTTTAACAATATTGAAGACGAGCATCTTTCTAATGATTGTTGTCTAAAAGTAAATACTCAAGCTCATTTTAATTTATCATGTGATTAATTGGTTTATTGTTTATCATTACAATCTTTCCAGTGGTGTTTCTTATGGAAAGTAAACTCACAAAAACCCTTTTTTCCCCCTCCAATTTTGACTCTTCTTTCTGGGATTCTTCTCCTCAGATGGACTGATGGAAAGGGTCCACTGGCTGTAGAGTTCTCCAGTTCGGAGGTGAAGAGTCTGGTCCGAGCTCTCTTTCAGAACACTGAGAGGAGAGCTGTTGCTTTAGCCAAGATCAAATAGACTAATGGAAAAACAACAAAAGCACCAAGCAGACTGTTTTGCACCTTTTTGCTGAGTGGAAAATCTGACCTTACTTTTACTCATTGTTTCATGTAAAACCTTCACCTACATGAAAGATTAACAGATCATCCATGTCAATTTCTTGCAAATGACATGAAACTGAATTCTTCTGTAATGTATTTAAATAAACCCAAATACTGTACTTCTTTTCAACTTGACCTTGTACTCTCTGTTTTCCTCATAAATGAGAATGAGAAACAACCCAGTTTTGGACCTTGAAAGAAAATGTTTTGTTCTGCCTACTTTTCTTAATAATGTGGTCAGACAACATATTTGGGTGTAATCGAATGCTTGAAACTCATGAGTTGGTGTTGGAAAGGAATGCTGGGATTGATTATTTTATCATGCATCTATTGCCTAAATCTATTTAATATTTTCCATTGTAAGGCAGCACTACTTTCTGATGTGACATCAGAATGACAATTAAGGACTTACACAGATCTGCTTCAACCCTAAGGTACACTTTCATAGGCATGTTCATTGATTCACAGAATTATATGCAAGTATGTTAATGTCCATCTAACTTTCTAGGAAGGAGATGGGTTCTGAGTCCCAGAGTTGAACATGTTTTGCATGTTTGGTTTATGCTGACTGAAGATATCGTCATCCACAGTGAAGCAAATGTTACATCATTTTGAGCTGCAAGGCCACTCAGAGGACAACAGCATTACACCAAAAGTAACATGAATGCAGATTACATTTTACAAATGCACACAGTGACAGCAAAATTTTGGAGATGGGGCCTGTGGGTTCATAAAATTAAAATTGAAGTATTTGGGCATAAACAGACTTTGACCCTCACTTAACTAATATTAAAATAGATCACAGAATTAAACAAGTTTATATATATATATATATATATATATATATATGGATTAAACTATTTAACAGTTGTAAAAAAGACATTCTTCAAAAGGTTTAAAGTGCTTTCATTCATGTCTGTGATTCCTGGCTTTGCTCGGTAGAGGGCGCTGGCGCACCGAAACTTCCCAAAGCAGCATGAAGAGATATGAGAGTCGTCGGGCGGCGCGCTACCGCCATGTCACCTAGAGAGAAACATTTAGCGCTTTTCTCTGTTTTATGCTTAGTTTTGCTAGTATTTTATTATATACCTATCATTATTTACGGAACTTTAATTCTATCAGTCTGCTGTTTTGCCTTTTACTATCGCAGTGGAGAACATCTACCCGCCAGGTTAGGCCCGAATCCTCGGGGTGGGCTACACATCCCAGCCGTGTTCCGGGGCTGGTTGCCGGGCTTGGAGACGACCGGCGTGTCGCTGGCTGCACGGGGAAAACCGAAAAGGAGCATCAGCAGCTACAAAGCTGAGCACAGAGAAACAGAGGGACACTTCAGACAAAGACCTAGTGAAACCGGGATTTATCGAAGAGAAGCCTTGTCAAGCGACTCATTTCTTTTCAGCCCCCGGGATTTTCTCATGGGGAGTTATATCGGGAAACCCGAAAGTCCAACCGCCGACTCTGGGAGGCCAAGAGTCGGGAGAAACCCCCGAGAGCAGCTGCGGGAAAGGCTGGCCAGATCCAACCATGCTGTCTATACCCCGAACAGAAGACTTTCATTCACTGGGTAATTAAACAAGAATATAAAGACGTGTCTACCTCCTCCTTTAGAATTTCTAACCCATTCATCCTCGAGATGAAAGTTTATTGGCGGGTTTAAATTTGCTCACTTTCACTTATATTGGATTATAGCACACAGATAAGGCTCGCATGTGCAGAAACGTAACAAAAACGCTTTTAAAACGTGGCAGTAAAAACCTTTTTGAAATATTAATCAAATTGCGAACTTTTGTTGCTAACTAGGGTTAGGCAAAAATACAACTTTTTAATTTACTTTCTCATGAAACTACTCAAACTCGATGGATATAAGCCTTTTACCATTCTAATGTGTTGCATAGTAAAAGTCAAAAGCAGAAACGAGAAGACAAACCATTTTTCTAAGAAATTTTTTTTGAACTTCCAAACCCTCCTTTTTTGTTTTTGTTAAGAAGTTAGTCACAAGCTGCCTCTCATTTCTTCAAATGTTGCTCCCAAGCTGTTCCAAAAATAGATAAATCAATAATTAAGTGGTATAATTAAAAGTAAACTATGTCTATCAAACTGTTAGCCCTTCATATTACTCAGTACTCGTGAAGTAGCTCTGAGTTGCGAAAAGGTTGTGAATCCTTATCTGGAGTGATTTAAGAAGGTCGTGATCTGATGAAGTGATGCCTGTAGAGACATCGCTATGATCTGAGGTTGCTGCAGTTGGTCATAACGTTCAGCAGCGTTATGAAGTCAGCTTAACATACTGAATGACCAGGTTATTCCAGCAATTTGATAGTAAATAGTTTGACATAGGTAGTCTGTATAGAATATATTATTTGAGATGAACCAATCAGAGATTTTGTGTCGTTTTTATCTTCATATCCTTTACAAGACATCATAGCTCATTAGGTTTGTCTTTGATGTAAATTTTTTGCATGACAAGACATTTTTATATTTTCTACGAGATAAAGTTAAAGTGAGTAGCAGCCGTCTCCAACTTATGAGAGCAAAAATAAAATGACATGACATAAAGAAGTTATTTACTGTACTGTTGTAAATTATCTCATTTATTCATATAATCGTGTTTTCTATGGCAACCTGAATGAACAGCTGACAGGCTTCTTTAGACAATATTTTTCTTGTTATTATTCTGGTCACACTTGTTGTTATCAAAGAGAAACTGTTGCTATACTAAACTTTTGCTGTACATTTCTACTTGATGGAAGTGACATTTACCTCACTATGTTCCTTGCAGTGAGACGCTGGGTGCCCCGGGGAGGTTCACCATCACCCCTCAGCGTCACTACCCCCTGCAGCAGCTCGGTGTGTCCTCAGTGGGAGTTCTGCCTCCCGTCAAGTGGGATGGCTTCAGAAAGAAGAACATCCTCAGTCCTCGTAATTCCCCGTCTGCCCTCAGCCCTGTCACCGTGAAGATCGCAAGACCTGACCACAGGAACCCCAGGTCTCATATTGTTTCGTAACTGTCTTAATCTTAATGGTTATTGAACTGAAAACTCAAAACAAGTCTCCTGAAGTTTAGTTGCATGTCTGGTCTGGATTCTAGTGTGAACCATCAAAGCTGTGCTGGGCTCACCCGGGCCCCTGCTGACCCCTGCTCCAGAGAGAGTGTCCTGAGGGTGTTGAAGGAGAGCCGCAAGAGGGAAATGGAGGACGAGGATAGGAACTTCACAACAGAGCAGAGGAGCAAAAGAAGGTAAATATGACTGGATCAAGTTAACATAACATCTATTTTTCTTGAAAGACCTTTAGATTTAGAAAGTATTTCATTCTTATTTCTAAAATATGAGGAATGTAGTTTTGTTGTAGGAGCAATCAAATCTGTAAAAATATTCATTCCATTGTATATTTTACCCTTTTATTGCTTTAACAAAGTAATTATGACCAACAAAATCAAATTTTTTGTAGAAAAATTGCAAGGTGAAAACCAAGTTCCATAAAATAATGACAATTAAATAAAAATATATAACATGAATTAAATTATTGCAAAAATATTCACTCTCTTCAGGTCTGTGTGGATAGGTCTCCATTCCACTCTATGTGAAGACTCAGCTAAAAGGATGAATCGATTATTGAAGTAATCATCAACTAATTTAGTAATTGAATAATTAACTATATATACAGAGTATACAGACTCTGAAACATTGCATTTTCTGAGCAGTAATTGAGTCAAAACTCTTTTGACTTTTGAATTTAAGATGAAAAAATTCTTCACCTGGTTCGAATTCTTAAAGAAAATCACATATAAGGCACCTTTTGCTATCCAATTATTAATTGGGTCATCAAAAAGGTATTCACCAGATCAGCCCTACAATATTTATGCACTCATGTTGCATAGTTCTATTTAATTGCGATTTTGTCATTAATTTTCTCTGATATTAAAAGGTTTGTTTAATCTTTTTTTGGGGGGCAAAAAAGCCAAATTATAATGATCATGATTGGTCAAAGCACTAAGGAGTTGAATACTTTTTATACGCACAGTATGACCTGGAATCTACTTATGGACAATGAATTATCAGAGAAAAGAAAACCTTTTTAGATTTTTAGCAAACAAAACTTTTTCACTTTAATCATGTATAGAGTTGCATTACATTGCTGAACTCTTATTGATTATTAATTAAAACTCCACTCTACTAGGAATGCACGGTATAAACGTTGTACAGTAGAAACAGTAGAAATTTGACCTACGATAGAGATCTGTAGTCTACTGGCTAATCGCTGTTATTCTTGTTGATGACGTAATTGACTGGCAGTAATACAGAGCAAGTGGCTAAGATCATTACACATCCCTACACCCTACATTTTCACTAATCAGTTCTGATTCCCCTCCTCAGGCGTAATGACAGCGATGGAAGTTCTCACTCTGCTTTTGAGCCTCTGCTGCCCAACGGAACGCCATCCCAGCTGGTCCCCAAGTGAGTCAGTCAAGAGTCTCCAAAGTCAGACAGACTCTGCGTAGTCTGGAATTTGATTCAAAGGGGACCGTTTTTGTACTTCCATTTGAGTTTCAACTGCTTTTAAAAACAGTCCAAGCACTTAAAAAACCCAGACATCTTTTGGCAATAAGTTGATGTTTTTTGGTGTCTAGAAAACAAGCAACTTCAAAATTCTCCCAATTGTTGAGTCACACTGAGTCATTGCCTAGTAACCCCAGCCTAGCTCAGCCCATCACTTAGTAACCCAAGTGAAACTTCAAAACTTTTGGTTAGGTGGTTTTGCTGCTATGTGTGCTGTACAATGACTGCTAGAACGCACAAGTGTTTTACTTTTGGTTGTCATTCAGAAATCTCTTGCTGCATTCTTGTTGGTTGTGCAAGAGACTCCACTTCTGCTTTTCAAAGATGTAGGATTGTATAATTGCATATTTCCAGCCTTTTCAAGTGCAAGTGTAAACGAAAAAGTTGAGTTGGACGGTGTGGCCAGCAGCAGCTTATTTGGATTTAAAGTGACAAGAGGCCCTAGAACAGCTCATTCTGAAAGTTCTGCCCATTTCTGTTCAAAATGGGCAGAACTGAGCAGACTAAAATCTCATTATCTAAGAATGATTTTGTGTAAAAAATGCAATGAACATGTTTTGCATAGTCCACAGACCTATCCTAGCCCTTTCAAGGAAGTTTTTGAGGTCATCTTTAAATGTTTTCTGGATTTTGATAAATATGGAAAAAGGAAACATAGTTTGGAAAATACCGTTATTTATTCCCCATTCTATTGTATAAAAGTCTCACCTACCACTCCATCCATCCATCCATCTGTTTATCACTCAGCAATCCATTTATCTGAGCGTTTCTCATCCATCTTCTTTCCTCACTCTGGTTTTTGCAGGTTCCATGTTTTTTCAGAAACCCCTGTTAATGTGAGGCTAAGTGTTTGTGTCATTGTTTTTTCTTCTTCTTCTTCTCCCAGACCAGGAAGCCTAAAAAGAGGCATGACCTTGGCGATAGACGAGACCACCATGAAGAGGTCCCGCACCTCCTCCATCAGCTCTGGTACTGGGGCTCATGCTGCCAGAGGAACCCCCGGCACCAGGAGAAACGCCATCCAAAGCTCCTACAGCTCCTCAATTGGCCTCAGCCAGGTACAGCACTGTCATCATAGTAGAGACACAGGGTTTTCTCTACAATTGTTTTTAAACCGTGGGGTTGGGCTTTCTTGGGTGAGTGTAGATTTGTTTCAATAACTAATATGACACAAGGAAAGTTAGAAATATTTAAATATTACACATGTCCTGGTACAGATCACTGTCATTTCTATGGCAAACATTGAGCATCTCCATTTAATGTTATCTCAGCATCTTCCTTGGATCCCTTCTTCTGAAAATATTTTAATGTACTCTAAGTAGGTGTACTTGCATTGTTATGCAATTTTTATGCAATTAGTTAACAATGGTCTCAAAATGACAATATTATTGTTTATTACAATAATTTCTGGGACAATTAATCAAAATTTGTTATGGTGACAGGCCTAGTTTCACTGTCCTGACATGAGAGATAATCTGTGAAAAAAATCGATCTCCTCTGCCTCCTCCCAGTGTTCTGCAGAATTACCCGCCCGGTCAGAAACAACCAACCAGAACTAGCCATACTGTCAGGCAGTTTTGATTTAGTAACTTAGGATTGTTTATTTTAATGCAACCTGCATTTGACTTGGAATGAATGTTTTGTTGTTTTTTTTACTTGACATGATTTGATATAGGCAGTGTTGTGAGATTTATTTGACTTTATGTATAATTTAGGGTGTTGAAAGCCTTACTGTTAAATATTGTATTAATGATGGCAGGTTTTACAGTTGTCTTTTTGACTGACTAGTTGCTGCATTGTGCCTGCATGTTTTTTGCACGTTTTTTGTCTAAATTGGGTGATTTTAAATTTTTTTTATGGTTCCATTTTTCCAGATCACGTAGTAGTATAGCAAGCTACTGCTAAAGTGAAAATTAACAGCTAATGCATGCAAAAAAATCTCATCAGAGCATCCCTAAACTATATTAATTAACAACTTTACTGTTGTTCAAATGCATCATACATTCGCATTAGGGTTGTTTTCACAGACTTGAACTAAAAATACATTCAGGTACATTTCTTTCACCTTTTCTCTCCTTCTACTTCAGACTGTCTGTAGTTTTTCTGCACTCCTAAGAGAAGAATGGTGCACAGTAGCCAGCTTCACAGCCAGACAGGCAGGAGCCTGCTCTGTTTGGGTTTTCAAAATAAACAAAATTTTAATGTTTCATAATATTTAAATTCATTTCAAACTTTGATTGTGGTTAGTACAAGTGTGCAGCATATGCTATATTTGTATACATCTCACATGCTTTAAAAATAACATATATTTAAAAACAAAACTTAATTCTGAAGGTGTGGTGCCTTTTATTTTGCTGTGACGGTGCGCCATGATCCATTCCATGTAGAGGAAACCCTGACATTAAAGCATTCTTCAGTTTTCACATCCCCGTTCTCCTCTGCAGTGGAAGAAGCCGTCAGCTCCCAGCTCTCCTCTGTCCAGCCTCGAATCATCTCGCTCTCAGACTCCAGAAGGAGCCTCTAAAAGAGCCAGGTCTGTTGCTCTCTGGTTGCCAACAGTCATTCACACTGATATCTAAATGTTGAGTCTTAAACATGTTGTTTCATAAACAGAGAGGAAGACATCCAGTCTCCCAGCTCAGCATCTTCTGTGAGGTCAGATCACACAATGTCAGAGAAAACACCCGATACTTGTAAGTCTGATCTACCTTCAGTCTTCCTTTATTCTCAAGAACTTTTAAAATTTTAAAATTGAAATGGCAAATGCTTTCTTTCTTCTTTCCCTCCCTCCCTTCCTTCCTTCATTCCTTCCTTCTTTCTTTCCTTCCTTCCTGCCTCCTTCCCTCCCTCCCTCCTTTCCTTCCTTCTTTCCTGTATCTCTCTCTCTCTCACACACACACACACACACACATCTGGAGTCGGGTCGAGACTTCCTTCCTTCCAGCTCTATTCTGATATTTCTATACACCTATATAAAAGATACAAATAACTATTTCACACAAATTTATAAGTTGAACAAAGTCATTTAAATTGCAAGACTTTTTTTGTTAAATTGGTTCTGTGTTCTCTTATCAGTCAGGTGCATCGGGTATGTGTGAGAGACATTTCAACACATATTTTATGGTTTAGTTTTATATTTCACTAGATTAGGGCTGAAACGATTCCTCGAATGATTCGAGTACCTCGATTATTAAAATTCTTCAAGGAAATTTTACCTGCCTCGAAGCTTTGTTAATTTATGTTTTATTATTTAGTGCACCGTGTTCCGGCCAGAACATTACTTGCGTTACGCGTAGCTCTGACTTCCGCCTCTGAGCTGTTGACAAAGGCTAAGTGTTAGCGGCATAATGTCCAAGTTTTCAAGTTCGGGGATTTTATTGATTAATGATAATGTCCAGGTTTTCATCATTTTTGGGGGACCAATAAGTATCCTTAAAATGACTGGCGCAATGCCTGAAGTACGGCAGCCTTCCTCCGCCGATGGTTGAAAGCGAATGGCGGGAAGAGCTGCAGGAGTATTTATACAGGTGAGCAGATAGACTGAACACGGCGGGCGGCTGAGTAGTTAATGCTTACAGTGTTAGTGTAGCTTTACGGACGAACCGTACAATAAATTTCATATCATCCCGGTCTGAACAAACGTTTGGCGAAAGTCATTGTGGCAGTATATGGCTGGTAGATGAGTTTCTGAGTGTGGTGAACGAAGGTGCCGTAAATATCCCGTATTGCTGCCCCCCGTTCTTACTTTTGTCCCCTGGTATACCGGTCGTCTTTCGCCCTGGACCTAAGTTCGGCTGTCCCCTGGTCTATTTCCTGCCCTTCACCCCCATCTTACGTTCGTTCAATGCTATTACAAGATGTTATATGCAGTACATGTTTTTATATAATAGTGAATTGAAACTTGCTTCTTTAGTTATTTTGTAATGCTTTTAACTCCAAAATGTGGTGATGGAAAAGTTTGAAATTTTATCTTGAAAAGTGCTTGAATTTTACTATGAGAAAAATGTAGGAACTTTGTTTTAATTATCCAGCTTTGATTATCTTGTAGCAAAACAAAGTCCAGTCCCCAAAGTTCCTGTCACAACAAGAGACTCAACTGGAAGTGGCGGAAAAAGAAAAAGAAAGATCCAGCTGGTGTCCAGCAACCGGGATGATCAAATATCTCTGGTAAGGAGTTCAGAATGTAAAGACTTTACCCTAAACGATGCATTTAATTTGCATCAGAGATTCCTACAGTCTGGAAAAAGATGGGATTGCTTTTAAGTTTTTACTGAGTCGAAACTATTAAAAAGGCAAATATGATATTTTTTTTTTCTCTTTCTAAAAGTTGAATTTATCTCTTATGTCGTTTTGACCAAATTAAAAGTCTGATCCCTGAAGAAATATGTTTAGCACAAATAATTACTATCATAAATAATAATTATTTGTCTATTTTGTTTGAGTGGCCTGAAAAGGAAAAACTAATGAAATATGAGTTCAGAAAAGTGTTGGAACCCTGAGCCCCAAATCATAACTTCACATCCAACTCAACAGCATTTCACACCATCACATAACTGGTGACTTGTTGATGCTGTAAATCCTGACATTTGATTGTGTGAATAGAAAATGCTACTTAGTTTATGTATAACAAATTTACTGTGCAGAGATGCCACAAATATTACGTGACATTTTGAAAAAATACATTTTATAATTTTTGATTAATTAAATTTCTACTGCAGAAAATCTGTTGTATTTTTTCATTCCTATTTGTAGGTTTTGATATAAAGAAAAACAGAAAATGTTTTCAAAAAAATTGATTGCTACAGTTATATGGGATGTTGATTTTTGTTGCAGAAATTAAATGCAGTTCTATAAAAAAAAAAAAAAAAAACGGGAAAAGAGCCTAAAACTCTCGGCAGCTCGGTAGGTGATGGACTGAATAAAAGTTAGTAAAAGGAAAGCCTTAGTAAACCTTCAAAAACTCTGAAAAGCTCTTTAGCAAATTCTGAAAAAAATAAAAACATTTTAATGACCCCAGACTTGTGCGCAGTTTTCTGGGAGTTTTATGGCGTGTCTGGACCTTTTGGTTCTAATTTTTGGGAACATAGATTTCAGTCTAAATGCCCGTTTGGTTTCAGCCTCCACCCCCTGAGCTGGGCTACACCATCACAGCAAGAGATCTGGACGAAGAGAAAAAGGCAGCCATCAGTAAGATCCAGAAAGTCCTGGAGACTCCTGGTGAGCAACTCTAAAGGAATTTGTTGGGGAATTTTTATCTCTTTTCTCTTTCATCTTATTGTTAAATGTTGACTTTTAGCCTCAGAACCAGAGAAGTCCATGCCTCCAGAAGCCTCCACTTCAACTCAACCTGCTGCACCCATGGCCATGAGCAACCTCCTGGCAGCTCCTCTGCCCACATCCACCTCTGTCGTTCCAGTCATTAACCTGGACCCGATTCCTGGTGGCAGCAGCAGTGCAGCAGCTCCTGCAGGCCCCAGCACTCTTCTGGAGGCCCTCAAAGTGAAGATCAGTGTCCCCACCAGCTCCACGTCTGCTGCCAACACCACCACAGGTAACGATTATGTTACTAATCCATTCATCTATTGATTATTCTGACAATTACTCAATTAATCAGATAAAATTATTTGCACATTCAGCAAATTTTTCATTTAACCACTGTAGCCTTCTTATACAATATTAAAAATACATAAAAATATGCAAATAAACAAATAATTAAATTATTTTTTAAATAAAATATTTAATTGCCTAACATGCAATAAAAGGTTTCCTTTAAGGCGCCTTTAAACTAGACTCTTCTCAGTCCGCCTCGGACAGATTTGTTTTCCATTATCAAATCTGGCGTGGCTCAGTCCTACTTCAGGGATAATCCTAGCAGCACACAGCAGGGTACGGCACAGAAAAGATTTCATTGACAGCTGTCCACATTCATTGATTGGCTCGTGATTTATGTCCCTGAAAACTGCAAACAACATTTAGAGTTTACCTGTGGACTGCGGTCGTGCTGTCTGCTTTCAGAGAGCTGTTTAGTACGGAGAAGTTTATTATGAGATTAAGGAGCAACGCCAGGAACACGTGTTGTAACTTTTGCAGCAGAATGACTGAATTAGCAGTGCTGCTACCAGCTTGTCTCTGAAATACGGACAATAATAAGAAGAGAGAAACGGTGCAGCTGTGGTCAACTTTCTGATGGAGCTGCGGTTTTGCAGCTCCATCATCAAAACTTGTGATGTGAATTTTATTTTTTTTATTTGTATTAAAATTTAATAATAATAAAGTTTATGTGTGACTACTGGTTTACATCTTTTGACTGCATTACCTAAATCCAAAAGGTTGCACATTTAAAAAAAGTAAAGTGCCAGAATGTTGTTATATGTGTAGTGACATAATCAGCCGATTTGAGTCTTTACCATTATGTTTGGGCCAGCAATGAATTTCTATAAGACAAAATCAAATAACTGGTTTCATTTTGGCCTGTTAGAACCAGAACCTCAAGGTTCTCCGTTACTGAGTGTCACTGTAAACATCAGCGGAGAGTAGACCGCAGTTGCTGCTTTTATGTCCTCTCTACTTATGGTAGAACCGAACCACATATTAACCGGTTAGTGTGTGACTTGCCAGTGTAAAAACACCTTGAGTGTATGCTTGATCATTTTGTAGCAAAGCTAAACATTTCTTCTAACATCAGCATGTGATGCTTGACTCTTCTGCTCTTGAAGCAGCAAAGGTGCTTTAAAAATATATATATATTTTTTTGTTACAGAATTTGAACCAGTTGAAGTTAAAACTCCCACTTGAGTTGTTCTGAGTAGAACATATTTTTACAGACAAAAAGTAGCATTTTAAAGAAATATTTTGATTATTTTTTGTATAATTTCGGCTCTGTGTTTGCCAGTTAACAATTATTAAATTAACTTATTACTAAATTAATTGACAAATATTTCAATAATCAATTAATCACAATCGCTTCCGCTGTAATTTAATGCATTTTTGAACCTGCTGTTCTCTTCCGTGTCTCTAGTGTCTGCATCAGCCACAGCTCCACCTGCCACCACCTTTACCCTGAAGACCTCCACCCCAATCCCTACCGCCCCACCTGCCTCTCAGTCCCAGTCTCCCTCCTCTGCTGCTACTGTGGGCCAACCCTCTGCCTTCACCCAGGTGCTGGCTCAGGTTTCCAAGGCAACCACCAGCATTCCTGCTGCACCTATAACCGGACCGACCCTGTTTGGACTGCCTGCTCTGATCAGCAGCTCCTCTGTTCCTTCAGTCTCCACCACCGCTGCTCCACCTCTAGCTCCAACCAGCAGCTCTCAGCCCATCAGCACGACCAATCCTCTCCTGACTGCCGTGTTCAAGCCTATCTTCGCAGCCGCCACAACCACTTCCTCACCTGCATCCTCGTCAGAAACCAAACCCCAGCCCCAGAACTTCAAGCCCATCTTTCCGCAGCCCCCCTCCATCTCTGCCACCTCCACAGCCTCCACCCTCTCTGCCACTACATTATCCGTGTTTGGCGTGACAACCAGCAGTTCCAGTTCGTTCTCTGGCTTTAACAATGCTTCAGCTGGCATCACTACGACGACTCAGCCTGCAACCCTGCCGGAGGTTAAATCCCTCTTTGGGAACTGGTCCTCACCGCCCACAACCAGCAGCTGCAGCTCTGCTTCAGGGCAGCCTCTGAGCACAGGGAGCATGTTCCAGTTTGGAGCTGCAGCCACCACTGCTGCAGCAACAACTGCTGCATCTGCTCCTGCGATCTCCAAAACAAGCAACTTCAGCTTTGGAGCCGCGCAGCCGGATCCCCAAGCTCCCAAAGTGTTTTCCTTCGGTCAACCCTCATCTAGCCAGAGCACCACTACTGCTTCGTTTGGGGGATTTGGTCTTGCCAACACGGTTTCCACCGCTGCTCCCACTGCAACTGTGGCCACTACTGCTGCTACCGCCACTACCCAGCCCACACAGCCCACATTCACTTTTGGAAAGCCAACATTTGAAGCACCAACAGCCCAACCGGCCTTCAGCTCTTCGTCGGCTCCCCCGAAGCCCTTCACCTTTGGGAGTGGTGCCGCATCATCCACAACTGCTGGCACCGCCACAGCACCGGCTCCATTCACGTTCGCAGCGCCCGCTCCTGCCGCTGCTACATCAGCTCCCACCTTTGGGACTCCAGCTAAACCAGTGTTTGGCACCGGCTCCACTGGTTTTGCATTTGGCGCCAATGCAGCCCCTTCAGTCACACCAAGCTTCGGCGGATCAACGCAGACTCAGAGCTCCTCCACCTCTACGTTCCCATTTGGAAGCAGTAGCGGCGCCGCCCAGCCAGCAGCCTCTGGATCAGCTCAGCCTACGACTGGTGGATTCAACTTCGGAGCCAGTATGTCGTGCCCCCAGTTCGGAACACCAGTTTCCAGTAATACAGCACCGCAGATGGGAAGCTTCAACTTTGGAGCAGGTGCTGCTGCAGACAAGCCAGCTTTTGGTGAGGTTTTTATTGAAATTAGATTTTTTAAAATTTTATTTATTTATAAGAGGGCAATGCATATTAATCAACATGAAAACATCATATAAATATGCCAAAGAGGCTAACTTTCATCTGTAGCCTCATAGCAGGATGATGGAAGAGATTTTTAAAAGTTACAATAATTGTATTGTTAATCAGTAACAAAATGTATTGTGATTGACATGTGATCAATATCAATAGATGATGCATCTGAAAACTCGGCTCTGATCCAGAGTAGAACAACACAGCATTCTGGGATATGTAGGCAGATTAAAGGCTTTAGCTGCTCAAGTTGATGCCATCAACTGTTTCACTTGCTCTTTGGTTACCTAGCAACAAACTGTTGAGTAACTTTCACAGCAGTAGTTTAAGATTCCGTCACGGTGCCTCATAACTGATAAAAAAAAGAAAAGATGGAGAGGAAAACTTTGCAAAAAACAGGAAAGGAATGTGGGTGTTTCATTAGCAATAATTTGTGGTAAGAGAAGTGATAAAACCTGTTGAATTACGTGTAATACGTCCTATAGGCATTGAAATTTCGTAATCTGTGTTTAAAAGCTTGCGAGTCACATGGTGAGAAAAACCGACTTCAGTTGCTTAAGTTTTCAAATTAGTAAATGATATGTTAGTAGATAAATGGGCTCTGAAGATAACTTGATTTTCAGAATATCTGTAAATCTTTCATTTAAATCATAATGTTTTGTGCGGTTCTCTCTTCAGGGACATCAACCCTGTCATTTGGCCAGGGTGCCACTCCAGGTCCGATTCCCTTTGGAAGTCCAGCAACTCCAGTCCAAGGCTTTAACGCTGGTCCTTTCGGTAGGTTATAGTGATAAGCCATTTCCAGACTGGTCTCCTATAGTTGAAAGCCTGAAAGTGCTGCTTCTAATTTTTGTTAATTCCAATTCTTGTCTATGTTTTATTGAGGTACATTTGTACAAATCACATCGTTTTAACCTTCGGGTGTTCTGCAGAAAGTCTTGTTCTCTCCCACTTGATTCGGGAATTTCTCTACATCTCATGAAAAAATTCTATTTCCTTTTAAGGAAAAGGACATTTCTTACCTCCACTTGTTAAAAAAAAAAAAAAACTGTGACATTTTAAGATTAATCTCAGAAATTTGTTTGAGAAAAAATCGTGGAAGTTTCTGAGTTTGAAAAGCCAAATATTTGCTAGAAGTCTAAACCGAATGTAAAGAAGTTTTATTTTTCTGTACTTCACAGGGTCTCCTGCAACCCCCACCTTCTCTATTGGAGCCGGATCGAAGCCGTCCGGTGCACGTCAGAGGTTGCAGGCACGAAGGCTGCATAACAGGAAGAAGTAACCCGTTGAACGTGTCCGACACCATTTCTAGAGGACCATGGCAAGCCTGACTAATACGCCTTCATGGCTTTAGCTCCAACATCCTCCAATCAGGCTGCCGCCCTCCTCTCCCTTGTTTCCTTCCAGTCCAACAGCAGCGTGTGCTGGCCCGGAGCGCTGAGTTAGCAGAGGAGTTAGTGAATGTCACAGCAGGAGGGAATCATCCACAACAACGTGCTATACTTGAAGAAAGAACAGACAGTCGAGTTGTTGGATTCTGAACAAAAAAGTACATCCAAAGTTTCTCGTCCTCTTTCAGTACATGGACGCTCCTGCCGATTTTGTCCGGAGGAGAAAGCTGAGACGTTTATTTTTTTACTCAATCTCTGGTTTGTATGTTACCGAATGTTTCAGTACAATGAGTCTAAACAGGAGAAGTGCTCAGCTGCTTCAGATGAGGTGCAAGAGTGAACATGTAATTGCATTTAAATTATTTTTTTAATTGGCTCTCTGACCTTGTAAATGGATGAATGATGTTTCTGCACTTAAAGGGCAACTCGGTTTATGTCTCAATGTAATTTTTTGCAGATGCTCATGCATATCAATATTGCAAGCATTCCCAGAGTCCTCCCATGGATGGCCTTTTTTCCTTAAATCCTTATCTTTTTTTTGTTTATATGAAGCATTTGCCAACACTGATGAAAGTAGCAGGTCAGTTTGTGATTGGGATGACTACTTCTGACCTGTGCAGACAAACCAAAGCCAACTGCTCAACTTCATGTCTGTGAAAAGAATATATGATCTCCAGTTCACCTTTAAATGCTGAGATATGTGTGTTTGTACGTGTGAGTGTGTGTTTGTGCCAGACTACCTCTTTTTAACCACAGGCACTGAAATGTTTTGTTTATCCGTAGATTGGATTTTAATTTTAGCTACTGATCTGTGCAAATGGTTTGAAATATCTGCACACCACATTACCCTAATTTCAGAAATGTCATTGTTACAGTGGTTTACACAATATTAACCTAAAACCACGTATTTTCAAACACGGGCTGAATCTGGACTCTTGGATACAAGGAGTTTTGTTTTTAATATTTTGCGACATGGTTTCTGGAATTTTTGTCATTATTTTAATGTTGGTTGCTTCATCAAAATGGTTTGTTGCTTCGTAATGATTGCTCTCTCGTGACACCTGAACAGCAACTGAGTTAGTATTTGATGAGGTTTTTTCCTGAATGAATAAAATCACAGTTTGAGATGTGAATGTTCAAAATTGTACACATAAAACATTGAGTGCTTTTTTTCTGAGATTAGGTGGGTAAAATAACCTTTAAGTAATTTTTTCTTGCAGTTTTTGTTTTTATTATTTAAATGTGTATAAAACAATGCTGGGATGTGTAAATAATTAAGCCTGGTATTCAGTGGTAAAAATCCACTTTTTAGCTATTATCTAGCATAAAAAGTATAAAATGACAACCAAGATGTCCTATGTTCCAAAGAGTGATCCAAGAAATCTTGAGAATGATTTCGCAGACCTAGTATTAAGACTTTTACACAAGTTGACTGCAGTGTTCCTAAATGAATCTTTTCCTACCTCAGAATTTCTAGGAAATTTCTTGTTTTGAAACAAGTTAACCGTCTTGATTTAAGTGTGCTCCAGAATCGGTGTGGGTGTTTTCTTAGAAAAAAACATCTTCGCAAATTATTTAACTGTATTAGTTCCCAAAAAATAGCTAATTTTATGACTATTCAGGCCTAGCAACAGTTTGTTATAGAAATATTTCTTGCATTGTCTAAATAAATATTGCACAAAAATCAGAATGCCTAAACTAAACTGAACTAAAGCAAGAAATAAATGTATGTGTACACCATTCCCAAAAAATCTTAAATTTGTGATAGTTCAGTTCAACTTATAGCTTTTTAATTCTTATTTTTTTGGCATTATCCTGTTAACCTAAACAGAGCCTCCTGCAAGACAAAAATAGTCTCTTGAAAGCAGTATTTGTAATTCCAGCCATACCTTCCTCCTTGCTAACTTGAATTTTCTATGCCACACCATTCAAGGTTGAAAAAATAAGAAGGTGGCCTTATTTCTAGTATAGTTTTTTTTATTACACAATTAATGTTTAATTCAACAGGTTTTTAACAGGTTTTTAAAAAATATAATTATAGGGCCTCCTTGGGCTGCCACCTTATCATGGTGGAGGGGTTTGAGTGCCCCAATGATCCTAGGAGCTATGCTGTCTGGGGCTTCATGCCCCTGGTAGAGTCACCGCCCGGACGCGGGTCACCTGGGCCCCACTCTGGAGCCAGGCCTGGAGGGGGGGCACGACGCGAGCGTCTGGTGGCCGGGCTTTTCCCATGGAGCCTGGCCGGGCTTAGCCCGAAGAGGAAACATGGGGCCCCCCCTCCCATGGGCCCACCACCCGTGAGAGGGGCCAAAGGGGTCGAGTGCATTGTGTAATGGGTGGCGGACGTGGGAAGGGACCCTGGCGGTCCAATCCTCAGAAGCTGGCTCTTGGGACGTGGAATGTCACCTCTCTGGTGGGGAAGGAGCCGGCAAAACTTCGAACACGTCCCGGGGGAGGTGGGGGACATGGAGTCTGAGTGGACCATGTTCTGTGCCTCCATTATCGAGGCGGCCGATCGGAGCTGTGGCCTCAAGGTTGTCGGTGCCTGTCGCGGCGATAACCCTCGAACCCGTTGGTGGACACCTTTGGTGAGGGATGCCGTCAGGCTGAAGAAGGAGTCCTATCAGGCCTTTTTGGCCTGTGGGACCCCGGAAGCAGCTGATGGGTACCGGCGGGCGAAGCGGCATGCGGCTCGGGTGGTTGCTGAGGCAAAAGCTCGGGCGTGGGAGGAGTTTGGAGAGGCCATGGAGAAAGACTTCCGTACGGCTTCGAGGCGATTTTGGTCCACCATCCAGCGTCTCGGGGGGGGGGGAAGCAGTGCAGCACCAACACTGTTTATAGTGGGGATGGTGTGCTGCTGACCTTTACTCGGGACGTTGTGGGCCGGTGGGCAGAGTACTTTGAAGACCTCCTCAATCCCACCAACATGCCTTCCATTGAGGAAGTTGAGTCTGGGGACTCTGGGTTGGGCTCTCCAATCTCTGGGGACGAGGTTGCTGAGGTGGTTAAGAAGCTCCTCGGTGGCAAGGCTCTGGGGGTGGATGAGATCCGCCCGGAGTTCCTTAAGGCTCTGGATGTTGTAGGGTTGTGTTGGCTGACGCGACTCTGCAATATAGCATGGACATCGGGGGCAGTTCCCCTGGATTGGCAGACTGGGGTGGTGGTCCCCCTGTTCAAAAAGGGGGACCGGAGGATGTGCTCCAATTATAGAGGGGTCACACTCTTAATCCTCCCTGGCAAGGTCTATTCAGGGGTCCTGGAGAGGAGGGTCCGTCGGATAGTCGAACCTCGGATTCAGGAAGAGCAGTGTGGTTTTCGTCCTGGTCGTGGAACACTGGACCAGCTCTACACCCTCGGCAGGGTCCTGGAGGGTGCATGGGAGTTTGCCCAACCGGTCTACATGTGTTTTGTGGACTTGGAGAAGGCGTTCGACCGTGTCCCTCAGGGAGCCCTGTGGGGGGTTCTCCGGGAGTATGGGGTACCGGGCCGTTTGATACAGGCTGTCAGGTCCCTGTATGACTGGTGTCGGAGTCTGGTCCGCATTGCTGGCAGTAAGTGGGGCTTGTTTCCGGTGAGAGTTGGACTCCGCCAGGGCTGCCCTTTGTCACCGATTCTGTTCATTATTTTTATGGACAGAATTTCTAGGCGCAGCCAAGGTGTTGAGGGGATCCGTTTTGGTGGCCTTAGGATCCCATCTCTGCTTTTTGCGGACGATGTGGTCCTGTTGGCTTCATCAGGTCGTGATCTGCAGCTCTCGCTGGAGCGGTTTGCAGCTGAGTGTGAAGCGGCCGGGATGAGAATCAATTCCTCCAAATCCGAGGCCATGGTCTTGAGCCGGAAAAGGGTAGAGTGCCTTCTCCGGGTCAGGGGGGATGTCCTGCCCCAAGTGGAGGAGTTCAAGTATCTCGGGATCTTGTTCACGAATGGGGGAAGAAGGGAGCGGGAGATCGACAGGCGGATTGGCGCAGCGTCTGCCGTCAAGCGGGCACTGTACCGGTCCGTCGTGGTGAAGAGAGAGCTGAGCCAAACAGCAAAGGATGGGGGCCAGGGCTCAGCAGGCTTAAATGCTGATTGGACTCCACCACTAGTTCCTGCTGGCAGGGGGAATTTGTAGTTTCTTTGTTTAGATAAGTTTTGTATTTAATTAAATTAGTATTTAAAGTTTACTATTTTTGATTTTCATATTTAGGTCTTTAGTTTAGCCACACTTAGCTGTACTGTTATTTGTTTTGTGTTATGTGTAATTGTATTCTGTTTAGTTACCCCTATTGTGTCTTACTTTGTCTGATCAGCCAGTATATAACCCCTGTGTGTCATTTCTTTGTTAGGTTAGTTATGTTTGTTTGTGCAGCCAGTTTGTTTACATTTTTGCCTGAGTTCAGTTTTGTTTCTTTGACCTCTTTTATGAGCTCAGTTTATCTTTTGTGATTTATAATCTTTGGGTTAAAATAAAAAACCCTATTTTTCTAATATGTCCTGTGAGTTCTCCTGTTTTTAACTCGGTCCATCACAGCCTCCCTTCTGAAGCTGCTACCCCCGCGACCCGACCCCGGATAAGCAGAAGAAGATGGATGGATGGATGGGTGGATGGAGTTATTATAGGTTCAGTGACATTTTCTATTAAAATGTGAACCAAAACACTTTTGAAATATGTTTTAGAAATGTGTTTCTAAAACATGTTTTAGAAAGAGCAAATATCAGTGATAAGTACTTACATTTCTGTCAATGTTTTTTCCTGTTCATTAAATTAGTATGTTGAAATTGTGTGGAAAACAGAAGTTTGTAAATATAACACTGTAACTATAACAGTTGATTAATATGTTTCAGTGTTAAACCATCCAATAAATAGGAAAACTTTTTCTTAGGAATATGTAATTTTACTTACTGGTTTTTAGCTTATTTTAGCAGAAATTGTGTCAATATCGCACTGCTAGTGGAAAAACTGTTTTTACAGTTACATTCCTGTCCTTTAGGTGGCACTGTAGATTGCCATGGGTGTTTATGATGCATTTACGAAAGATCAGAAATGGCCATTTTAGACATGCAAGTCAAAATCTGCAACAAGAAATTACGTCGAGTGAGTCAAATTGGAACTATTGCGCAGAATTTCTGTATATTATGACTGAATGTTATTAAAATATATTTTAAAAGTTATTCCTTATTTAGAAAGCCATTTGCTGAGAGTTTTCCTAATCTATTTAATTAACATGGAAACACAGCAAAAAAAAAAAGTTTAAAATATTCTTCATTGCAGCGTCAGTATCTGAAATCATTCGAAGCTGATGTGATAAAAATAAAACATTTTCTCATTGTAGTACTTGTGTTTACGAGTTGACCCTAACCCTTGAATGTAACACTCAAATATGACAATGTAGCGCATGCGTCTTGTCCTATGATGATGGGCTAACTGTTAGCGTTGTAAAAAAAATTACGTGGCAGGAATATTTCAATATGGAGGTAGCAGCATTAGTTGCCCTGACTTTATTATTAGGTGCTTTAGTTATTCTGGTCGCTTTAGCGGTGGGAAGCAGAAAAGAAGAGATGAAGGAGGAAACCGAGCAGGCTGCGGAGAGTTCAGGTGAGAGAACCGCGGAGCTCATGTAGCCAGAATCGACAGTGCTGACTGACTGAAAGCTCTGTATGAGTCCGCTGAATGAGCACCCATTCATTCTTATATTCGTTCACTATGTAAAACTTTGGGATTCTGTACTAAATACTAATCCATAATTCTTATAAATGTATCAAAAAGAAATAAACTAACTTTCTGTCACCTGCTTCTAGCCAATAGTGAAATGTTTTATTAACGGACCAATGAGATCACAGCTTTCTGCTGCGTGACAGCTCTTTTTTCATTCATGAAAAAGTTCAGAATGACTGGTAGTGAACGTTCATTCAAACGTTCGTTCAAAACCTGTGTTTATGTAATAGGAAAGAATGTGCAATAAAACTCTTGTTTAAATATGATAAACTCAAACGTAATTCGTTGTGATTTGACTGACTAAGTAATTTGCAGTGATTTGTTTGGAAATCTGAGTTTAGAACAACAAATTCACAAACAAATTATTCATAAACTGAAATAAATTAGTCATAGCAGCCATTAAAAATGTCTCGTTGCACAACTTCTTGTGCTCTAGCTGAAGCCAGTGCTGCTAAGGGCCCAACCTCTAAGAAGCAGAAGCAAGACAAGCAGAGGAGCCGCAAAGACAAACCAGCACAGCACAACTTCAGCCATCCTCTGCTGGCAGCTTCACTGAAGGTAAACCATCCGGATAAACCTCAAACACTAACCACAGGTGTTCTTTATTGTTATTTTTTTTAGACCTTAACAAAAAGAAGGTTACGTTGGTAGTTTTCACTTAAGCCATTTATGCAAAATTGTGTAATTTGCAGTCCAAATTCCATCCGATAAGTTAATGACTTCACCAGCGGGCGATATCTTGTGGGGGGCAGCATGAGAGCGGGCCCATCCTCTGCTCTCACAACCGGAGGATCTGAATATCAACCGTGCAAATCTCCATACCCAACTAATCAGATTAATTATTTCAGCCCTAAATGTAACATACTATGCATGCGTTTAATTTTTGTGTCTTGTGCTCCCCAGGGCCATAGCGGGAATGTGACAAGCCTGGATTTCAGCAGTAATGGGAAATACCTGGCGTCCTGTGCCGATGACCGCGCCATCCGGATCTGGAGCACCAAGGACTTCCTCGAGCGGGAACACAAGTGTCTGAGAGCTAACGTGGAGCTGGATCATGCCACGCTGGTTCGCTTCAGCCCAGACTCCAGGTCTGCTTCTTTTTCCAGGACATTCCTGCCTCTAACCTTTAAATACTGGAACAACTTGTGGAAAAAACACACTGAAAATGACAGCTCACTTTTACCTAGAGCTGTAAAGTCTGTTTTTAAACATAGTACGGCATTTGCCTGTTATGATAACACAATTTACTGGATGATAAATTGTCCCAGTAATTACAGTGATAAATAATAATATTGTTTTTGGTTTTTTTAGACTATTTCCAAGTAATACATTGATCATTGCATAATAATGTAAGTTCCTCTCAAAGAGCAATAAACTTTAATTTTGTAAAGAACACTTCATGCTGGGACCGGAAGATATTTTAAATATCCAAAATAAAAAAACAACCAAAAAAGTAAAAACAAATAGAAATGCTCTCACAACCAGAGGATTGTGAGAGCATTTTCTTAAAACCTTTCTGAGATTAATATAAAAATGTCTCAGTTTTGTTCTAGCAGATTTTCGACTTTTGAGGTGCTGCGGTGGCACAGGGGTAAAGCACAACCCATGTACAGTGACCTTAGTCTCTGTACATGGCTGAGTCCTGACCTAATGACCTTTGCTACATGTCTTCCCCCTCTCTCATTACCCATTTTCCTGTCTAACCACTCTCAAATAAAGGCCACTAGAGCTACCAAATCCTTAAAAAAAATAAAAGCTTTGAACTCTTGTAGCTTAGAAATTTCCTTGTTTTTGCTAGAAAATTTCTGAAATTAATCTAAAGATTTCTAAGTTTTTTGCCAAAAATGTACTCCTTTTTTTTCTATCATCATTCAAACATGTTTGAATTCTTCACTGACACCCTGTTTTATCCTGCAGGGCTTTCATCACCTGGCTCGCCAATGGAGATGCTATTCGTATCTTCAAGATGATCAAGAAGGATGACGGAACCTTCAGCTTCAAGGCCGCCTCAGAGGATTTCCCCCAGAAACACAAGGCCCCGATAGTTAACATCGGAATTGCAGAGACAGGTAAGGAACACATCACATTGTACTATTTTGTGATGGAGAGAACTGAATATGGAGACTTTTCCACAAATATGAGGCTTCCTAATTGTTTCTTCTCTGCAGGTAAATTCATCATGAGCTCCTCAACAGACACCACCATCCTGATCTGGGACCTGAAGGGAGAGCTCCTGGCCTCCATCAACACCAATCAGATGACCAATTCTTATGCAGCAGTCTCCCCCTGCGGCAGGTCAGGCTCAACACAACAACAAAGACTTGAAACATTTACTGCAGCACTTGGTTAGAATTCTGGTGCTCACTATGGAGAACCAAAACTTGGTGATTCCATCTTCTCCCTGCCCTCGTCTTCAGGTTTATAGCATCCTGCGGCTTCACTCCAGACGTGAAAGTTTGGGAAGTTTGCTTTGGAAAAGGAGGAGAGTTCAGAGAGGTAGCCAGAGCATTCGACTTGAAGGGCCACTCTGCAGGAGTTCATGCATTTGATTTTTCCAATGACTCTCACAGGTAATAAGTGTTTGTAATTCGGATGTTTGGACTGTTGGATAAGATAAATAATGCAGCATTTATAAAAAACACATTTTCTTTTTTTTTTATCATAATTTTTCTTTCTGTATCAATATATTGATAGTAAGTTACTTTAAGGGGGAAGTGTTATGATTAAGGCTGCAATCATGGGAGGCGCTAACATAATATGTTATAAAGTTCACCCCTCATTAAAAACATACCTAGAGTGTTGCTTTAATTCTTCCATGCATGTTTCAGAAATCCCTCAAAGGGAATGCATTATGCAAAATTCACATGTTTTTGTACTTCTATTTAGGTCTCAACTGCTTCTAAAAACAGCTCAAGCGCTTAACAAACACCCAACTAGTTTTGGCAATAATGTTTTTGATGTCTGGAAAGTGAGCCGTTTCAAAAACCTTCAGAATGTGACTTCACAAATTAGCCGGCTCTGCTCCTCATCTAGCAACCCAAACTGAACTCCAACAATTTTGGTCATCTGGTTTTGTCACTCATTGCGTTGTACAATGGCTTCTGGAAAAGACAAATTGTTTTGATGTTGACTTACCATCAGGAAACCACTTGCTGCATTCATGTTGGTTGTGCAGGAGGCTCCACTTCTGCTTTTCAAAGATGCATGGTAAATGCGCATCTGTTTGCAGCCATTTTCACGTGTGAATGTAAACATTGAGTTGAGGAGAGTGACCACTAGCAGCATATTTGAACTTGGTGACAAGAAGCTGTAAAGCAGCTCATTTCAAAGGAGCTCAAAATGGGCAGAATTGAACAAACTTAATTCTTATCTAAAAGATATTTTGTGAAAAAAAGAAATGTAATGAACACGTTTTTTTTATAGCCCATAAACTTATCCTAACCTGTTCAGCATAAATAAGAAAAGGTGTCTAAAAGGTTTAGCCACCAACTTTGTTTTTCTTTTTCTGATCAGAATGGTGACTGTGTCTAAAGACGGAACGTGGAAGCTGTGGAACACAGATGTGGAGTACAAGAAGCAACAAGACCCGTACCTCCTCAGGACAGTGTCCTGCTCCTCCTCAGATGGCAGCAGGGTGGCCTTCTCTCCGGATGGCCGGGTGGTCGCCATCAGCGATGGCTGCAACGTGGCAATGTTCGACGCAAACACCGGGAAGCTGGAAGAGGAACTGCGCGCCGTCCACAGCCAGGGGATCACCGACCTCAGATTTGATATCAACAGCCGCTTCCTGGCATGTAGTGGAGACAAGGCCATCCGCGTGTTTCACAATGCGCCGGGTTACCGGGCGGCCATCAGGGACATGCAAGACATGCTGAAGAAGGCTCAGAATGAGGCCATGAAGCAGAGACTCCAACAGCAGATCGGAGAGGCTCAGAGCGCTCTGGACGCTGCGTTAGCTGCTCCTGACGAGTGAAGCAATGCACAAAGAGCCACAGAAGTTCTTTTTCTGTCACGAAAATATTCAAATCTGCATGCGGTTTTAATAAAATTATGTTTTTATGGAAGGATTAAAGGCAATGTGTTCAAACATAGTACTGTGTTAATAATTTCTTGGTGAGCATTAAAATAATGACAAAAATGGCATCGATTAATAAAATTTTTGAAGATTTAATTTTTGGAAAATTTGGATTTATTTTTTTTCACCAACACGCTCCTTGGATTCCTACAGTTCAGTCATGACAATTTATGCATAAATCATATGCATTTATTTATGCATAAATAAATTACTTATGATTTATTTATGCTTAAATCATAAGTGATTTATGATATTTATGCACTAGAACTGCATAAATAAATACAATGATTTACAATGGCGTGTTAGGGCCATTGTATAGAAAGTACATTTCCAACAAAAGCCTCAAAAATTTTCTAGATAAAACATGGAAATTCCAGGTTCAAGGTTGAGCATTTTCCATCCATCCATGCATTTTCTTCCACTTATCCGGGGTCGGGTCGCGGGGGTTAGTTGAGTATTTTAAGCTTTTCAAACTCAGAAATGTCTTAGGTTTTTTACTGAAAATTTCTGAGATTAATAATAAAAAAATTCTGAAATTTCCTTGTTTTTTCTAGACAACTTAAATTCAAAATTTATGAGTTTTGTTGGCAGAAATTTACTATTCCTTTGTTTTCTATCTGCAGTGGCCCTAATATGCCGATGTACAAAGATTACGTCTTACCCCACCTGTGCGCCGCACAAGCTACATATGATGGCGTGTATATGATGCACACCCCACGGGAAGTGGAAGTGGACGGAGATTGGAGCGGAATCTGAAGTTGACAGAGCAGAATCGACACACAAATTGCTGATCTTGGGCAGTTGGTATAAAACTGGTTTGTGACTGGACTGCTATGGCGTCTCAGGTTGAGGATGATGGAGATGATGAGGTGGATTTAGGTGACTGGACTCCAGTGCAGGTAGTAGAAGATCGGGAAGAGAATGAAAAGAAGATAACTTGTCAGAGACACAAATTAGTAAACGGAGTCTTGAAGGAAATAGTTCGGATGAAAGTAACGTAGTTTGTAAGATGATAGTTAGGGAGGAATCTAAACTAATCATAAAGTTTAGAAAGGAGGATGAAGGTATTCAACTCAGTCCGTTAGCTCTGTCGAGAGAATTAAAAAAGACGTTTGGAGAGCTGTCATTTGCTAAGATCCTTAGAGATGGGAATCTGTTGATTACAGTGAAAGATGAAGAACAGAAAAACAAAGTGTTGAACACCCAGAGTATTTGCAAAAAAATGATTTCTCAAGTAAAGATTTTGGGAGAGGATAAAGTAGTAAGAGGGGTGATCACAGGTATTCCAGTGGGGGAAGATTTAGAAAAGTTCAGACGCAGTATTTATGGAGGTGAAGTCAGCAAAATTAAAAGATTGATGAGAACAGTTGAAGGTGAAAGAGTGGAAAGTCTCTCGGTAATGTTGGAGTTTCAAACAAATGTTCTTCCTGAAAGGGTAAAAGTCGGTTTTATGTGCTTTCCTGTAAGGCCATATATCCGTCCTCCTCTCAGGTGTTATAAATGCCAGAGATATGGACACATCGCAGCAGCATGTAGGGGAAAACAAACATGTCCAAAGTGTGGAGGAGAGCATAATTATGATGAATGTAAAAATAGGAAGGAAAATTGTCGTAACTGTGGAGGGCAACACAGGGTGACTTATGGAGGATGTAAGGTCAGAAGAAAAGCAATGGAAATCGAACAAGTTAAAGTCAATAGTAATACACTGCCTGGTCAAAAAAAAAGTCGCCACCTGGATTTAACTAAGCAAATAGGTACAAGCCTCCTATTGGATAAGTACTGCATAGGCGATTATCTTTCAGCTGGCAACAAGTTATTTAACCCCAGCTGATGCAATGAGTAACTCCTCATTTCTTAAACAACCATGGCAAAAGACACATCCTGTGGTCGTGGAAAAGACGTTAGTCTGTTTAAGAAGGGTCAAATCATTGGCATGCATCAAGCAGAGAAAACATCTAAGGAGATTGCAGAAACTACTAGAATTGGGTTAAGAACTGTCCAACGCATCATTAAAAACTGGAAGGATGGTGGGGAACCATCGTCTTCCAGGAAGAAATGTGGTCGGAAAAAAATCCTGAATGATCGTGATCGGCGATTACTTAAACGTTTGGTCAAATCAAATCGAAGAAAAACAACAGCAGAACTCAGGAGTATGTTTAATTGTGAACGCAAAAGCATTTCCACACACACAATGCGAAGGGAACTCAAGGGGTTGGGATTGAACAGCTGTGTAGCCGTAAGAAAACCTCTAATCAGTAAGGCTAACCAGAAAAAAAGGCTTCAGTTTGCTAGGGAGCATAAAGATTGGACTCTGGAGGAATGGAAGAGGGTCATGTGGTCTGATGAGTCCAGATTTAGCCTGTTCCAGAGTGATGGGCACATCAGGGTAAGAAGAGAGGCAGGTGAAGTGATGCACCCATCATGCCTAGTGCCTACTGTACAAGCCTGTGGGGGCAGTGCTATGATCTGGGGTTGCTGCAGTTGGTCAGGTCTAGGTTCAGCAACATTGTGTGCCCAAAGAATGAGGTCAGCTGACTACCTGAATATGCTGAATGACCAGGTTATTCCATCAATGGATTTTGTCTTCCCAAATGGAACGGGCATATTCCAAGATGACAATGCCAGGATTCATCGGGCTCACATTGTGAAAGAGTGGTTCAGGGAGCATGAGACATCTTTTTCACACATGGATTGGCCACCACAGAGTCCAGACCTTAACCCCATTGAGAATCTTTGGGATGTGCTGGAGAAGGCTTTGCGCAGTGGTCAGACTCTCCCATCATCAATACAAGATCTTGGTGAAAGATTAATGCAACACTGGATGGAAATAAATCTTGTGACACTGCAGAAGCTTATTGAAACAATGCCACAGCGAATGCGGGCTGTAATCAAAGCTAAAGGCGGTCCAACAAAATATTAGAGAGTGTGACCATTTTTTGGTGGCGACTTTTTTTTTGGCCAGGCAGTGTATAAGTTTTGCAGAAGCTGCTAAAAGAGTGAAGCCAAAAGATATAATAAGGAAAGTTCAGCTGAATCCAACACCAGAACAGAGTGGAACTGAAACTGTGTTAACAGTTGAAAAGATTCTTTTGTTCATTGCATATGTAAATAATTGTAGAGATCAAGTAAAGCACAAAACAGAAAAAATCAAAAATAATTGTGAAAGGGGCAGAGAGGTTTTTTGGTAAGGACATATCTTGGGAGCACATAAATAAGAGACTAGGGACAGAAGGAAAGGCTGGACAGGAAGACAAAAACTGATCATCTTACAATGGAACGTTAGAAGCCTTATTGGACAAGAGTTTAAAGGATTTGTTAGAGAATTTAAAGAAGATCTAGATATTATATGTATTCAGAAAAGTTGGCTTAAACCAAATCTTGATTTTGTTATAAAAGGATATGAAAGCATTAGAAGAGACAGAGAGGGAGGATCTGGAGGAGGTTGTATAACATTCATAAAACAGGGAATTCAATTTAGATTATTGGCTAAAGGAAGAGAGTTGGAATATATTGTTATTGAAATTTGGACAGTAAATGGGCAATTTAAAATAATCAACTTCTATAATCCATGTAAAAGACTATCAATTTATTTAATGGAGGAACTTGGGGTATATTGAGATGGTAAAGTTATATGGTGTGGGGACTTTAATGGGCATAGCTCATTATAGAGTCATCATAATGATCAAAATGGGGATATCATAGAAGAAATAATGGATGTTAAAAATTTGATGATGGAAGTGGAGCCAGAATTAATTTTAGAGATAATACAGAATCAGCAATTGATTCAACATTAGTTTCAAATTCTATAGCAGGTGTTTGTTTATGGCAAGTAATCAATAAAACAAAGTGAAAGGAAGTGATCATTATCCTATTATGACTGAAATAAAGTTAAATATAGAGAGGTATTGCATAAAAGGGATAAAGAAATGGTGTTTTAGGTCTGCAGATTGGGAAACATTTAGGAACAGTAGTAAAATAAAATGTTAAAAGTAGATAATAGCTAATGGTCAGGAATTTAAGGGATTCATTAACAAATTAAATACAAAACCAGACATAATATGTATTCAAGAAACTTGGCTTAAATCATCAATGAAATTTAGTATTCATGATTACTCAGTTTTACTCAAAGATAGATTAAATGGAAATGGAGGAGGATGTGCCATATTTATAAAAGAAAACGTAAAATTTATTCAATTACAAATAAATACGGATCTAGAAATTAATGCAGTTAAAATTTGGACAAATAATGGAAATATTAAAATAATAAATTATTATAATCCTTGTAAAAAAAAATAGAAAAATCAAAAATTGAAACCATCCTAAAACACTGGAGAGGGAAAGTAGTTTGGTGTGGGGATTTTAATACACATAGTACTTTGTGGGGAGAACAAGATGATTATAATGGTGGGGTCTTAGCAGAAGTGATTGAAGAAAAAGAAATGGTAGTATTAAATAATGGTGTAGGCACTCGGGTAGATTTAATAAGAGGTAGGGAATCAGCTATTGATCTGACACTGGTATCACAGTCTTTGGCGGATAGCTGCAGCTGGAGAGCATGTAAAAATAATACAATAGGAATGGTAAATAAATGGTAAATGGACTGAACTTATATAGCGCTTTTCCAGTCATTTTGACCACTCAAAGCGCTTTACACTAGAGTCACATTCACCCAGTCACACTCACAAACACACACACATTTATACACCGATACGCAGATCGATAGGCAATTTGGGGTTAAGTGCCTTGCCCAGAGGCACATCGACATGTGGCAGGAGGAAGCTGGAATCGAACCTACAACCTTCCGATCGCAAGACAACTACCAGCGAGCCACAGTCGCCCAGGAAGTGATCATTATCCAATTTTCATTAATGTACAAATAGATATAGAAGAAGAACAGGTAGAAAGTCAGGGGAAATGGAGGTTAGGGGATACAAATTGGGAAAAATATAAAATAACAAGTGAAGTTAATATGGTAAATATAGATATAAATAAATCAATAAATGACTTAAATTTAGAAATTAGTAAAAGTATTGCTAATGCAGCAAAAACTGTTATTCCTAGAAGCAAAGGTGTTAAAAAGAAGAAGATAGTTCCTTGGTGGATTCCAGAGTGTTCAGTAGCAATTAAACTAAGGAATAAGGCTTTTAAAACCCTTAAAAAAGTTATTTGCTTCCAAAATCTAATAATTTATAAGAGAAGACAAGCAGAAGTCAGGAAGATTATAAGAAATGCTAAAAGGGATTATTGGAGAAAATACTGTGAGTCAGTAGGGAAAAATACTGCATTAGACAGGGTTTGGAATACAATTAAGAAAATGTCAGGCAAATCAAAAGAGTATTTTTTCCCAGTAATAAAAGATAATGGCAACATTATAATAGATAATAAAAATAAAGCAGAATTATTAGCAAGAGTATTTACTAAAATACATAGTATGGAGAATCTTAGTAGTAAAGAAAAAAAGGATGGGAAATGACATTTAAAAAATCACAATGAACTGCTATATAATGATGAAGATGATGAGAATATTATAAATATAAAATTCTCTGTAACAGAATTAAATAGAGCATTAAAAAATTCTAGTAAATCTAGTAAAACTCCTGGGAATGATCAAGTCAATTATATTATGTTAAATAATCTCAGTGAAATGAGTAAGAAGGTATTATTAGAAATGTATAATAAGATACGGGAGGAAGGAATTTTACAGGATAAATAGAAAGAAGCTATCATTATTCCTATTTGTAAACCGGGTAAAGATCCATATTTAGCTGAGAGTTATAGACCAATAGCATTAACGTCTTGTATTGGTAAAATAAAGGAAAACATTGTGAATAATAGGTTAATATATTTTTTGGAATCTAAGGAGAAGATTAAATCATATCAATTTGGGTTTAGAAGAGGGAGAAGTACAATAGATCCTATGTTATACTTGGAACATGAAATTAGGAGGGCACAGGTGAATAAAGATATCTTAATAGCAGTTTTCTTGGATATAGAAAAAGCATATGATATGTTATGGAAAGAAGGTTTATTGATTAAAATAAATCTAATGGGTATAAGGGGTAAAATATATAGATGGATTAAAAAATTTTAACCGGAAGGAGTATAAAAGTAAAAATAGGTGGAGAAGTAAGTTCAAAACATTGAATCGAAAACGGTACTCCTCAAGGAAGTATAATAAGTCCTATGCTATTTATTATAATGATTAATGATATTTTTAGTAAAATAGATAAATATTTTGGAGTGACATTATTTGCAGATGACGGTTTTATTTGGAAAAGGGGGAAAAACGTAAAATTTGTAAATAAGAAAATACAAGAGGCAATAGGGGAAATTTGGCTGTTCAACGCTGTTGAAGATTGGGCTTTAGAATGGGGATTTAGAATCTCAGTATCTAAATCCAAGGTTGTTACATTTACTAATAGGAAAATAAATATTAATGTAAATCTTAAATTATATGAGAATGTTATAGAAAGGATAGATGAGATCAAATATTTAGGAATTTGGTTTGATAAAAAACTTACATGGAAAATACATATTTAAAAAATAATTGAGAAAAGTAAAAAAAAACTAAATGTAATGAGATGTTTAAGAGGTAAAGGTTGGGGAGCTGGTAGGAAAGCTTTAAAAATAATATACATTGGACTAATTAGATCAGTATTTGATTATGGATGTATTGTATATAATTCAGCTTCTAATAGTTTACTAAAAGAAATAGATAGAATACAATATCAGGCATTAAGAATTTGTTGCGGAGCAATGAAAATAACCCCAGTATCAGCTTTACAAGTTGAAATGGGTGAGATGCCACTGGAGCTCAGCAGAAAACAACTAGCTATAACTTATTGGGCAAATATTAAAGGACATAAGGAAAATTAAATAGAAAAGAAAGAGGTGGAAAGGTATATAAGGAAAGAATATGCAGAGTATATACAAGTACTGTATATACAGATGCTTCTAAAATGTCAAATGATAAAATAGGAATAGCATTTATAATTCCGGACTTAAATATTATGAAAAATCAAAGAGTAACAGATAGGTTGACAGTATACACAGGTGAATTAATGGCTATATTAATGACTCTAGAATGGAGTGAGGAAACGAGGAAGAAGGAGATATTGATTTGTTCAGACTCAAGTAGTGCATTAATAAGTATTTTAGAGCAAAATTCAGAAACAAGACAAGATATCATATTGGATATTAATCAATCAATTTTTAGAATTAAAAAATATGGGTTAAATTAGTTTGGATTCCTGCCCATATTGGAATAGTAGGAAATGAGTTGGCGGATAGATTTGCTTAAAATGCAGCAAAAAAGGATAATGTTGAGCTTAATATCAAAATAAGTAAAAATGAGGTCAAAAGTATAAGTAAAAAGTATATTAGGAAGAAATGGCAGGAACAATGGGATAGAGAAAACAAAGCATGATTTTATTATAGCATTCAAAAAGAAGTTGGGGAATGTAGGAAAGGTAATAGGAATAAAAGAGAAGAGGATGTTATATCCAGATTAAGGTTTGGGCATACGGGGTTAAATAGTACTCTAAAAATGATTAACAAACATAGTACAGGTATGTGTAGATATTGTGGAGAGACAGAAACAATACAGCATATTTTTCTAGTATGTAATAAATATAATCAGGAAAGAGAGGTGTTAATCAGAGAGTTAAATAGAAACAAAAATAAATTAGATATTAGAAGTTTGTTGCAAAGATCGTCTGAGGATGTAGTGTTCAGCTGTATTTTTAGTTTTCTTAGGAGGACAGGAATTATGGGAAGATTATAGTGGGTTTACTTCTGGTTCATACTCCAGTCTGGAAGGTGGCGGTAATTCACCTATAAGTTGTTTGCCAACCACCATAAAACAAAAAGAAGAAGAAGATTCGACCCGGATGTGGTTCATGTTCTTGCTGCACGTTGTTGAGCAGCATGACTAGCAGCCCGTGCTGGATGTGAGAGCTGATGTCTGTGGAAATGATGGAGGTTTCGGTGAGTTCAGCGGAGCCGCTCCGGCCGGCTGGGGTTCTACAACAGAACCGGGTCTTCCTCGACTTCTTCTGGGACCTGGCTAACCCGGACCAGGAGGTCCGGCTGAAGGCGGTGGAGAACTTGATCCATTACCTGAAAACAGAAAACAAGGTGAGAGACACCCAGCATGTCCTCTAGGACAGTTTTCAAACTTCGTCGCTGTTGAAATTATGAAACTATTCAGTCTGAAAACCCGCCGGATAAACATTAAACATCACTATGAATACAGTAGTGATGTCGTTAAATGTTAACACGAAGGAAAATAAGATGATAATTTAAATAAGATGTTTCTAATCGAGGAAAAATTTGAGTTCCTGATACAAAATATATAAACAACAATACATAAATCCTTATTATCCAAAAGAACGCAAATACATTAAAGCACGGCAAAATAATAAAACTAGATACAGAGAAAAGTCCAAAAGGAGAAGACAATTTTTCATTTACAAGTAACTGAAAAGTGGGGATTGTATTTCTTTTTTTTTTTACATGTGTATGATTTAATTTAATAAGTAAACTGTATCCCATTCTAAAACCTCCATCTGCATTTTGAAACAAAGCTTCCCTGTTTAGCTAAACGGGGAAACTAAACAGCGTCCATGTTTAGCTTTTTAAACAGGGAAGCTGTTTAGAGTGAATGAAACTGTGAGAGCCTGCAGAGGACTAGAGGATGGGCCGAAGTTTTACATAAGGGTGGACGATATGGATTTAAAGTTTTATCACGATATTTTGTCGTACTATTGATAAAAGTGGCGATAAGAACTATTTATTACTTCTTTTTTTAGGTAGTTGTATGGCTGCAACTGTGCAACAGCAACTGTAGCAGGGCTACCCCTGCTAACACAAATAATGCTCTTGAAAAACATTTCCATTTGTAATATGCTGCTTTTGGACGCCACTCAATCCTATAAAGAAGTGAGTTTTATATCACTAACCTGCAAATTGTAATTGCATTTAGTCATGTTTTCAAATTTATTGATAATTATTGATTCTTTAATTTAGGCCTATCATGATAACAAATTTTGCTGGATGATGAATTGTCCCAGAAATAATTTTTGATAAACAATAACATTTTTGCTTTTAATACGATTTTCAATTAATATAATGATAATGTAAGATGATTTATTTTTCCTTTTGAATTAATGTAGTTACATACAAGATCAGTTATTTACTACAGTTGATCCATAGCTAAGGAATTGTGCTGTGCCTTTAAGAGGGGATGTTTGTTTCTTTCTTCGTTGTTTTTTTTTTTTTTTAGGTGTGCCCGAGACGGGTTCTGTTCTGTTAAAATGGAGGTTGAGTAAAAGTCTGGAGAGCTACGCTATTCCCTCTCAGTGTTCTGCTCTTTCTCCACCCACCACCTCTTATTCTATGGTAACACCGAATTGACACATCGTAGTGTTACAATAATAGCATAAAAATATAAATTTGCCCTTTCAAAGACTAGAAAACTTTAATTTTGTACAGAACACTCCACAATAGGAGTGGAAGACATTCTTAATATACAAAATAAAACACAACCACCAAAAACATTAAAACAAAGAAATTACAACCTACCTAGTGAAGTCATAAATACATTTATTTATAAATGTATGGTTTAAATTTATTTAGGAATACATTTATTTAAGAATTAATTTAAACCATAAATAAAATTATTAAAAAAATATATTTATCTAAATGAAAATTATTAAGCTCTTTGAACTTATCATGTGATTAATCGATTGATTATTGCAACAGGCTTACGTTCATTGAACAAACAGTGCAGAAAATATTGAAACTTACAATCCTGTCAATATGGACAGTTGTGGGGGGTTTTCACAACACATGGAATTTACTGTGACAACAATGAATGAAAATTATCGCGATCATCAAGAAATTTGTCACACTAAATGATAAACAATACGATAAATGTACATGACCCAAAAAATACAGGCATTATGAAAATTCAGTTAATAAAATTTATTTGTTTGTTTGTTTTGGACAAAATCTCATATAACAGAGATTTAAATCTAAATATGAAGAAAGTTAAAATTGTTCAAAGAGTAATTGTGAAGTCAGGAGTAAATTAAGATATCCTGGCTGCTGTTTGTGCTGCAGGCTGATGAGTTGGAATACACATTTAAAAGGCTGGTGGATGGCCTTGCCCACACCCGGGAGACGGCCCGACCCGGGTTCAGCCTGGCTCTGGGACAGGTGAGTGGACCGCCGGCCTGAGTCCTGTGGTACAAAAAGGAAATTGATACAATTCTGTTAATTTTCCAACTATAAAGCTGCTAAAAACTGATCAAATTTAGAGACAAAACTAAGAAAATCCATTTAATTCTCAGAGATTAGGAGAAAGTAAAGAGTCAAACCTATGAGTTTTCTTCTCCCTAAGGTGTTGAGTGCCTTTGAAGACATTTCCCTGCAGAGCATACTTGACAGGATCAAAGAAAAACACAACTTACAGGCTGTGAAAAGGGTACATTTTGATCTTTTGGACTTCATTTAGCACAGAAACATTCATTTAAAGGATGTTTAAACAGCTGAACCTTGTTTTTGCTCTCTAGAAACTTGCCAGAAATGCCATGTTTGGGAATCTGTTTGGCGTCCTTGCCCTCCATCAGTCGGGACGCCTCGTCAAAGTAAGTCTGCTTCTTAGTTTGTCCATGAAAGCAAATAAAGTCAAATTAACACAAGAATAAAGTTGTAATATTACGAGAATAAAGTCAAAATAATACAAGAATAAAGTTGTGACAATACAAGAATAAAGTGATAAATGATACTTTATTCTTATAGAATTTTTTTTTTAGTGTGGCCTTACTATTCCATCCTAATTAAAACATTTGTTGGATAACATTCTTTTCTTCCCTCCAACTCTGAGGCACCCTCTTGAGGCCCTGACTTTGTAAAACACTGATTTAGCCCTTATATCCAAAGGCTTTTGAACTTGTTTACTTTACTCTGCAGGAACCCCAGGTGGTGCTGGGATGTGTGCAGCTCCTTCAGTGTTTGATCCAGCACAAGCAGCACCTGAAGGACTTGCCCAGCAAAACCATGACCGACATCCTCACTGAGGTAACGGTAACAGCTTCACCGTCCCACCACTATGACCTGTTCTCCTTCTTTAAGCCGCTGTTTTCTGGGCCCACAGATACCAGAAGAGGTGTTTGAGGAGGTTCTGCTGAGCTCTCTGGAAGCCGACCTGGCGTCGGCCTTCAGGACCCCGGAGCAGATGCAGCTGCTGCTGGTGGCGCTGCAACACTTCCCGCAGGCCCTGAAACCCAAGAAGCTAAAGAAGCTGCTGGACTCTTCCACCATCATCAACGCAGACAACATCCAAAAGTGAGAACATGTTCCACAACTCACAGCATAGCCATTACTTAATCTGCACCGCTGCATTTTATTTTGAATTTAAAAGATAAATAATCTAGAATATAGGGCTGGGCAATAAATCAATGACATTGCCTATTGCAATAGACACGTGATCAGTATCAATAGATAATGTGTCTGATGGAATATTAAAAAATTTCACTGAACGCTGATCCAGCACCGCACAGCATTCTGGGGGATGTATTCTGAGGAAAGGCTTTAGCTGCTCAACCTCTCTTGGCGAGCTAAGCAAGATTGGTGGTATCAACTAATTCACTCAGTCACCCTTTAGTTACTTAGCAACTGATTCACTCTTTGATTACCTAGCAACAACTTGTTGAGTAATTGGCACAGCAGCAGATTAGGGTTTTACCGCTGTGCCTCATAACTCTTTAAAAGTAAACAGCAATAATGTAGCGTGAAAGAAAAAAAACAGTACAATAGCTTGAGGATAAAACGGGAAAGTTTACTTTACCAGTTGTCAGTATTTCAGATATTTAAAACAAAAATAATTAATCATTAATAATCTATATCGACTGATATGGAACCCTTAAATTGTGATATGTTTTTCAGCCATGTCGTCCAGCCCTAATTGAAGACTTTAAAAAAAAAAAAATTTATAGATACAATAGCTTATGGTCAAAGGTTGCCATCTCAATCCAAAACAACATAAGGGATGGACCAAAGCAATCAGCCAAATTTCCCCTGATTTGCTCTGATCGGTAATCAGCTGTTAAATCCTGAAAAATGTCAAAACTAAAAGGAAACACATTTTGTTTTTGTTTATAAATGCATCAACAAACAGTATTTTCTTTTGTTGCACTTTGTTTTGAGATTAGTAAAGAAAATTTAACGTATAAATGGAGATAGTCTTGTAATTCCTTCATTTTTTTTTCTCCATTGCAAAACTGCCTCCATCAAGGAACCTGAGAACCTCAGAAATTTCAATGTATTTTTCTTTTTTGTTATTTCAAATAGTTTTGTTAGAGCCAGTCAAACAAATTAAAAATATAATTCTTATTGTGTACATATACACCTTCTGATGCTCTTAACAATATAATACTGACAAAATGGTGCATCAGAAAAATATTCAGTTCACCAGTTTCAGCCCTTTTTTGTTGTTTTTCAACAAAATGAAAAAGGTTAAAGTGGCGCAGTTGGTAGCACTGTTGCCTTACAGCAAGAAGGTCCTGGGTTCGATTCCCGGCTCTGGAGTTTGCATGTTCTCCCTGTGCATGCGTGGGTTCTCCCCAGGCACTCCAGCTTCCTCCCACAGTCCAAAAACATGACTGTCTCTCTAAATTCTCCCTAGGTGTGAGTGTGTGTGCATGGTTGTGTGTCCTGTCTGTCTCTGTGTTGCACTGTGACAGACTGGCGACCTGTCCAGTGTGACCCCGCCTCTCGCCCGAAACGTTAGCTGGAGATAGACACCAGCACCCATCTAGGGACAACCCCACTAGGGACAAGGGTGTACAGAAAATGGATGGATGGATGAAAAAGTTTAAAATTCAAAATGCAGCTAGAGAACAAACCAACCCCCCTTCACATCTCAGCTCCAAGTTTTTTTCTTAAAAATTTCTGCGATTAATCTCAAAATTTCTTCTTTTTTTTTCCATCTGCAACAACCCTACTTAAGTAAAATTAGTTCTAATTTAAATCAGTTCGTTTACTCATTTGTATCTTCCATCTGGCAGGCTAGTGGAGGTGTTGAAGATGGCGGCCCGCTCAGTGAAGAAGGAGCGTGTCCTCCCCTCTGTGGCCCTGGACTTGCTGAAGCTCTCCCTGAAGGAAGACAGTTTCCAGCTGTTCTGGGACAAAGCCATCACTGAGGGGATGTTTAAGGAGCCGTCTGGACCGACACAGTGAGTCCATAACTGGCAGCTGCTAAACCGTCACTTTTTGGGATGGTTTGCTTTGAAATGAGGCAGTTTGATGAAAAGAGGAATTTACTCTTACTAACCAGCTATATTTAACATTTAACTTTTTATTCAGTCTTTATGATTTCAACTCTGTAGACATCACCTTTCTTCTTTTTCTTCTAGTCATTTTCAGTCTAATGATATATTTTCCTGTTGTGTAGTTACTTGAGCTACCGTCTGCTGGGCAGTGCCCTCCCTCTGCTGTCCTTATCCCAACTAAAGGAGGTTTTATCTGGAGAAGTGATGATGCACTACGGCGAACACGTAGTTTCAGCTCAGGTCAGTCTCAGTTTCAAATTTCCTTCAAGTATTTATAAAGAAAAATGTAAGTTAACAACATATTCTAACATAATATGGTGAAGAAGACTTGAACCTTCTGTTTCAAATTCAAAAATACTTGTATTAATCCGAACGGAAAATTCAATGTTTTCATAACTCATATTATTCCAGGTTGTTCATAGTTGTTGTAGATACTGTCAGCTGTAAGAATTACTACAGACGGCTACAGATTGCTAGAGAATTTCCTTTAGCAGTCTGTATTGCAGCTGTTCTGATGAAGCCTCTGACTGAATACACTTGCTGCCTTTCCATTACAAATGTGCACAGTACTTTGTCCATATTCTCTAATGTTGAAAAAAAACACAATTTCACAATTGTGGTGTTTCCATTAAATAAGAAACACATTTAAATCACATGTAAATAAGTTTGTTCACACAATGTCTTTAAAAAACATGCAGCAGAATGATCCTCCTACTACTTCCTGTCGTCTTCTTGGTCGTTGTGTATCATAGGCAACATCTAGTTGTTGATTATGTGTCTTGTGTGATGCAAATCATGTATTTACATTGCAGTTTTGCGAAATTAACCAATTTTGATATGGCAAAAAACCCACCCATGAGGACCAGGGATGGAATACTGCTACCCCAACAAATGATGGTAGAAGAGATTATACTCTCCACAACAGGCTTGTACAAGATATGCACCATCTTGCAAATGTGGATACTGTAAACTAATTCGGTCAATAGCTAAACTGAAGCTGATTTGTTTATGGTGGTATCTGAGACTAAGACTAGTTAAAGAACATAACTTGGTAAAAATCTAATCTTAGTTGAAGTCATGATAAGATAGAAATGCTACCATGATGACATTCAGTGAAGCTCAGTTATTACAGCGAGTGCACTGTCTTGAGGATGTTGATTCTTAGTTACTGCATGCCCTCCTATTCTTTCTCTGCTCTTTTCTGTCCAAGAACTGACAAACAAAACCAAGTAGTAGTAAAAAATATTCTAAAAGTGCTTGCTAACAATTTGTTTCATAATAATTTCAGCTCGCACAAGCAAGCATCCTATTTTGGCATGGTACTAAAAGAACGTACTACATTCAAATTTGCTAATATGCTGTGACCTTACCAGAGGGGCCGCGTTTCATTGGCTGATGCCCATTCTACGTGGTCTCGTGCGTGGCCGTCTCACAAACACACGCTTCTCGTTAGCTAAGTACAGCATAATGGCAGAACTGATACAACTTCTACACCTTGAAGCCTGTCTGCTACACAGTCTTACGTTAGCTAAACAGATCAATATGCAATGTGTCTGTATCTGACATACACTAAAGATTTTATTTTAGCAGAAAAGGCTTTGGACTAAACTGTTACTCGTGATAGCCACATTAGCACCAAGTACAGCTAGTCAATCAACCATCGCTGTGTTCAGGGAAGCGCTGATTAATAATGATTAATAATGTTGGACACCACACGGCAGGAACGACCCGATCGAACCGTTATACCTAGGATTTCTGTCGGCTAATGTGTGGTCTGTCAGGTTTTGAAAATGGGCCGACAATCGGCCGACAGCGCTAAGATCGCGTCGTGTGCGCTGGGCTTTACACTAAGGAAATGAGGAAGGGAGGAGTCAGTGGAGAGCACCGGAGTTGAGCCTTTTTTCTTTCGGTGTCATCAACAGAAAGAGAAAAAGGCCGGAAGAGACGATAATGCCGATAATTAAAATGACGTCGATAGTTTTAATTTATCGTACGATTAATTGATTTACCGTTTATCGCGACAGGCCTACCTGTTCGGGTTATTTTACCTTTGTTTCCCTTTGCTGTGGCGCATTACAGCCGCTGTAGTTTCTAAACGTTGGACTAATTACCTCGTTCGTTTGTGAGTTTACGTCATTCACAACAAACATCAAATAGAACAAATATATTTCATAAAATTTTAACAAACAAATAGCTTCTACCGTGGTAATTATGTGAAATTAAATTAATTATATCCCAGCTTCAGAAGATTTGCCTTTACCTTTACAGAGCTCTTTGGTTCCTCCTGTCAGTCTGTAGCTTCTCATATTGACGTCATCAAACCAAATTTCAGATCTACCATAACTGACTGACACCTGCTGGCCTCAGGTTTGCAACCAGCTTGTGACTAAGAAACCAGTAACCTCCTCGCAGTGACAGAGTCTCACTGAGGAAGAAACTGCGTTAGGTTTTCTATCACTTTAATATTTCTGATAAAACTGATGTATATTCACATATAAAATAAGTCAATAGGGTTTAATTTACAATTTTTTTGTCTTCGTGTCATGAGGTAGATCTCAGTCGGCTGGTGAGAGAAAAAGTAGATCTTGGTCTCAAAAAGTTTGGGCTCCCCTGATGTAGAGGGTGTGTGGATCTGCCGTTTTCCTCATCGATCAAAAGCATTTTGCTGTGACGTGCACAATGTTGGAGGCATTGCATGACTCAAATACTTTGATCTCATCTGAAAAAGATGACATGAACTTGTTAGTTCCTCTGTCCATTGTAGTAGCTGATATATTGTGAAAATCCTGTAGAAATGATGCACTAATCGAGTCATGTTTACATAAAAACAACGCGCCGTGAGGCTTTGTTTGTGAGACCTGCAGTCACGTGGGTCGGTTGTGGGCGGCCCATATGTCCATTGGCATATTATCTTGCAGTAGACCATAACATGTTACAATTAGCATTTTAGCTTTAAATAGGTGACATTACCCGCTATGCTGAAGTTAGCTGGTATGCTGTTGTTACCTAAATGTTTATGAAAAAAGCCAATAATCTGAAATACCATAAATCTCGGCCGATACATACAATTGCAGAAGCTGTTAGATGCTAACATACAAAAAATATTTGCATCAAAAGCATCTCAAGAGTGAATTTTTACGGAGCATCTCAAGAGTGAATTTTTATGAGTTTTTGTCTTTTGCGGTACCTTGCTATATGCTTACTACAATATTTGCTAGTCTATTTTGTATATAGTCATGAATGTCAATTTAATATTTCAAATATATACATGTTTAAAGAGCCTAAATGTGCAGGAAATGGTGACAGAGGGCCGCACTGGGTTAACTCCGGGAATCTCATCTGTCAATCATCTCTGGGTCACTTCTTTGTTCTGTCACAATTATCGATTTATTCCATTTTGATTATCATGAATCAAACTTTACAAGGACTGTGACACAGACTGACCAGGACAAACAATGCACAAGTGCCGCGTTCTCAAACACACAAAGCCAGCACGCCAGTAACCTTCCCATTCATATTTGGTGACAGTCACGCCCCCAACACCACCCCCGTTTCTACTGATGTCTCCTTCCTCAACGAACTTAACAACTTCTATGCTCGTTTTGAGAGAGGGAATACCACAACTGCAACCAAAGCAGCTACCACCTCAGGCCAACAGCCACTGACTTTCCTCCCCACTGACGTAGGAGCGGCTCTGAGCAGGATTAAATCCCACAAGGCTGCGGGTCCTGATGGCATACCTGGACGTGTCCTCAGAACGTGCTCTGGGGAGCTGGCAGGAGTGCTGACGGACATCTTCAACCTGTCCCTGGCCCGCGCTGTGGTACCGACCTGCTTCAAGTCTACCTCCATTGTCCCAATCCCCAAGAATCCCAACCCAACCAGACTCAATGACTACTGCACGGTAGTCCTTACCCCCATCATTACCAAGTGCTTGGAGCGGCTGGTCCTAGCACACCTCAGATCCTGTCTCTCCCCCACACTAGACCCCCACCAATTTGCATACAGGCAGAACAGGAGCACAGAGGATGCAGTCTCTATAGCGCTGCACTCTGTCCTTTCTCACCTGGACAGTAAGAACACTTACGCCAGACTGCTGTTCTTAGATTTTAGTTCAGCATTCAACACTGTCATCCCATCACAACTCATTACCAAACTCACAGACCTCGGCATCAGTCCACTCATGTGTAACTGGTTGCTCGACTTCCTGACCAGTCGACCTCAACATGTCCGGCTGGACAACCACTTCTGATCCACCATCATCATAAACACCGGCGTGCCACAAGGCTGTGTGATGAGTCCCTTCCTCTACTCCCTCTTCACCTACGACTGCAGACCTGTCCATGGCTCTAACGCCATCATCAAGTTTGCAGACGACACCACGGTGATCGGCCTCATCAGAGATAATGACGAGGCCGCTTACAGGGAGGAGGTAGACCGTCTGGCTGAGTGGTGCGACAAAAACAACCTGCAGCTGAACACCGAGAAGACCAAGGAGGTTATCGTGGACTTCAGGAGGAACGCTGACCTACATCCACCCATCCACATCAAGGGGACAGTGGAGGAGCGTGTGGACACCTTTAAGTTCCTGGGAGTCCACATCTCCGAAGACCTGACTTGGACGACCAGCTGCTCCAAACTTATTAAGAAGGCGCATCAGTGCCTCTTCTTCATGAGGACCCTGAGGAAGAACCACCTGTCCTCAGAGATCCTCACGAACTTCTACCGCTGCACCATTGAGAGCATCCTCACCAACTGTATTACAGCTTGGTACGGGAACTGCTCTGTCTCCGACCGGCAGGCGCTGCAGAGGGTGGTGAAAACTGCCCAGTATATCGCCGGGGCACCGCTCCCTGCCATCAAGGACATCTACAGGAAGCGGTGTTTGAAAAGGGCTGGGAAAATCACAAAGGACTCCACTCACCCAGCACACACACTCTTTTCCCTCCTGCCCTCTGGGAGGCGTTACAGAAGCCTACGGACCAGAACCACCAGGCACCGGAACAGCTTCTTTCCCACAGCTGTCACGCTTTTGAACGCCTCCTGACATAAAACATAAACTATAAGGACTGTACTCCCCTATCCTCTCATACAACAATAACACATGGACTATCCTCACACACACACACATCACGGACTGTTTTCTTCACACACACATACAACCTGTAAATTTTATCTGCCATTATTTATCTAGTATCATATTATATCCATATATAATCCATTTCCTAACATTCTTGTATAATCTGTATATTCTGTATAATCTGTATAATCTATGCATATAGCTCCCATATTTATATTTATACACAATATCTATATCTCTTTGCTATAACCCCTTATAGTCCATACATACATAGTCTTGTACATCTGTAAATAAATATTTATATCTCGTAGAGCACTTCTGGATAGATGCAAACTACATCTCGTTGCTTGTACTTGTGACAGTGCAATGACAATAAAGTTGAATTCTATTCTATTCTATTGACGCACCCACCACCCCAGTGTCAAAGCCGCGTGCTCCTGTATATTAATAATTACTTATTTCATTCAAATGGCTCTAACAAAGCCTCTGTAAAAACGTGTTTATTATTATTAACTCTTTGCAGCAAAAAAACCTGATTGAAACTCAATGTATTCGCTGCATGTTTATGTCCGTTTGTGTAAGGTTGAGATGGAACTGCACATGAAAACGGCCCTTTACCATTCAGACTACCAGCACAGTAGAGATACAAAACTGTCTCATTACCCTGCAAATAGTTAAGATAGTTTGGATGTATTTTTATTTCTTTCCTACTTACGGAAAGTTTCTGTTTATATCGTGTGTTTGTGGTGCATTTCTATACTAAAGAAAGAGATATACATCAGATTTTTCACAACGAGATATTAACATTCATGGAAAAACCTTACATAACCTTGTATTAAAGCAGAAAATACGGCAGCCACTATAAGAAAGGCTTACAGTATCCAATTATGCCGCATGAACTGATCAGTACAATATTGTGAGAGAACGCAAAACCTTTTGCAAGGGAACACAAAAGAAAAAAATTCCCCATGTCCCCTAGAGCAGCGGTCCCCAACCTTTTTAGTCGCGCGGACCGGTCAGCGCCGGGGGGGGGGAGATGGGCCGTGCAGTGAACCGTCGTTTTTCGCGGGGGTTACGTTCCAAAAACAACCCGTGATAGGCGAAATCCTCGAAGTAGTAACCTTTATTTATTTTTTTTACAATTATTATACAATGAAATATTCCACAATACATTGAAACCGAAGAACAAAACCTTTTTACAGGCCCAAGGATTTGTTTAACAAATAAAAAGTACTGTATAAACATTTTTTTTTTACAAATAACTACTGTACTGTAAAATAATAATTTTAATATGAACTGAAAGCGGATTCCCGTGCCCGAATTGCGGAGATCAGCGCCGCCCCACCGCGACCTGAGTTATTGGATTAGAATGGGAGAAAATAAAAAATGATTATGAAAAAAAACAAAACAAAGTACAGTAGGACAAATAGTGACTTGTGTATTTCACTGCTCTTCTGACTGAGCCGCTGCATCCTGACTCCGCTCTGTAGCGTTTTTTTTTTTCTTTCTTCTAAAGTCCGCGGTGCAGGTGTGTTTTTTCGAGAGAAGAACATAGTTATCGGTAGTTGTTGTTGCTCTTTTTTCTTCTGGGCAAAAAGATTCTTATAAACCGACATGCCACCATCGATTATGTTAAATCTGGCAAGCTGTTTTACGTACGTGTACATCTTAAAACGCAACATTGTTGACACACAGGTAGACAAGAAGCGGAGAGACTGTTTAGCCAATCAGAATGCAGAACACAATGCACGATGCAAATCCGTGAAGCAGCGAGACCGCGAAAGGTGAACCGCGAAATAGCGAGGGTTCACTGTACTCCGATGTTGTTTTGTTGCTCATTCTGCTGCAAGTTGGCTCAATTTTGACTCACAAGACGTAACCGGTAAAATCCGGCTTAGGATTTTCAAAATAAAAGATCCAGAAGTAGTTCATTATTTCTTGCGCGGCCCGGTACCAATTGGTCCGCGGACCAGTACCAGTCTGCGGCCCGGTGGTTGGGGACCACTGCCCTAGAGGTTCTCCGTAAATTTTCTTTAGACTTAGAGTTAGGCTTAGACTTCTTTTATTGTTGTTGCCCAAAGACACAGCAATGAAATTGGTAATGAAATGTCATTTCTTGGCCACCAGAGCGCGCAGAAAAAAACCTCTCAAAAAATAATACTGTATGTTGCTAAATAAACAAAATTTAGCATTTTCAGACAGCCTTAGTGATGGGATTGTTGAACAATCTGATGGCCAACAGTTTTTGACTCAACTGCTTTTGACAGTTGAGTCAAAAACAGACTCCATTGTTTTTGAGTCTGGCTGTTCTACAGCAGTCATAAATGCACTAAAGGAAACTTTTCAGGGGGTTGCAGCAGGGAAGTCTGGATACAAGGATGGAAAAACAGACATAAATGGTGAATTGAGAGTTTAGCAGAGAAAAGGAGCATGTATGTAAGTGATAGCTGGAAAAAGGTTAGAATTGTTGCTATTTTATTTTTATTTAAAACTACATGTACATCATTTGAATTGTTACACATCCAAAGACTACAAAACCAAACATTTTGAGAGAAACTGAAAAAGGTTCCATACAATAAAATCTTAAGTGCTCCACAAAATTATGATCAACAAATTTTACTGCTTAAAAAAAGCATTAGAATATCGCCTAAAAGGTTTACATTATTAGTTTTTCAATAATTATGGCTGATTATTGGTGATTGGCGAAAAAAGATTGGTGATCTTTTTTTTTTAATTTAATCCCCTCCTGGATGTAGTCAAAACCAGCTGGATGATCAGAATCCCTGATTTTTCTCCCCAGAAACCGGACCGCTTTAAACTGGCCCCAGAAATGGACACATACGTGTCAGACTTTCTGCAGGGCTGTCGGGACTCTGACAAACAGCTGGCGGTCATGGTGAGCTTCTCCTCACTGACCAACAATGGTTACCCCGTGGTGCCGACAGTGTGGCGGGTGGTGCAGCACCTGGAGCCGGCGGCTCTGCAGAGCTACGTGGACTGGCTTAAAGGGACGTTCCTGCAGCCTCAGCCAGACCGTCTGCTGGACTTCAGCACCCGCAAGCAGAAAGACAAGAGCAAAGAGCAGTGAGCGTTTATTCAAATGTAAATATGTTAGATAATATCTCTCTCTTCTTGTAATTACTCTGATGTTCTCTTGTTTAGGAAAGAGAGCTCGATATTCCGCCTGAGGAAGTGGATCATCGCTCGCCTCGCCTCGATCATCGACAACCATCAAGTGAAGAAGCATGAGGATCTTATCATGGATGTGGCCAGGTGAGACCAGCGTTTAAAGCTGCATGCACACAGCAAAGAAATGCCATCCACATCCACTTATTTTGCCCATATGCAACCTACAGTATATCTGACTTTTTGACTTCAGTCTAGATAGATTTTATTACAGACTCAGAGTTCAAATTACATAAAAAAGAAAACAAAGATGATTAAAGAATAAAAGTACAACTAGAAAATTCCTGAAGAAATTTAACCGGGGCCTGCCAAAGTGTGCCCGTCGGTTTGGACCCAGCGTTCTGATGCTAGAAATTAGCATCAATGCTAAAGAAAGCTGCAATCATATGAATACAATGACAAGAATGTTTACTAACATTGACTTGCACCATTCAGTATGATAAAGTAAGTGTATCAGCTAAAATTAGCAAAAATGCTAATGTTAGCGTGATTGCTGTCAGTAGCATGTGGGACATCACTGGGATGTTTTCTATAATGGTATTACTCCATTCAGTAGACTAAACATGGCTAATAAGTCAAATAAATAGCTAGTAGCTTATATAAGCTAAAATGCTAATGCTAATGAACTGCCTTGCTGCGCAAGGCAGTTCCCTGACCTGAGAGAAAAAGATAATGCAGAATAATATTATTGCACCGCCTGCGGCGGTGCACTAACCTCAGGGGCATGTTGAGGCTTTTATTTTGAAATTTTTGTTAAGCTTAATTTCAAAGGTCCAAATTAATCCCATGTCTAATAGTCATTGGGTTAAATCAGTTATTTATTGCTCAAAAGAGCAATTACCTAATGTAAGATTTCTCAAGGCTTTTATTTTGAAATTTTTGTTAAGCTTCATTTCAAAGTGCCAAACTAATCCCATGTGTAACAATTGCTGGGTTAAATCAGTTATATAATGCTCAAAAGAGCAATTATCTGATGTAAAAATTGTCAAGGCTTTTATTTTGAAATTTTTGTTAAGCTTAATTTTAAATTGCCACACTAATCCCATGTGTAACAGTGCTTTGGATAAAAAAGTCACACTAGAAAATTTCGGAAGAAATTTAGCCGGGGCCTGCCAAGGCGCGCCCGTCGGGCTCGGGCCCGGCGTCGTCGCGCCACAAATTGGCGTCGACGCTAAAGAACGCCGCGACGTAATCAGTGGCACGCGGAGTACCGCAAGAACGTTAAGCGAGGCGGACGTGCACAATTCGGTACGATTTAAAATGTTGTCAAGGCTTTTATTTTGGAAGTTTTGTTAAACTTCATTTCAAAGGGCCAAACTAATCCCATGCGTAATAGTCCTTGGGTTAAAATAGTTATATAATGCTGAAAACACAAGTAGCTGATGTAAAAATATTCAAGGCTTTTATTTTGAAATTTTCAGTATGCTTCATTTTAAAGTTCTGAACTAATACCACGTGTAAGAGTGCTTTGGATGAAAAAGTCAAATAAAGGCAAAACAGAGCAATTACGTCATGTAAAAATATTCAAGGCTTTTATTTTGAAATTATTATTATGCTCCATTTTAAAGTTCCGAAGTAATCCCATGTGTAACAGTGCTTTGGATGAAAAAGTCATATACGGCCAAAAAGAGCAATTACATGATGTAAAAATATTCAAGGCTTTTATTTTGAAATTTTCAGTATGATTCATTTCAGAGGGCCAAACTATTCCATTGTGTAACAGTGCTTTGGATAAAAAAGTCACATAAAGCCAAAAAGCGCAATTACCTGATGTAAAAATATTCAAGGCTTTTATTTTGAAATTGGGGCCTGCCATGCAAAGCAATGGCAGGAACCTATTACTCTACACCCAACAAAGTGTCTCTTTAATATTATTGGGGCCTGCCATGCAAAGCAATGGCAGGAACCTATTACTCTACACCCAACAAGCGTCTCTTTATTATAATTGGGGCCTGCCATGCAAAGCAATGGCAGGAACCTATTGCTATTGTCGGAGAAAGTGTTTCTTTATTCTTTATTTTTCTTCCGTAACCGTTAATGCGGCTCATACCGCTGGGTGCACACCTACAAATGAGGTATCAAAACGTGCAGAAAATTCACGCCATTCCAGCTATTACTTCTGGTGGGATTTGGGCTTAACGTGGCGACATAATTCGCAAAAAACTACGAAAAAAACCCCATTATAAGTCAATGGGAAAAATCCTAGAAATACCCTATTTTTGAGGATTTTCTGTGTCGTCACAAATTCACCTAGAAATGCCATTCAAATTTCATTTTGTAGATACGTCTGTGATCTCTTCGAAAGTGAAGACGGCTCGTCGATACCAGTTACGGTTTGTCCACAATTTGCCTCTAAGCGACCCAAAGTTTCTCATTTTTCCTAAAGTTAGAGTGCGTCTCTGGCTGCTTAGAGTGAGAGATGAAGACAACTTTTTCAGCCCAAATCATTTTTGAAATCGCCATCACGCCCACAAATATCGCACGATTAGTATCACAATCGGTCCTGACATTGATACGCCTGTCTGCTCCGGTAAAATGTTTTCGAAATTTATCTAGACCGTACGGTTTTCTGTCACGGTGCTTCAGAGCAAAGTCATGCGACAGGATTTTCTGAGGCTCTCAGGCTCTTTCACTAACACTTCACACCTTGGTGTGAAACTTATTTAACATAGCAACGGATCTCAAGAGGCTATTGGCTGCTGATTTGGACTACAAATACGCATCATTGTAGTTCTATATATAGTGAAACCCTCAGTTGAAACAGATCAGGACTGAGAACTGGCCTTTAGAACTAATTGCTGCTATGGGCTGTATATAACTGATTTAACTCAGTAACTGTTACACATGGGATTAGTTTTGAACTTTAAAATTAAGCATATTGAAAATTTCACAATAAAAGCCCTGAGTATTTTTACATGACGTAATTGCTCTTTTTGGCTTTATGTGACTTTTTCATCCAAAGCACTGTTACACATGGTATTAGTTTGGCCCTTTGAAATGAAGCTTAACAAAAATTTCAAAATAAAAGCCTTGAATATTTTTACATCATGTAATTGCTCTTTTTGGCTTTATTTGACTTTTTCATTGAAAGCACTGTTACACATGGTATTAGTTTGGCCCTTTGAAATGAAGCTTAACAAAAATTTCAAAATAAAAGCCTTGAATATTTTTACATCAAGTAATTGCTCTTTTTGGCTTTCTTTGACTTTTTCATCCAAAGCACTGTTACACATGGTATTTGTTTGGCCCTTTGAAATGAAGCATACTGAAAATTTCAAAATAAAAGCCTTGAATATTTTTACATGACGTAATTGCTCTTTTTGGCTTTATTTGACTTTTTCATCCAAAGCACTCTTACACGTGGTATTAGTTCAGAACTTTAAAATGAAGCATACTGAAAATTTCAAAATAAAAGCCTTGAATAGTTTTTACATGACGTAATTGCTCTTTTTGGCTTTATTTGACTTTTTCATCCAAAGCACTCTTACACGTGGTATTAGTTCGGAACTTTAAAATGAAGCATACTGAAAATTTCAAAATAAAAGCCTTGCATATTTTTACATCAGCTACTTGTGTTTTGAGCATTATATAACTATTTTAACCCAAGGACTATTACGCATGGGATTAGTTTGGCCCTTTGAAATGAAGTTTAACAAAACTTCCAAAATAAAAGCCTTGACAACATTTTAAATCGTACTGAATGGTGCACGTCCGCCTTGCTTAACGTTCTTGCGGTTCTCCGCGTGCTACTGATTACGTTACGGCGTTCTTTAGCGTCGATGCCGATTTGTGGCGTGACGACGCCGGGCCCAAACCCCACGGCCGCGCCTTGGCAGGCCCCGGCTAAATTTCTTCCGAAATTTTCTAGTTCTTTATTTTTCTTCCGTCACCGTTAATGCGGCTCATACCGCTGGGTGCACACCTACAAATGAGGTATCAAAACGTGCAGAAAATTCACGCCATTGGAGCTATTATTTTTGGTGGGATTTGGGGTTAACGTGGCGACATAATTCGCAAAAAACTACGAAAAAAACCCCATTATAAGTCAATGGGAAAAATCCTGGAAATACCCTATTTTTGAGGATTTTCTGTGTCGTCACAAATTCACCTAGAAATGCCATTCAAATTTCATTTTGTAGATACGTCTGTGATCTCTTCGAAAGTGAAGACGGCTCGTCGATACCAGTTACGGTTTGTCCACAATTTGCCTCTAAGCGACCCAAAGTTTCTCATTTTTCCGAAAATTACAGTGCTTCTCTCGCTGATTAGAGTGAGAGATGAAGACAACTTTTTCAACCCAAATCATTTTTGAAATCGCCATCACGCCCACAAATATCGCACGATTAGTATCAAAATCGGTCCTGACATTGATACGCCTGTCTGCTCCGGTAAAATGTTTTCGAAATTTATCTAGACCGTACGGTTTTCTGTCACGGTGCTTCAGAGCAAAGTCATGCGACAGGATTTTCTGAGGCTGTCTGAGGCTCTCTCCCATGTATTTGAATAGAATTTCAGATCTGGGCACAACATTTCTTTCTCTCATCACTGTAAATGTTCTGAGTGAGGTACAGATATGAATCTCGGGACTATCGCAGAAGACACATAGGCCTGTCATACGCTCCAAACGCTTTTCGAATATGTATTACGGTTCCCGAACAGGAAGGATTTGTTTCCAATGCTTCTTTTCAGTAAAATGTGTTTGCTCAAACACACAATTGTGTGTTTGACAGCTCAGAGCTCAGAGCTCACACCCTGCTGAGACCATTATTTGCCATAGCAACGGATCTCAAGAGGCTATTGGCTGCTGGTTTGGACTACAGATACGCATCATTGTAGTTCTATCTATAGTGGAACCCTCAGTTGAAACAGATCAGGACTGAACTGGCCTTTAGAACTATTTGCTGCTATGGGCTGTATATAACTGATTTAACTCAGGAACTGTTACACATGGTATTAGTTTGGAACTTTAAAATTAAGCATAATAATAATTTCAAAATAAAAGCCTTGAATATTTTTACATCAGGTAATTGCTGTTTTTGGCTTTATTTGACTTTTTCATCCAAAGCACTGTTACACATGGTATTAGTTTGGCCCTTTGAAATGAAGCTTAACAAAAATTTCAAAATAAAAGCTTTGAATATTTTTACATCATGTAATTGCTCTTTTTGGCTTTATATGACTTTTTCATCCAAAGCACTGTTACACATGGGATTAGTTCGGAACTTTAAAATGGAGCATAATAATAATTTCAAAATAAAAGCCTTGAATATTTTTACATCAGGTAATTGCGCTTTTTGGCTTTATGTGACTTTTTTATCCAAAGCACTGTTACACAATGGAATAGTTTGGCCCTCTGAAATGAAGCATACTGAAAATTTCAAAATAAAAGCCTTGAATATTTTTACGTCATGTAATTGCTCTTTTTGGCCGTATATGACTTTTTCATCCAAAGCACTGTTACACATGGGATTTGTTAGGAACTTTAAAATGGAGCATAATAATAATTTCAAAATAAAAGCCTTGAATATTTTTACGTCATGTAATTGCTCTTTTTGGCCGTATATGACTTTTTCATCCAAAGCACTGTTACACATGGGATTAGTTCGGAACTTTAAAATGGAGCATAATAATAATTTCAAAATAAAAGCCTTGCATATTTTTACATCAGGTAATTGCGCTTTTTGGCTTTATGTGACTTTTTTATCCAAAGCACTGTTACACATGGGATTCGTTCAGAACTTTAAAATGGAGCATACTGAAAATTTCAAAATAAAAGCCTTGAGAATTCTTACATGAGATTATTGCTGTTTTGAGCACTATATAACTGATTTTATCCAATGACTGTTATTCATGGGATTAGGTTGGCCCTTTGAAATGAAGTTTAACAAAACTTCCAAAATAAAAGCCTTGACAAAAATTTTAAATCGTACCGAATGGTGCACGTCCGCCTTGCTTAACGTTCTTGCGGTTCTCCGCGTGCCATTGATTATGTTGCGGCGTCCTTTAGCGTCGACGCCGATTTGTGGCGTGACGACGCCGGGCCCGAGCCCGACGGGCGCGCCTTGGCAGGCCCCGGCTAAATTTCTTCCGAAATTTTCTAGTTATAATTCTTTATTTTTCTTCCGTAACCGTTAATGCGGCTCATACCGCTGGGTGCACACCTACAAATGAGGTATCAAAACCTGCAGAAAATTCACGCCATTGGAGCTATTATTTCTGGTGGGATTTGGGCTTAACGTGGCGACATAATTCGCAAAAAACTACGAAAAAAACCCCATTATAAGTCAATGGGAAAAATCCTGGAAATACCCTATTTTTGAGGATTTTCTGTGTCGTCACAAATTCACCTAGAAATGCCATTCAAATTTCATTTTGTAGATACGTCTGTGATCTCTTCGAAAGTGAAGACGGCTCGTCGATACCAGTTACGGTTTGTCCACAATTTGCCTCTAAGCGACCCAAAGTTTCTCATTTTTCCTAAAGTTAGAGGGCTTCTCTCGTTGATTAGAGTGAGAGATCAAGACAACTTTTTCCACCCAAATCATTTTTGAAATCGCCATCACGCCCACAAATATCGCACGATTGGTATCAAAATCGGTCCTGACATTGATACGCCTGTCTGCTCCGGTAAAATGTTTTCGAAATTTATCTAGACCGTACGGTTTTCTGTCACGGTGCTTCAGAGCAAAGTGATGCGACAAGATTTTCTGAGGCTCTCAGGCTCTTTCACTAACACTTCACACCTTGGTGTGAAACTTATTTAACATAGCAACGGATCTCAAGAGGCTATTGGCTGCTGGTTTGGACTACAAATACGCATCATTGTAGTTCTATCTATCCTCAGTTGAAACAGATCAGGACTGAGAACTGGCCTTTAGAACTAATTGCTGCTATGGGCTGTATATAACTGATTTAACTCAGTAACTGTTACACATGGGATTAGTTTTGAACTTTAAAATGAAGCTTAACAAAAATTTCACAATAAAAGCCTTGAATATTTTTACATCAGAAAATTGCTCTTTTGAGCTGTATATAACTGATTTAACCCAGCAATTGTTACACATGGGATTAGTGTGGCAATTTAAAATTAAGCTTGATGAAAATTTCAAAATAAAAGCCTTGAATATTTTTACATCAGGTAATTGCTGTTTTTGGCTTTATTTGACTTTTTCATCCAAAGCACTGTTACACATGGTATTAGTTTGGCCCTTTGAAATGAAGCTTAACAAAAATTTCAAAATAAAAGCCTTGAATATTTTTACATCATGTAATTGCTCTTTTTGGCTTTATTTGACTTTTTCATCCAAAGCACTGTTACACATGGTATTAGTTTGGCCCTTTGAAATGAAGCATACTGAAAATTTCAAAATAAAAGCCTTGAATATTTTTACATCAACTACTTGCGTTTTCAGCATTATATAACTGATTTAACCCAATGACTATTACACATGGGATTAAAATAGACTGTTTTGCATGAGCAGCAGATAGATCCTCTATTGCACATGTGTCAAACTCAAGGCCCGCGGGCCACATGTGGCCCGCTACGTCATTTTATGTGGCCCTCTCCCCCCTACCACCGTTTTACAGCCCCATTGATTGACTTAAAATAGGTTTTGAGCACGAATTGACTACAAACTACATATCCCATAATGCCTTCCGATTCTTACCAACCAACATTACGGCTTCTCGCCACTAGAGTGCAGCAGAGTCACCTCAAGCTGATTATTAATTTTCCCAGCGAATAAAACTGAAAGATCGACAAGCTAACAAGCTAAAGAGCGAAGTCCCGTGATGTTTCAATCGAGGACTTTTACCGTCTACTGCCCCCTGATTTGATGCCACAGCTTCGACTCCATGCAGCTCGTGTTTTGTCCACGTTTGGAAGCACCTATCTGTGCGAACAGATGTTTTCAATAATGACTTTAAACAAGACCAAGCACAGATCGCGCATTACTGACGAAAACCTACACGCCGTTTTGCGGATTGCCACAGAATAGAACTAAAACCAGACATCGACGAACTGACCAGGGGAAAACGGTGCCAGACATCCGGCCAGAAAACATTGGTAAGCACGAACAAACTACATTTAAATAGAATGGATGTAAAACCAAAACGCAGTATACTGGAATATGCATATAGTTTATTGATTTTGCTTGTGTTTTGTTTATTTACAGAACACAACGCAATTTTTAAACTGAGCAGTAATTTTACATCCATGCAAACTCAAATGTAATATTTAAAACTTGAATACATAAAATCAGTTATTTAACAATATGAGGTGTTGTTTAAAAATAAAAAAGATAGCAATTTCTTTTTATTGCAGAGACATTAGATTCTTAAATTTATGGTATTCTTTAAATGTTGTAATTTTGGTTCATTGTAAACTTTACCTGTAAAAAGTTTGTAGAAATCTTTAACATAAGGTCAATATATATTTTTAAACTGTAATATGTTGTGTGTGTGTGCGTTATTGAAAATTTATATTTATGACAATCATTAGGTAAATGCTAATGAACTGCCTTCCTGCAGTTTATGAGCATTGAACTGTTACTAAACAGTTCAATGCAAGGTTCATTAGCGTTAGCATTTTAGCTGCAATAAGCTATTAGGTATTTATTTTACTTTTTAGCAATGTTTAGTATACTGAATGGAGTAAATCAATTACAGAAAATATCCTAGTGATTTCCCACATACTGATGAAAGCAATGACGCTAACATTAGCGTTTCTGCTGATTTTAGCTGATATACTTACTTTATAATACTGAACGGTGCACGTCCGCCTCGCTTAACGTTCTTGCGATTCTCCGCGTGCCACTGATTACGTTGCGGCGTTCTTTAGCGTCGACGCCGATTTGTGGCGTGACGACGCCGGGCCCATGCCCGACGGGCGCGCCTTGGCAGGCCCCGGCTAAATTTCTTCCGAAATTTTCTAGTTATTATTATGCTCCATTTGAAAGTTCCGAAGTAATCCCATGTGTAACAGTGCTTTGGATGAAAAAGTCATATAAAGCCAAAAAGAGCAATTACGTCATGTAAAAATATTCAAGGCTTTTATTTTGAAATTTTCACTATGCTTCATTTCAAAGGGCCAAACTAATACCATGTGTAACAGTGCTTTGGATGAAAAAGTCAAATAAAGCCAAAAAGAGCAATTACATGATGTAAAAATATTCAAGGCTTTTATTTTGAAATTTTTGTTAAGCTTCATTTCAAAGGGCCAAACTAATACCATGTGTAACAGTTACTGAGTTAAATCAGTTATATACAGCCCATAGCAGCAATTAGTTCTAAAGGCCAGTTCAGTCCTGATCTGTTTCAACTGAGGGTTCCACTATAGTTAGAACTACAATGATGCGTATTTGTAGTCCAAATCAGCAGCCAATAGCCTCTTGAGATCCGTTGCTATGTTAAATAAGTTTCACACCAAGGTGTGAAGTGTTAGTGACAGAGCCTGAGAGCCTCAGAAAATCCTGTCGCATGACTTTGCTCTGAAGCACCGTGACAGAAAACCGTACGGTCTAGATAAATTTCGAAAACATTTTACCGGAGCAGACAGGCGTATCAATGTCAGGACCGATTTTGATACTAATCGTGCGATATTTGTGGGCGTGATGGCGATTTCAAAAATGATTTGGGCTGAAAAAGTTGTCTTCATCTCTCACTCTAAGCAGCCAGAGACGCACTCTAACTTTAGGAAAAATGAGAAACTTTGGGTCGCTTAGAGGCAAATTGTGGACAAACCGTAACTGGTATCGACGAGCCGTCTTCACTTTCGAAGAGATCACAGACGTATCTACAAAATGAAATTTGAATGGCATTTCTAGGTGAATTTGTGACGACACAGAAAATCCTCAAAAATAGGGTATTTCTAGGATTTTTCCCATTGACTTATAATGGGGTTTTTTTCGTAGTTTTTTGCGAATTATGTCGCCACGTTAAGCCCAAATCCCACCAAAAATAATAGCTCCAATGGCATGAATTTTCTGCACGTTTTGATACCTCATTTGTAGGTGTGCACCCAGCGGTATGAGCCGCATTAACGGTGACGGAAGAAAAATAAAGAAGAAGAATATTAAAGAGACGCTTCTCTCCGACAATAGTAATAGGTTCCTGCCATTGCTTTGCATGGCAGGCCCCAATAAAGCCAAAAAGAGCAATTATCTGATGTAAAAATATTCAAGGCTTTTATTTTGAAATTTGCAGGATGCTTCATTTCAAAGAGCTAAACTAATATCATGTGGAACAGTGCTTTGGATGAAAAAGTCAAATAAAGCCAAAAAGAGCAACTACATGATGTAAAAATATTCAAGGCTTTTATTTTGAAATTTTCAGTAAGCTTCATTTTAAATTGCCACACTAATCCCATGTGTAACAATGGTTGGGTAAAATCAGTTATATAATGCCCAAAACACAAGTAGTTCTAAAGGCCAGCTCAGTCCTCCTCTGTAGTAACTGACAGTTCCACCATGTTGTAGTTCTGACATTCAGCTCAGACCTCTTTTGTAGGCACTCAGTGTCCGCCATGTTGTAGTTCTAACCTTCAGTCATTGTAGTTCTAAAGAGCAGTTCAGAGAGGCAGACTAAATTCTATGTCTATTTTGAGTCTAACTGACACTGTTTTGTGTCAGTTAGACTTTTGTTTTGAGTTAAATTTGGCTCGTTTTTTGTTAATTATGTCGCCACAGTTACTCGAAATGCCAACAAAAGTAATAGCTCCCCTCACGGGATTGAGCCTCACGTTTTGATATATATATTGTGAGGGGGCATGCAGCAGTACGAGCCGCATTAACGGTAGTAGGAAGCGGCAGTTATTTTGAGGTGTAGAACAATAGGTGCCTGCCATGCAATGCATAGGGATTACATCCCTATGCATTGCTATGGGCAGGCCCCAATAAATAAAGATATAAAGATATAAACTAGAAAATTCCTGAAGAAATTTAACCGGGGCCTGCCAAAGCGTGCCCGTCGGTTTGGACCCAGCGTTCTGATGCTAGAAATTAGCATCAATGCTAAAAAAAGCCGCAATCATATGAGGACAATGACAAGAATGTTGACTAACATGTACTTGCACCGTTCAGTATGATAAAGTAAGTGTATCAGCTAAAATTAGCAAAAATGCTAATGTTAGCATCATTGCTGTCACTAGCATGTGGGACATCACTAGGATGTTCTCTATAATGGACTTACTCCATTCAGTATACTAAACATGGCTAATAAGTCAAATAAATAGCTAATAGCTTATTTAAGCTAAAATGCTAATGCTAATGAACTGCCTTGCTGCGCAAGGCAGTTCCCTAACCTGGGAGAAGAAGATAATGCAGAATAATATTATTGCACCGCCTGCGGCGGTGCACTAACCTCAGGGGCATGTTGAGGCTTTTATTTTGAAATTTTTGTTAAGCTTAATTTCAAAGGTCCAAACTAATCCCATGTGTAATAGTCATTGGGTTAAATCAGTTATATAATGCTCAAAACACAAGTAGTTGATGTAAAAATATTCAAGGCTTTTATTTTGAAATTTTCTTTATGCTTCATTTCAAAAGGCCAAACTAATCCCATGTGTAACGGTGACTGAGTTAAATCAGTTATATACAGCCCATAGCAGCAAGTAGTTATAAAGGCCAGTTCAGTCCTCCTCTGTTTCAACTGAGTCTTCCACTATAGTTAGAACTACAGTGATGCGTATTTGTAGTCCTAACAAGCAGCCAATAGCCTCCTGAGTTCCGTTGCTATGGTAAATAATTCTCTCTGCCAACTGTCAGCTGTGAGTGAGACATGCAGGGGGAGACAATTCTCTGTTTGAGCCAGCCAGTTTGAACTAAAAAAAGCATTGGAAACAACTCCTTCCCGTTCGGGAACCGTAATACATATTCGAAAAGCGTTTGAAGCGTATGAGAGGGCTATTTGTCGTCTCCGATAGTCCCGCAATTCATATCTCTACGTCACTCACAGTATTAACAGCGATAAGAGAAAGAAATGGTGTGCCCAGATCTGAAATTTTTGAGAAATATATGAAAATACATGGGAGAGAGCCTGAGAGAGCGACAGAAAATCCTGTCGCATGACTTTGCTCTGAAGCACCGTGACAGAAAACCGTACGGTCTAGATAAATTTCGAAAACATTTTACCGGAGCAGACAGGCGTATCAATGTCAGGACCGATTTTGATACTAATCGTGCGATATTTATGGGCGTGACGGCGATTTCAAAATTATTTTGGGGTCAAAAATTCTCTTCATTTCTCACTCTAAAAAAGCGGCAGTTGGTGTCAGTTATGCTCTGCGTTTTGGCAGTTGGAAAATTTGCTCGTTTTTCGCTTTTTACGTCGCCATCGTAAGTCCAATTCCTTATAAAAATAATAGCTCCCTTCTCGGCATCGAGCCGCACGTTTTGATACCACTTTTGTGGGGGTGCACGCAGCGGTACGAGCCACATTAACGGTGATGGAAGAAAAATAAATCTATAAAGATAGATATAAACTAGAAAATTTCGGAAGAAATTTAGCCGGGGCCTGCCAAGGCGCGCCCGTGGGGTTTGGGCCCGGCGTCGTCACGCCACAAATCGGCGTCGACGCTAAAGAACGCCGCAACGTAATCAGTGGCACGCGGAGAACCGCAAGAACGTTAAGTGAGGCGGACGTGCACCATTCGGTACGATTTAAAATGTTGTCAAGGCTTTTATTTTGGAAGTTTTGTTAAACTTCATTTCAAAGGGCCAAACTAATACCATGTGTAACAGTGCTTTGGATGAAAAAGTCAAATAAAGCCAAAAAGAGCAATTACATGATGTAAAAATATTCAAGGCTTTTATTTTGAAATTTTCAGTATGCTTCATTTTAAAGTTCCGAACTAATACCACGTGTAACAGTGCTTTGGATGAAAAAGTCAAATAAAGCCAAAAAGAGCAATTACGTCATGTAAAAATATTCAAGGCTTTTATTTTGAAATTTTCAGTATGCTCCATTTCAGAGGGCCAAACTATTCCATTGTGTAACAGTGCTTTGGATAAAAAAGTCAAATAAAGCCAAAAAGAGCAATTACGTCATGTAAAAATATTCAAGGCTTTTATTTTGAAATTTTCAGTATGCTTCATTTTAAAGTTCTGAACTAATACCACGTGTAAGAGTGCTTTGGATGAAAAAGTCATACAAAGCCAAAAACAGCAATTACATGATGTAAAAATATTCAAGGCTTTTATTTTGAAATTATTATTATGCTCCATTTTAAAGTTCCAAACTAATCCCATGTGTAACAGTGCTTTGGATGAAAAAGTCATATACGGCCAAAAAAAGCAATTACATGATGTAAAAATATTCAAGGCTTTTATTTTGAAATTTTCAGTATGCTTCATTTCAGAGGGCCAAACTAATACCACGTGTAACAGTGCTTTGGATGAAAAAGTCACATAAAGCCAAAAACAGCAATTACCTGATGTAAAAATATTCAAGGCTTTTATTTTGAAATTATTATTATGCTCCATTTTAAAGTTCCGAACTAATCCCATGTGTAACATTGCTTTGGATGAAAAAGTCATATACGGCCAAAAAAAGCAATTACGTCATGTAAAATATTCAAGGCTTTTATTTTGAAATTTTCAGTATGCTTAATTTTAAAGTTCCAAACTAATCCCATGTGTAACAGTGCTTTGGATGGAAAAGTCAAATAAAGCCAAAAAGAGCAATTACGTCATGTAAAAATATTCAGGGCTTTTATTTTGAAATTTTCAATATGCTTAATTTTAAAGTTCCAAACTAATCCCATGTGTAACAGTTACTGAGTTAAATCAGTTATATACAGCCCATAGCAGCAATTAGTTCTAAAGGCCAGTTCTCAGTCCTGATCTGTTTCAACTGAGGATAGATAGAACTACAGCGATGCGTTTTTGTAGTCCTAATGAGCAGCCAATAGCCTCTTGAGTTCCGTTGCTATGTTAAATAAGTTTCACACCAAGGTGTGAAGTGTTAGTGAAAGAGCCTGAGAGCCTCAGAAAATCCTGTCGCATGACTTTGCTCTGAAGCACCGTGACAGAAAACCGTACGGTCTAGATAAATTTCGAAAACATTTTACCGGAGCAGACAGGCGTATCAATGTCAGGACCGATTTTGATACTAATCGTGCGATATTTGTGGGCGTGATGGCGATTTCAAAAATGATTTGGGCTGAAAAAGTTGTCTTGATCTCCCACTCTAATCAGCAAGAGAAGCACTCTAACTTTAGGAAAAATGAGAAAGTTTGGGTCGCTTAGAGGCAAATTGTGGACAAACCGTAACTGGTATCGACGAGCCGTCTTCACTTTCAAAGAGATCACAGACGTATCTACAAAATGAAATTTGAATGGCATTTCTAGGTGAATTTGTGACGACACAGAAAATCCTCAAAAATAGGGTATTTCTAGGATTTTTCCCATTGACTTATAATGGGGTTTTTTTCGCAGTTTTTTGCGAATTATGTCGCCACGTTAACCCCAAATCCCACCAAAAATAATAGCTCCAATGGCGTGAATTTTCTGCACGTTTTGATACCTCATTTGTAGGTGTGCACCCAGCGGTATGAGCCGCATTAACGGTGACGGAAGAAAAATAAAGAAGAAGAATATTAAAGAGACGCTTCTCTCCGACAATAGTAATAGGTTCCTGCCATTGCTTTGCATGGCAGGCCCCAATAAATAAAGAGACATTCTATTGGGTGTAGAATAATAGGTGCCTGCCATGCAATGCATGGAGGCAGTACTGACTTGCGAAGCAAGTCAGTACTGCTCTCCTTATGCATTGCTATGGGCAGGCCCCAACTAGAAAATTCCTGAAGAAATTTAACCGGGGCCTGCCAAAGCGTGCCCGTCGGTTTGGACCCAGCGTTCTGATGCTAGAAATTAGCGTCAATGCTAAAGAAAGCTGTAATCATATGAGGAGAATCACAAGAATGTTTACTAACATGGACTTGCACCATTCAGTATGATAAAGTAAGTGTATCAGCTAAAATTAGCAAAAATGCTAATGTTAGCGTGATTGCTGTCAGCAGCATGTGGGACATCACTAGGATGTTTTCTATAATGGACTTACTCCATTCAGTATACTAAACATGGCTAAAAAGTCAAATAAATAGCTAATAGCTTATTAAAGCTAAAATGCTAATGCTAATGAACTGGCTTGCTGCGCAAGGCAGTTCCCTAACCTGAGAGAAACAGATAATGCAGAATAATATTATTGCACCGCCGTAGGCGGTGCACTAACCTGAGGGGCATATTGAGGCTTTTATTTTGAAATTTACAGTAAGCTTCATATTAAATGCCCACACTCTTCCATTGTGTAACAGTGCTTTGGATAAAAAAGTCACATAAAGCCAAAAAGAGCAATTCCATGATGTAAAACTTCTCAAGGCTTTTATTTTGAAATTTTTGTTAAGCTTCACTTCAAAGTGCCAAACTAATCCCATGTCTAATATTCATTGGGTTGAATCAGTTATATAATGCTCAAAAGAGGAGTTATGTGATGTAAAAATATTTCTAGGCTTTTATTTTGAAATTTTCATTATGCTTCATTTCAAAGGACCAAACTAATACCATGTGTAACAGTGCTTTGGATGAAAAAGTCACATAAACCCAAAAAGAGCAATTACATGATGTAAAAATATTCAAGGCTTTTATTTTGAAATTTTTATTAAGCTTAATTTTAAATTGCCACACTAATCCCATGTGTAACAATGGTTGGATAAAATCAGTTATAAAATGCCCAAAACACAAGTAGTTCTAAAGGCCAGCTCAGTCCTCCTCTGTAGTAACTGACAGTTCCACCATGTTTGTAGTTCTGACATTCAGCTCAGACCTCTTTTGTAGGCACTGAGTGTCCGCCATGTTGTAGTTCTAACCTTCAGTCATTGTAGTTCTAAAGAGCAGCTCAGCTGTCATGTGAGTGAGACAGAGAGGGAGAGACAGAATTGTAACTGTTTGAAGCAGTGGCATATCATTAGAATGTTGTCTGTAATTGACTTACTCCACTCAGTATATTAAACATGGCTAATAAGTAAGAAAATAGCTAATAGCTTATTTAAGGTAAAAGGCTAATGCTAATGAACTGCCTTGCGCAGCAAGGCAGTTCCCTAACCTGAGAGAAAAATATAATGCATGCTAATATTATTGCACCGCCTATGGCGGTGCATTAACATGAGGGGGATATTGAGGCTTTTATTTTGAAAAATACATAAGCTTCATATTAAATGATCACACTAATTAAAATGTCTAGCAGTGTTTGGGTTAAATCCGTTATGTACTGGCCAAAACAGCCAATTGCTCTAAATGGCAGCTCAGCCCTCTGTTTTAACTGAGTGTTGATTAGAACTACAGTGATGCGTATTTGTAGTCCTAACCAGCAGCCTCTTGTGTTCCATTGCTATGGTTATCAATCCTCTGCTAACTGTCATGTGTGTGTGACACAGAGAGGTGGAAAAAGATTTCTATCTTTGTGAGACACCCCATTGGTTTATATGGAAAAAGCAGCCTGAACAACTCCTTGCCGTTCAGGAACCGAGAGACGTATTGGAAAACCGTTTGAAGCATATGAAAGAGCTATTTGTCGTCTTCCATAGTACCGCGATTCATATTTGTAGCTCACTCACAGTAATTGCAGTGATGAGACAAAAATGGTGCATGCAGAGCTCAGAAATTTTTCAGAAATACATGGAAGTGAATCTGGGAGAGCGTCAGTTATCCTGGCGCATGATTTCGCTCTGAAGCACCTTGACAGAAAATCGTAAGCCCTAGAGAAATTTCGAAAACATTTTACCGGAGCAGGCAGGCGTATCAATGTCATGACCGAGTTTGATACCAATTGGGCGATATATGTGGGCATGAGGGCGATTTCAAAATTATTTTGTGGTCAAAAATTCTCTTCATTTCTCACTCTAAAAAAGCGGCAGTTGGTGTCAGTTATGCTCTGCGTTTCGGCAGTTGGAAATTTGGCTCGTTGGTCGCTTTTTACGTCGCCATCGTAAGTCCGATTCCTTATAAAAATAATAGCTCCCTTCTCGGCATCGAGCCGCACGTTTTGATACCACTTTTGTGGGGGTGCACGCAGCGGTACGAGCCGCATTAACGGTGATGGAAGAAAAATAAATAAAGATACTAGAAAATTCCTGAAGAAATTTAACCGGGGCCTGCCAAAGCGTGCCCGTCGGTTTGGACCCAGCGTTCTGATGCTAGAAATTAGCATCAATGCTAAAAAAAGCCGCAATCATATGAGGACAATGACAAGAATGTTGACTAACATGTACTTGCACCGTTCAGTATGATAAAGTAAGTGTATCAGCTAAAATTAGCAAAAATGCTAATGTTAGCATCATTGCTGTCACTAGCATGTGGGACATCACTAGGATGTTCTCTATAATGGACTTACTCCATTCAGTATACTAAACATGGCTAATAAGTCAAATAAATAGCTAATAGCTTATTTAAGCTAAAATGCTAATGCTAATGAACTGCCTTGCTGCGCAAGGCAGTTCATTAGCGCAAGGCAGTTCCCTAACCTGGGAGAAGAAGATAATGCAGATTAATATTATTGCACCACCTGCGGCGGTGCACTAACCTCAGGGGCATGTTGAGGCTTTTATTTTGAAATTTTTGTTAAGCTTAATTTCAAAGGTCCAAACTAATCCCATGTGTAATAGTCATTGGGTTAAATCAGTTATATAATGCTCAAAACACAAGTAGTTGATGTAAAAATATTCAAGGCTTTTATTTTGAAATTTTCTTTATGCTTCATTTCAAAAGGCCAAACTAATCCCATGTGTATCAGTGCTTTGGATAAAAAAGTCACATAAAGCCAAAAAGAGCAATTACATGATGTAAAAATATTCAAGGCTTTTATTTTGAAATTTTCACTATGCTTCATTTTAATGTTCCAAACTAATCCCATGTGTAACGGTGACTGAGTTAAATCAGTTATATACAGCCCATAGCAGCAAGTAGTTATAAAGGCCAGTTCAGTCCTCCTCTGTTTCAACTGAGTCTTCCACTATAGTTAGAACTACAGTGATGCGTATTTGTAGTCCTAACCAGCAGCCAATAGCCTCCTGAGTTCCGTTGCTATGGTAAATAATTCTCTCTGCCAACTGTCAGCTGTGAGTGAGACATGCAGGGGGAGACAATTCTCTGTTTGAGCCAGCCAGTTTGAACTAAAAAAAGCATTGGAAACAACTCCTTCCCGTTCGGGAACCGTAATACATATTCGAAAAGCGTTTGAAGCGTATGAGAGGGCTATTTGTCGTCTCCGATAGTCCCGCAATTCATATCTCTACGTCACTCACAGTATTAACAGCGATAAGAGAAAGAAATGGTGTGCCCAGATCTGAAATTTTTGAGAAATATATGAAAATACATGGGAGAGAGCCTGAGAGAGCGACAGAAAATCCTGTCGCATGACTTTGCTCTGAAGCACCGTGACAGAAAACCGTAAGCCCTAGAGAAATTTCGAAAACATTTTACCGGAGCAGGCATGCGTATCAATGTCAGGACCGAGTTTGATACCAATCGTGCGATATTTATGGGCGTGACGGCGATTTCAAAATTATTTTGGGGTCAAAAATTCTCTTCATTTCTCACTCTAAAAAAGCGGCAGTTGGTGTCAGTTATGCTCTGCGTTTTGGCAGTTGGAAAATTTGCTCGTTTTTCGCTTTTTACGTCGCCATTGTAAGTCCAATTCCTTATAAAAATAATAGCTCCCTTCTCGGCATCGAGCCGCACGTTTTGATACCACTTTTGTGGGGGTGCACGCAGCGGTACGAGCCGCATTAACGGTGATGGAAGAAAAATAAATAAAGATATAAAGATATAAACTAGAAAATTCCTGGAGAAATTTAACCGGGGCCTGCCAAAGTGTGCCCGTCGGTTTGGACCCAGCATTCTGATGCTACAAATTAGCATCAATGCTAAAGAAAGCTGCAATCATATGAGGACAATGACAAGAATGTTCACTAACATGTTCTTGCACCATTCAGTATGATAAAGTAAGTGTATCAGCTAAAATTAGCAAAAATGCTAATGTTAGCATCATTGCTGTCACTAGCATGTGGGACATCACTAGGATGTTCTCTATAATGGACTTACTCCATTCAGTATACTAAACATGGCTAATAAGTCCAATAAATAGCTAATAGATTATTTAAGCTAAAATGCTAATGCTAATGAACTGCCTTGCTGCGCAAGGCAGTTCCCTAACCTGAGAGAAACAGATAATGCAGAATAATATTATTGCACCGCCTTCGGCGGTGCAGTAACCTCAGGGGCATGTTGAGGCTTTTATTTTGAAATTTTTGTTAAGCTTAATTTCAAAGGTCCAAACTAATCCCATGTGTAATAGTCATTGGGTTAAATCAGTTATTTATTGCTCAAAAGAGCAATTAAATAATGTAAAATTTCTCAAGGCTTTTATTTTGAAATTTTTGTTAAACTTCATTTCCAAGGTGCAAACTAATCCCATGTATAACAGTGATTGGATAAAATCAGTTATATAATGCTCACAAGAACAATTATCTGATGTAAAATATGTCAAGGCTTTTATTTTGAAATTTTTGTTAAGCTTCATTTCAAAGGGCCAAACTAATCCCATGTCTAATAGTCATTTGGTTAAATCAGTTATTTATTTCTCAAAAGAGCAATTAAATCATGTAAAATTTCTCAAGGCTTTTATTTTGAAATTTTCATTAAGCTAAATTTTAAATTGCCACACTAAATCCATGAACATATCTTTCCCTACATGTTGTCAATAGCATGTGGGATATCATTAGAATGTTGTCTGTAATTGACTTACTCCACTCAGTATATTAAACATGGCTAATAAGTAAGAAAATAGCTAATAGCTTATTTAAGGTAAATAAGCTATTAGCTTATTTAGCCATAGGCGGTGCATTAACCTGAGGGGGATATTGAGGCTTTTATTTTGAAAAAATACATAAGCTTCATATTAAATGATCACACTAATTAAAATGTCTAACAGTGTTTGGGTTAAATCCGTTATTTACTGGCCAAAACAGCCTGTAGCTCTAAATGGCAGCTCAGCCCTCTGTTTTAACTGAGTATTGATTAGAACTACAGTGATGCGTATTTGTAGTCCTAACCAGCAGCCAATCGCCTCCTGTGTTCCATTGCTATGGTTATCAATCCTCTGCTAACTGTCATGTGTGTGTGACACAGAGAGGTGGAAAAAGATTTCTATCTTTGTGAGACACCCCATTGGTTTATATGGAAAAAGCAGCCTGAACAACTCCTTGCCGTTCAGGAACCGAGAGACGTATTGGAAAACCGTTTGAAGCATATGAGAGGGCTATTTGTCGTCTCCCATAGTACCGCGATTCATATTTGTAGCTCACTCACAGTAATTGCAGTGATGAGACAAAAATGGTGTATGCAGAGCTCAGAAATTTTTCAGAAATACATGGAAGTGAACCTGGGAGAGCGTCAGTTATCCTGGCGCATGATTTCGCTCTGAAGCACCTTGACAGAAAACCGTAAGCCCTAGAGAAATTTCGAAAACATTTTACCGGAGCAGGCATGCGTATCGATGTCATGACCGAGTTTGATACCAATTGGGCGATATTTGTGGGCGTGAGGGCGATTTCAAAATTAATTTGGGGTCAAAAATTCTCTTCATTTCTCACTCTAAAAAAGCGGCAGTTGGTGTCAGTTAGGCTCTGCGTTTCGGCAGTTGGAAATTTGGCTCGTTTGACGCTTTTTACGACGCCATCGTAAGTCCGATTCCTTATAAAAATAATAGCTCCCTTCTCGGCACCGAGCCGCACGTTTTGATACCACTTTTGTGGGGGTGCACGCAGCGGTACGAGCCGCATTAACGGTGATGGAAGAAAAATAAATAAAGATATAAAGATATAAATAAATAAAGAAATAAAGAGACATTCTATTGGGTGTAGAATAATAGGTGCCTGCCATGCAATGCATGGAGGCAGTACTGACTTGCTTCGCAAGTCAGTACTGCTCTCCTTATGCATTGCTATGGGCAGGCCCCAATAAATAAAGAAATAAAGAGACATTCTATTGGGTGTAGAATAATAGGTGCCTGCCATGCAATGCATGGAGGCAGTACTGACTTGCTTCGCAAGTCAGTACTGCTCTCCTTATGCATTGCTATGGGCAGGCCCCAACTAGAAAATTTCGGAAGAAATTTAGCCGGGGCCTGCCAAGGCGCGCCCGTCGGGCATGGGCCCGGCGTCGTCACGCTACAAATCGGCGTCGACGCTAAAGAACGCCTCAACGTAATCAGTGGCACGCGGAGAATCGCAAGAACGTTAAGCGAGGCGGACGTGCACCGTTCAGTATTATAAAGTAAGTATATCAGCTAAAATCAGCAGAAACGCTAATGTTAGCGTCATTGCTTTCATCAGTATGTGGGAAATCACTAGGATATTTTCTGTAATTGATTTACTCCATTCAGTATACTAAACATTGCTAAAAAGTAAAATAAATACCTAATAGCTTATTGAAGCTAAAATGCTAACGCTAATGAACCTTGCATTGAACTGTTTAGTAACAGTTCAATGCTCATAAACTGCAGGAAGGCAGTTCATTAGCATTTACCTAATGATTGTCACAAATATAAATTTTCAATAACGCACACACACACAACATATTACAGTTTAAAAATATATATTGACCTTATGTTAAAGATTTCTACAAACTTTTTACAGGTAAAGTTTACAATGAACCAAAATTACAACATTTAAAGAATACCATAAATTTAAGAATCTAATGTCTCTGCAATAAAAAGAAATTGCTATCTTTTTTATTTTTAAACAACACCTCATATTGTTAAATAACTGATTTTATGTATTCAAGTTTTAAATATTACATTTGAGTTTGCATGGATGTAAAATTACTGCTCAGTTTAAAAATTGCGTTGTGTTCTGTAAATAAACAAAACACAAGCAAAATCAATAAACTATATGCATATTCCAGTATACTGCGTTTTGGTTTTACATTCATTCTATTTAAATGTAGTTTGTTTGTGCTTACCAATGTTTTCTGGCCGGATGTCTGGCACCGTTTTCCCCTGGTCAGTTCGTCGATGTCTGGTTTTAGTTCTATTCTGTGGCAATCCGCAAAACGGCGTGTAGGTTTTCGTCAGTAATGCGCGATCTGTGCTTGGCCTTGTTTAAAGTCATTATTGAAAACATCTGTTCGCACAGATAGGTGCTTCCAAACGTGGACAAAACACGAGCTGCATGGAGTCGAAGCTGTGGCATCAAATCAGGGGGCAGTAGACGGTAAAAGTCCTCGATTGAAACATCACGGGACTTCGCTCTTTAGCTTGTTAGCTTGTCGATCTTTCAGTTTTATTCGCTGGGAAAATTAATCATCAGCTTGAGGTGACTCTGCTGCACTCTAGTGGCGAGAAGCCGTAATGTTGGTTGGTAAGAATCGGAAGGCATTATGGGATATGTAGGTTGTAGTCAATTCGTGCTCAAAACCTATTTTAAGTCAATCAATGGGGCTGTAAAACGGTGGTAGGGGGGAGAGGGCCACATAAAATGACGTAGCCGGCCACATGTGGCCAGCGGGCCTTGAGTTTGACACATGTGCAATAGAGGATCTATCTGCTGCTCATGCAAAACAGTCTATTTTAATCCCATGTGTAATAGTCATTGGGTTAAATCAGTTATATAATGCTGAAAAAGCAAGTAGTTGATGTAAAAATATTCAAGGCTTTTATTTTGAAATGTTCAGTATGCTTCATTTCAGAGGGCCAAACTAATACCACGTGTAACAGTGCTTTGGATGAAAAAGTCACATAAAGCCAAAAACAGCAATTACCTGATGTAAAAATATTCAAGGCTTTTATTTTGAAATTTTCATCAAGCTTAATTTTAAATTGCCACACTAATCACATGTGTAACAATTGCTGGGTTAAATCAGTTATATAAAGCTCAAAAGAGCAATTTCCTGATGTAAAAATATTCAAGGCTTTTATTTTGAAATTTTTGTTAAGCTTCATTTCAAAGGGCCAAACTAATACCATGTGTAACAGTGCTTTGGATGAAAAAGTCAAATAAAGCCAAAAAGAGCAATTACATGATGTAAAAATATTCAAGGCTTTTATTGTGAAATTTTTGTTAAGCTTCATTTTAAAGTTCAAAACTAATCCCATGTGTAACAGTTACTGAGTTAAATCAGTTATATACAGCCCATAGCAGCAGGTAGTTCTAAAGGCCAGTTCAGTCAACCTCTGTTTCAACTGAGGATAGATAGAACTACAGTGATGCGTATTTGTAGTCCAAATCAGCAGCCAATAGCCTCTTGAGATCCGTTGCTATGTTAAATAAGTTTCACACCAAGGTGTGAAGTGTTAGTGAAAGAGCCTGAGAGCCTCAGAAAATCCTGTCGCATGACTTTGCTCTGAAGCACCGTGACAGAAAACCGTACGGTCTAGATAAATTTCGAAAACATTTTACCGGAGCAGACAGGCGTATCAATGTCAGGACCGATTTTGATACTAATCGTGCGATATTTGTGGCCGTGATGGCGATTTCAAAAATGATTTGGGCTGAAAAAGTTGTCTTGATCTCTCACTCTAATCAGCGAGAGAAGCACTCTAACTTTAGGAAAAATGAGAAACTTTGGGTCGCTTAGAGACAAATTGTGGACAAACCGTAACTGGTATCGACGAGCCGTCTTCACTTTCGAAGAGATCACAGACGTATCTACAAAATGAAATTTGAATGGCATTTCTAGGTGAATTTGTGACGACACAGAAAATCCTCAAAAATAGGGTATTTCCAGGATTTTTCCCATTGACTTATAATGGGGTTTTTTTCGTAGTTTTTTGCGAATTATGTCGCCACGGTAAGCCCAAATCCCACCAAAAATAATAGCTCCAATGGCGTGAATTTTCTGCACGTTTTGATACCTCATTTGTAGGTGTGCACCCAGCGGTATGAGCCGCATTAACGGTTACGGAAGAAAAATAAAGAATTATAAAGAGACACTTTGTTGGGTGTAGAGTAATAGGTTCCTGCCATTGCTTTGCATGGCAGGCCCCAATAAAGATATAAATAAACTAGAAAATTCCTGAAGAAATTTAACCGGGGCCTGCCAAAGTGTGCCCGTCGGTTTGGACCCAGCGTTCTGATGCTAGCAATTAGCATCAATGCTAAAGAAAGCTGCAATCATATGAGGAGAATCACAAGAATGTTTACTAACATGTACTTGCACCATTCAGTATGATAAAGTAAGTGTATCAGCTAAAATTAGCAAAAATGCTAATGTTAGCGTGATTGCTGTCACTAGCATGTGGGACATCACTAGGATGTTCTCTATAATGGACTTACTCTATTCAGTATACTAAACATGGCTAATAAGTCAAATAAATAGCTAATAGCTTATTTAAGCTAAAATGCTAATGCTAATGAACTGCCTTGCTGCGCAAGGCAGTTCCCTAACCTCAGAGAAAAAGATAATGCAGAATAATATTATTGCACCGCCTGCGGCGGTGCACTAACCTGAGGGGCATATTGAGGCTTTTATTTTGAAATTTGCAGTAAGCTTCATATTAAATGCCCACAGTATTCCATTGTGTAACAGTGCTTTGGATAAAAAAGTCACATAAAGCCAAAAAGACTAATTACATGATGTAAAAATGGACAAGGCTTTTATTTTGAAATTTTTGTTAAGCTTCATTTCAAAGGGCCAAACTAATCCCATGTGTAACAGTGCTTTGGATGAAAAAGTCAACAAAAGCCAAAAAGAGCAATTACATGATGTAAAAATTGTCAAGGCTTTTATTTTGAAATTTTTGTTAAACTTCATTTCAAAGGGCCAGACAAATCCCATGTATAACACTCAATGGATTAAATCAGTTATATAATGCTCAAAAGACTAATTACATGATGTAAAACTTCTCAAGGCTTTTATTTTGAAATTTTTGTTAAGCTTCATTTCAACGGGCCAAACTAATCCCATGTCTAATAGTCATTTGGTTAAATCAGTTATATAAAGCTCAAAAGAGCAAATACCTGATGTAAAAATTTTCAAGGCTTTTATTTTGAAATTTTCAGTGAGCTTAATTTTAAATTGCCACACTAAATCCATGTGTAACAATGGTTGGATAAAATCAGTTATAAAAAGCCCAAAACACAAGTAGTTGTAAAGGCCAGCTCAGTCCTCCTCTTTAGTAACTGACAGTTCCACCATGTTTGTAGTTCTGACATTAGAAGGGCATTAGAATGTTGTCTGTAATTGACTTACTGCACTCAATATATTAAACATGGCTAATAAGTAAGAAAATAGCTAATAGCTTATTTAAGGTAAAAGGCTAATGCTAATGAACTGCCTTGCTGCGCAAGGCAGTTCCCTAACCTGAGAGAAAAATATAATGCATGCTAATATTATTGCACCGCCTACGGCGGTGCATTAACCTGAGGGGGATATTGAGGCTTTTATTTTGAAAAAAAAACATAAGCTTCATATTAAATGATCACACTAATTAAAATGTCTAACAGTGTTTGGGTTAAATCCGTTATTTACTGGCCAAAACAGCCAGTAGCTCTAAATGGCAGCTCAGCCCTCTGTTTTAACTGAGTGTTGATTAGAACTACAGTGATGCGTATTTGTAGTCCTAACCAGCAGCCAATCCCCTCCTGTGTTCCATTGCTATGGTTATCAATCCTCTGCTAACTGTCATGTGTGTGTGACACAGAGAGGTGGAAAAAGATTTCTATCTTTGTGAGACACCCCATTGGTTTATATGGAAAAAGCAGTCCGAACAACTCCTTGCCGTTCAGGAACCGAGAGACGTATTGGAAAACCGTTTGAAGCATATGAGAGGGCTATTTGTCGTCTCCCATAGTTCCGCGATTCATATTTGTAGCTCACTCACAGTAATTGCAGTGATGAGACAAAAATGGTGCATGCAGAGCTCAGAAATTTTTCAGAAATACATGGAAGTGAATCTGGGAGAGCGTCAGTTATCCTGGCGCATGATTTCGCTCTGAAGCACCTTGACAGAAACCCGTAAGCCCTAGAGAAATTTCGAAAACATTTTACCGGAGCAGGCAGGCGTATCGATGTCATGACCGAGTTTGATACCAATTGGGCGATATTTGTGGGCATGAGGGCGATTTCAAAATTATTTTGTGGTCAAAAATTCTCTTCATTTCTCACTCTAAAAAAGCGGCAGTTGGTGTCAGTTAGGCTCTGCGTTTCGGCAGTTGGAAATTTGGCTCGTTTGACGCTTTTTACGTCGCCATCGTAAGTCCGATTCCTTATAAAAATAATAGCTCCCTTCTCGGCACCGAGCCGCACGTTTTGATACCACTTTTGTGGGGGTGCATGCAGCGGTACGAGCCGCATTAACGGTGATGGAAGAAAAATAAATAAAGATATAAAGATATAAAGAGACATTCTATTGGGTGTAGAATAATAGGTGCCTGCCATGCAATGCATGGAGGCAGTACTGACTTGCTTCGCAAGTCAGTACTGCTCTCCTTATGCATTGCTATGGGCAGGCCCCAATAAAGAGACGCTTCTCTCCGACAATAGTAATAGGTTCCTGCCATTGCTTTGCATGGCAGGCCCCAATTATAAAGAGACGCTTGTTGGGTAAATAGCAATAGGTTCCTGCCATTGCTTTGCATGGCAGGCCCCAATAAGAAAAAGCAGAACTACCTATAGCAAACTAACCACTGCTGCTAGTGGGCATGGAGTAGGTGTATACCCCCCACATTGATATAAATTTTGGAGACATAGTTTACTGACCTTCATGAACACCATAGGAAAATAGTAATGCAATAAAATTTAAAGCAACCACAAGAAATGGCATGGAAAGAGGCTCCAGACACTGTTGGGACAGAACAAACATGTATTACCAGCTTTGTTTTTAAATCACAGGAAGTAGAAGAACATTCATCAAGGTTTCAGGAATAAAACCATGCATAATAAAACCAGTGAAACACAAGGCAAGAAGAGGGACTACCCCTGAACTGGCAAATTTGAGATATTCAGCTGAAATAAGATCCATTCCTATAGATTTATGTACAGACAATTCTTTAATTGCTTGATAGACCTCGTGTGTTTTGATAGTTTCTACAGTACTAACCTTGTCAACCTGGAAGGGTTCACTCAGTACACAGGTAAATAACTTGCTGTAGTGGTGTTGTCAAAAATCTACAATCATATTCACCCCAGAAACACCATCCACAGTGCAAGGGAGAGAGGATTTACTATTATTGATAGTTTTAACCTCTTTCCAAAAGGTTTTTGTATCCTTACTGATAAGCTTTTTTTGCCAAGGAATCAGCCCTCATGGTTTGCTCATTTTGTCTAATGAAGCGTAGTGCATATTTGTATTTTGCATTAGACAACTTTTTATATTCAAATATAGGGCACTGCCTAGGTTTACCTGCTAGAGCCCAAGAAGTAGTAGCTTCACGGGCTTCACTGTGGAATTTAGTCACATATGTGTTCCAGCCTGGTCTATTTTTAATCTTTACAATACTTTTAATTGAAGCACTACTGGGAGGCTAGCTCCCAGTAGCGCTTCAATATAATCCAGTTATATTGGTTATAGAACCAATATAACTGGAATCCAAACTAACTGACATAGGTCCAGTATTAGAGCAGTTGCAGTCTGTGCAAGTAACTGCCTCTCTTGATAAATTAATGGTAGATAACAATTGATCAGTTTGGGCATAGTAACAGGCTACTTGTTTAGTAGATAAAGAAGACCAGTCTATATGTGTCTGATTGGGGCCTGCCATGCAAAGCAATGGCAGGAACCTATTACTATTGTCGGCAGAAAGCGTCTCTTTAAGTATTATTTATTTTTCTTCCGTAACCGTTAATGCGGCTCATACCGCTGCGTGCACACCTACAAATGAGGTATCAAAACGTGCAGAAAATTCACGCCATTGGAGCTATTACTTTTGGTGGGATTCGGGGTTAACGTGGCGACATAATTCGCAAAAAACTACGAAAAAAACCCCATTATAAGTCAATGGGAAAAATCCTACAAATACCCTATTTTTGAGGATTCTCTGTGTCGTCACGAATTCACGTAGAAATGCCATTCAAATTTCATTTTGTAGATACGTCTGTGATCTCTTCGAAAGTGAAGACGGCTCGTCGATACCAGTTACGGTTTGTCCACAATTTGTCTCTAAGCGACCCAAAGTTTCTCATTTTTCCTAAAATTAGAGTGTGAATCTTCCTGAGTGCCCCTCTGCTAGAGTGAGAAATGAAGACAATTTTTCACCCCAAAATAATTTTGAAATCGCCCTCACGCCCACAAATATCGCACGATTGGTATCAAAATCAGTCCTGACATTGATACGCATGTCTGCTCCGGTAAAATGTTTTCGAAATTTATCTAGACCGTACGGTTTTCTGTCACGGTGCTTCAGAGCAAAGTCATGCGACAGGATTTTCTCAGGCTGTCTCCCATGTATTTGACTAGAATTTCAGATCTGTGCACAACATTTCTTTCTCTCATCGCTGTTATTGCTGTGAGGGAGGTAGAGATATGAATCTCGGGAATATTGCAGAAGACACATAGCCCTCTCATACGCTTCAAACGCTTTTCGAATATGTATTACGGTTCCCGAACGGAAAGGATTTGTTCCCAATGCTTTTTTTCAGTAAAACTGCCTGGCTCAAAGAGAGTATTCTCTGCCCCAGCCTCTCTCACTAACAGTTCACACTTTGGTGAGAAAATTATTTACCATAGCAACGGAACTCAAGAGGCTATTGGCTGATGATTAGGACTACAAATACGCATCACTGTAGTTCTATCTATAGTGGAACACTCAGCTGAAACAGAGCAGGACTGAACTGGCCTTTAGAACTACTTGCTGCTATGGGCTGTATATAACTGATTTAACTCAGTAACTGTTACACATGGGATTAGTTTGGAACTTTAAAATTAAGCATAATGAAAATTTCAAAATAAAAGCCTTGAATACTTTTTGTTGTTGCGCAACACCCCCCCCCCCCCCCCCCCCCCCCCCCCCTCCTTTCTGTCTCTACTCTCTCACTCTCTACTTCCTCTTCTGAGAGGGGAGATGTGCTACCAGCTCTCCTTCTAACGGGTTAATTGAGTTTCCTAAATCTGCTGGGATTTACCCTGTCCAGAACTGAAGTAAACTCTGTTTAAGCTGGTTTCGAGAAACGATTCGCCTGGTTTTCTGACGGCCTACATCCAGGTGTCCCACCCTTCTTCCCCCTGTGAATTAGCCAGACTGAGCAGCCTACAGCCAACTAGTTTCACAGAGCACACCTGTTAACGGTCGCTCGTTCTCTATTTTACAACTTGCATTTGTTATTGAACCAGGTAGGTTTTAGTGACTCGGGCGAGTCCCAAGGATGACGTTTTAAATTTGGGCTACCAGCAACCTAAAAACATTTTAAACTTTTTCCTCTCCAGAATCAAACATCACAGCTATTTTACAACCATCAAAGAACTTTAAGGTGACTCATTAACTGAATGTCCACAACATCTTTTAGATTTTCTTTATGCTAAATATTTTATTAGTAAGGCATTTTTGCAAGGGTCAGTACAGCTTAATTCAGTAGCAGAAATAATCAAATAAGTAAAATCAATCATCTAGTCTATCTTTCCCTACTGCTGATACTGAGAACTAAAAAAAGGAACCTTTGAGAGAGACGGACGGAGTTTGGCGTTTCGAACCCCAGACCTGGCTTGATGATGAAGAAGGTGTTGCAGCAGGAGGAAGATGTTGATCGGCGAAGGTCAGGATCTCCGCAGGTCTGATGAGCTTCCTCTCCGCATGGATGCTGAGGTCACACAGGACTTGGTGCTGGCAGGAAAAAAGGCACCAGTTCTTCTTCTTTGTCTTTGCCTTTGTCTTTGTCTTCATCTTTGTCTTTGGGGTCTGAACCCAGCTGATGAGAGAAGTGCGATTCGAAGCCACAAGTTGTGGGCCTGACGGGTTGGTCCTCATGGCAGGACAGTCTTCGGCTCCGTGGCCCCGGCTCTTCTTCAGCTGCAGAGTTCTTTGTCCATCTCTTGGCTCGAAGCTGCCCGGAGGATCCAACGAACGGTTCCTCTTTTGCACTCACCTTTTATAGGGTTTCTTTGGCTAGCACTGTTGCTGGGCTTGTTTCATTGGCTGTCTGCTTAGACAGATGATCTCATATCCATCACTGTCTTACAGACATTATGTCCTGATGTCTGTGCTAATGTCAGGGTTGCTCAACCTCCTATGTCCATTGCCTTTCACCTTTTCTCTAAATAAGGCGTTGATCATCTCTGCTCTCCTGTTAGTTCCCCTTTTTCCCTTCCTTTCACCTTTCACCTACCATCTACCTCAACATATCAGTGATGTTTAATTGCAGTTACACCTTTTTACACCATTTCAAGTTCAATGTCAAAATCACATTTATCACATTTATTTTCTTTAGCTTCTCTGATTTAGCATTCATTTATAATTTTATAACCATAACTTATATCACATTTATTTTCTTCAGCTTCTCTGATCTATCATTCCTTTATGATTTTATAACCATAACTTATTAATTATCCTTATTATAATCCTAATGTGAGTTATTACAGATGTTTTTCTGAAAAGAAACCAAGAATAATCCATGATTCTAATTATTTGATGCCAAAGTTACAGTTACTTGTTTTTCTTGTAAGTGTTCCCACAAATGTACGTGTAAATATTATTACAAGTAAACCAATATTAATATAAGTATTTTACTTTGAATCTTATCAAATTACCAAAATGTTTAGATTTAATTCTTTAAAACTTTCATGCTTTAAAATAAGAAATAGTCTCAGCTATTTTTTATAAATCTGCAGGCTGGAAACTTCCTCTTTTTCCCGGAAACCTGCTTTTCCTGTTTCATGACTCTCTCTGTCTGACTATGATTTCTTATGATTAGATAGAAAAAAGTAGAATTAAAGCAAAGTTTGCTGGAGACAAAAACAACACACACAACCAGATTTATTTTATTGACACCTAAGTCTACTGTTGGGCCTAGAAGTCACTTGAGTGATTCATTTTAAAGATAACTTTATTTATTATTACTGTTAAACTAAAATCTCCAGCATGGGGAAGTGGGATGAGCTCGGATTTTCTTGACATTTTAGATGATGTAATTGCTCTTTTTGGCTTTATATGACTTTTTCATCCAAAGCACTTTTAGACATGGTATTAGTTTGGCCCTCTGAAATGAAGTTTAACAACAATTCCAAAATAAAAGCCTTTAATATTTTTACATCAACTACTTGTGTTTTGAGCATTATATAACTGATTTTATCCAATGACTGTTATTCATGGGATTAGGTTGGCCCTTTGAAATGAAGTTTAACAAAAATTCCAAAATAAAAGCCTTGAATATTTTTACATCATGTAATTGCTCTTTTTGGCTTTATTTGACTTTTTCATCCAAAGCACTGTTACACATGGTATTAGTTTGGCCCTTTGAAATGAAGCATACTGAAAATTTCAAATTAAAAGCCTTGACAATTTTACATCAGGTATTTGCTCTTTTGGGCATTATGTAATTTTTTCATCCAAAGCACTGATAAACATGGGATTAGTTTGGCGCTTTGAAATGAAGCTTAACAAACATTTCAAAATAAAAGCCTTTAATATTTTTACATCAACTACTTGCGTTTTCAGCATTATATAACTGATTTAACCCAATGACTATTACACATGGGATTAGTTTGGCCCTTTGAAATGAAGTTTAACAACAATTCCAAAATAAAAGCCTTTAATATTTTTACATCAACTACTTGTGTTTTGAGCATTATATAACTGATTTTATCCAATGACTGTTATTCATGGGATTAGGTTGGCCCTTTGAAATGAAGTTTAACAAAAATTCCAAAATAAAAGCCTTGAATATTTTTACATCATGTAATTGCTCTTTTTGGCTTTATTTGACTTTTTCATCCAAAGCACTGTTACACATGGTATTAGTTTGGCCCTTTGAAATGAAGGATACTGAAAATTTCAAATTAAAAGCCTTGACAATTTTACATCAGGTATTTGCTCTTTTGGGCATTATGTAATTTTTTCATCCAAAGCACTGATAAACATGGGATAAGTTTGGCGCTTTGAAATGAAGCTTAACAAACATTTCAAAATAAAAGCCTTTAATATTTTTACATCAACTACTTGTGTTTTGAGCATTATATAACTATTTTAACCCAACGACTATTACACATGGGATTAGTTTGGCCCTTTGAAATGAAGTTTAACAAAACTTCCAAAATAAAAGCCTTGACAAAATTTTAAATCATACTGAATGGTGCACGTCCACCTTACTTAACGTTCTTGTGATTCTCCACATGCTATTGATTACGTTGCAGCATTCTTTAGCATCTATGCTAATTTGTAGCGTGACAACGCCGGGCCCAAACCGACGGGCACGCCTTGGCAGGCCCCGGCTAAATTTCTTCAGAAATTTTCTAGTTTTGAATACTGTTCTTATTTACAGTTGCAGGTACATGATCAAATCTAATTGATACCTCGAAGGGGATGTGATCAACAGTGGACACATTGTATAAGATACTAATATATATCAAAGCAGCATGAGCATCTGCTGTTGATACAATGGTCCAACCAAGATGTAGTATGCCAGGCTTCACTTATATAAGTGTAACTTGCAGCTGGCAAAAGTTCTTTACTTGACAATATTAAATTAAAATTTGTACAAAAATTAATCAGATGTTTAGCAAACAGCGAGTTTTTATCTGAGATGTCTGCATTCATGTCACCCATAACATAAATACTTTTTGGCTTCTCATTTTGCATAAAAGAGCTAATATAAGCAAGTTTACTAAGGTATTCTTCTTCATTATGATGATATTCATATGGAGCATAGACATTTAAAATAATAAATTCTTTGTCATTCTGTTTCACATGTACTGCAATACACCAATCCACCATCGTGAATCCACACCTAATCTCATGACATTTATCACTGAGTCCAGGCTTTTCTTCCATATTATAGCCACCCTTCCTGGTATCCTTCCTCTCTTAATTCCCAAACTGAGATCAGTAGTAGATTCTCCAGCACCCAGGAAACTGTCATTGATAGAGTTAGTCCTTTTAAATCCTGTTTGGCTAAAAATGTTTCTTGCAAGCACAAGATGTCGCAGTTCAGCAACAACTGGTCGACAACCAAACGGCGAGCTTTATCATCTGCTCTCTGCCCTAAGTGCAGGCTATGACAGTTGTAAGAGATGACTTTAATGTCCATAATATTTATGACTTTGTGCTCACGCCAGCAATAGGCACGCATATGTCTATGGAAGAAAGGGTAGCATTTACGCTGATGATAGTTTCTCGTGGCTCATAAAACCTTCTCACAATGGTTCCCTCAGGCCAGAGCTCTGGGTTGTACATGACAGCCACCTCACTACATTCGGCAGAAACCTTGAATGAGGCGTACCTGGTATTAACAGAACTGATTCTTTGGCATGTTACATTATGCCCAAGTTTGGTTTTAAAATAAACACATAGTGTTTCTGCTTCCAAATCAGGTGAGAATTTAGAGGCAAAAACACTCACCAGTTTTGTTTTCACCATTTTGATGTTCCCTGCGGCTCCTGTACCAACAATAGTTTGGCCAGCTTTCCTGTGTCCCAGTGAAGGGCCAGAGCGAGTTATCGTCTTCACAACCGTGGGACCTTTGGGCTGTCGGTGGTGCCGTTTCACGACCTGGCTCCACTTAGGAGATCCCGGAGATGGCGTAGTTTCTCCGGTACACACCGCTGGAGTATCTCCCTTTACAGTTGAGAGAGAATCCCCCTCCAGACCTTGAAGATGGTGTTCCATATCCAGGGCAATGTTCAAATCCATGTCCGCCGCACCCTTCTCCTTCACCGGTACAGATCGGCTTTTGCATCCTTGATCGGTGCATTGTTCTAGAGCAGACACCCGGCTTCGCAGGTCTGCCATAACATCGTGAAGACCTTCACTTACTTCAGCCTGAGCTTGAAGTGTTTGCTTCATGGCAGATACTGCAACGTGGAGCTGTTTTGCGTAGCAAGCCGCAGACATCCATGTTGGTAAAAGTCACAGGAGGCAACTCATCCAAGTAATGGGACACAAATCTGGGAATTTTGTCCTGGCATTCGTTTAGCACTTTGAGGCAGGCCTTCGCATTGTTGATATCCTATTGTGCGCCTTTATACGAGATGTTATTCTGAGAAGAAGTGCAGAGCTCATACAGTGTCTTCTTTGATGTTTCTATCCAGTCTGAGTCAAAAGTGTTGATGGCCAACAAAACAATCTCATCCTGGCAAAGAGTCTTGAGTTTGATAGAAAGAAAGTGTAAAAATACATCCTCCACGATAATTTTATCCTCAACAGTTTTATATATGCATGGTCTGAACCGCCAAATTCCAGTCTTTTCTCCCCTCCGCCCAAAAAATCAGATCTGTGCCACTTCTATATGTGGAACTAATTCGGACACATAACGATTGTTTTCAAAGCACTTGCACTCTGAACAGTCATGTCATTTTTATCCAACTTTTATGCCATTGATTTGAGACATGTCATAATTAGTAGTGGGCATAAATAGACGTAAATAGTTTTTCATCATAATTTTTATCGTTACCACAATGGTGTTGCCCTGGACTCTTTTTGGGAGAGATCATCTCAAATGATCATTAAACCAAGTTAGAATCATCAGTCCAATGTATTAAAGCCAAATAAGTGTTAACATTGTTTTGGAACAACAGAGAAATAGTTTGCCATTACCACGGGCTAATTTTACCATTGGAGTCAATCCTAAACAAAAGGCCGTTGTTATTGCCTTCGTTTTATTAGCTTCCTTCATCTTGTTATGATCTTGTGACAATACTGTCGGCTCCCATTGCTGAAGAACTTAATCTACACATTATTACTTCTGTAAACGATGCACTGCTGTGCGACGTGAATGTTCTTCTGCGCATGTGTACACTGTTCACACAACAGTCTCATTGAGGTCAAGTTTAATTACTAGTATGAATGACCATGCAAAACCAGATCTGATTTCAGCAAAATATCCGAATTGAGCATCAAAATGTAGCTCCTAGCCAGCAACATTCAAGTCCTCTGTAAAGCTGAAGAGAAGTCACTGAGTTTGTTTTGTCTTTTTTTCCAGGTTTGTCTTTTTCCATGCTTTCTTCAGCGCCAAGAAGGCTACTACCTCGGATATTGCAGAGACGAGCGAAAATCTTTCCACCCCACTGGATGACGAAACCAGAGGAGCCCTTGTTAATTCATTCTTTGGGTTAGACAGTTTTATTCCAACATTTATTTATTGCAATAGTTTTGTTTTTTTGAAACCAACAAGAAGGAAAAGTTTATCTCGGAGTAACCTCGGAGAGAGATTTTGAGTTCAAGAAAAACATTCATTTATGTTCCTTACTGTTTGCATGTTAACCTGCACCAATACAAGGAAAGCAACAATTAGGGCTGAAAAGATTAATTGTAATTATTTGGATTACTGAAAAGGTTCTCAACTAATTTAGTATTCGATTATTGGCTACTAGAATGTACAGACTCAGAAAAGTCAATTTGCAGAAAGAATGACACACTCAGAGAAGTATTTATGCCAAAACTGTATAAAAAAATTTAAATTTTACATTTAAGATAAAAAAAACAACCTTTGTCGGTAAATATGTCCTACCCAGAACTTAAGTGGCATAGTTTTTGCTTCACCGTTGTTTTTTTCTGCTATAAATTGAGAGCACACACTTTCAGTCTGCAACCTGCACCACCCAGTGGATGTAGGGAGTTGGTTGGGTGAACAAACTCCTGCTTAATGGACCTTACCAAGCTCCGCCCATAACCGACCCATGTGACCGCAAGTCTCACAAACAAAGCCTCCCAGCTCGTTGTTTCTGTGTAAACATGACTCGATTAGTGCATCATTTCTTTTTTTTTTTTTTTAAATCCGTCCAGGGGGTCTTTTGTGGGCTCTAGTGTCCCTTAAATGATAGTAGGCTGACAGGAAACGGGGAAGGAGAGGGGGGAAGACATGCGGCAAATGTCGTCGGGTCCGGGAGTCGAACCCGCGACGGCCGCGTCGAGGACTCAAGGCCTCCAAATATGGGTCGCGCTAACCCCTACGCCACCACGGCATGCCCGATTAGTGCATCATTTCTACCGGATTTTCACAATATATCAGCTACTACAATGGACAGAGGAACTAACAAGTTCATGTCATCATCTGCGAGGAGGTTACTGGTTTCTTAGTCACAAGCTGGTTGCAAACCCGAGGCCAGCAAGTGTCAGTCAGTTATGGTAGATCTGAAATTTGGTTTGATGACCTCGATATGAGAAGCTACAGACTGATAGGAGGAACCAAAGAGCTCTCTAAAGGTAAAGGCAAATCTTCTGAAGTTGGGATATAATTAATTTAATTTCACATAATTACTGCAGTAGAAGCCATTTGTTTGTTAAAATTGTATGAAATATATTTGTTCTATTTGTTGTTTGTTGTGAATGATGTATACTCACAAACGAACGAGGTAATTAGTCCAACGTTTAGAAACTACAGCGGCTGTAATGCGCCACAGCAAAGGGAAACAAAGGTAAAATAACCCGAGCAGGTGATCAACTCAAAACCACTCCTACCTTTTTACTCTCTCTCTCTTTGTAGTTTAAGCATACCTGTTACCGTGGCAACTGCCTGCGCCCCGCAAGATGAGCAAAGATTACGTTAAAAACATAACATTCAGTCCGTTACAATATCAAGTTTCCAGGCTTGATATTTATTTCTCGATTATTAATCAGCGCTTCCCTGAACACAGCGATGGTTGATTGACTAGCTGTACTTGGTGCTAGAGTGGCTAACACGAGTAACAGTTTAGTCCAAAGCCTTTTCTGCTAAAATAAAATCTTTAGTGTATGTCAGATACAGACACATTGCATATTGATTTGTTTAGCTAACGTAAGACTGTGTAGCAGACAGGCTTCAAGGTGTAGAAGTTGTATCAGTTCTGCCATTATGCTGTACTTAGCTAACGAGAAGCGTGTGTTTGTGAGACGGCCACCCACGAGACAACGTAGAATGGGCATCAGCCAATGAAAAGCGGCCCCTCTGGTAAGGTCATGTCAGAAGGCTGTTAGTGATCAGTAGCACACTGCTAATGGATGTTAGTGTAACATGGAGCAGAAAGTTGTTGTTTCTCCTTACATCCAGTTGGTGGTGCAGGTTGCTGCAATGGATAGTAGCCACACAGGCACACCTGTAAAACACTTTCATTCTATTGGCTGAGAGGTTGCCAGTCAACGGTGCATTTTTGTTCCAGAAGCAAGCAGAAAATGTTAACTAAACGAGCAGAGAGCTCTGCAAGAGCGCGAGGAGAAATATTTGAGTACAAGCGTTACAAGTTTTGAGAACAAAAGACATGAAATCCTGCTTTCAGACTGAAAATGTGTGCTCTCGATTTATGGCAGAGAAATTCCCCCATACAACTGGTACAAAAAAAAAAAGAAAAGTCCTATTGAACACCTTTTGCTTTCCCATTTTTAGTTAGTTAAAAAGAAATATTCAACTGATCAGCCCTGCATTTTATTTTTTTAAAGGAAAAATCTGCAGAACGCGTCTTTTTTTTTTACCTGAATAAATGATTAATCATCAGAATAAACGTTTGTGCAGATTGTGCACTTACTGCGAAAATACATGAAATATGTAATTTTAGTTTTAGCCACATAGTGTAATTTAACTGAATAAGTTGCATCTGTCTACAGCTGTTGTATTGGCACTTGGCAGGAATGGCAACACATTTTCTTGCTGACTTTAGCAAAACAACTTAATGTTCCTGTAAAACTTCTTCTACTAAAACAAGAAACAAGAATCCTCTAATATATATTAAAAGATGCAAATAAATTAAACTAAATTCAATTAATATTTCAAATATGAAATGATAATTGTATTACCTACAGTGCAGTAACACAGCATTTCTTCAATGAACACTTGATCATTTGGAGCAAAGGATTCATCTGCAGCTAAAAATGCTTTTAAAATCAAAGTGTGAAAAGCTCAGCCCTTTCTGCTTGACTTAACATCAGTACAGTGTAGGGCTGAACTATTGATTATTTTTTACATTAATTGATTAATAATTAGATATAAAAAGGTGCTTGATGGGATTTTGTTTTACAGAATTTGAACCATGTGAAGATAAAACTGCCACAAAGAGTTTTTTTCTCTTAAATACAAAATGTTAATATTTTTTACAGTTTTTGCTTAATTACTGCTCTTGAGTGTGTCGTTCTCTCAGCAAATTGCCTCTTTTTGAATATGTATGCGCCAGATAATCATTACTTGATTGCTAAATTAGTTGACTGTTATTTCAGTAATTGATTGATCACAATTAATCTGATTGTTTCAGCCCCACTAATTTTGTTGCCCATTTTAAGCAAGGTTTGTTAAACAAGATGGCTGAGTGAGTTTCTTTTTTTGTCCAAAGGAAGGTATACATACATTTTTCTATCTTCCATCCAGGCTTCTCATGTCCTTGCACCACATGCCACTCATCGACGACAGCACAGCTGTCAATCAGAAGCGATCTGTTGGTGTAACGGCAGATGGCACCATGTGGATCTACCACCTGGTCCAGTATACTCAGCTGCTGCTCAGCCATCCCAAACATGTCCAAAGCGTCCAGCCGTTCAGCGCTGAGCAAAAACAGGCCTGGGACGGGTAGGACAGAGAAGGATTATGTCTTATTTTACATGCCTGATCACTTACAGTTTAAAGAAAATGTTTTTTTTTTGTTTGTTTGTTTGTCAGCATGCTGCAGTCAGTGGCGAATTTGAAAAGAAAAGCAAAGAAAGGCCTGACGACAGAGAGCGCTGCGTTCCAGCAGCTCTTCCTGCTGATCGGCATGCTCCTCTTCAAGGTCAAAACAGCTTTTTGAGGATTAATAACTGTGCTTCCATTGAACCTATAATTGTAGTTAGGAAAAAAAAATCTGCTTAATGGAAACATACAAATTTTTTAAAAACTCATGACATTCGATAAAACGCTTTTTGCTAGGGTGACGTGGTTTTTCGGCTGTATAAAAATTTGTGTATTGTGCAAAACTGCAATGGAAACAATTTTTTTGTATCAGTAGTCACATTATCAACACCCGGATGTTACTACTGGTGGAAAAGAGGAAGAAGATAACAGGAAGTAGTAGGAGGATTATGGCGCAGCATGTTTTTTTTTTAAAACTTATTCACAAGATTTTAATTGCATTTCTTCGTCGATGGAAAAAAATACATAAATTGTTTGTTTATTTTTTGACGAATATGGAATATCGACAAAGTTTTGAGCACTTTTGGAAACTCTGCTGCAGGAGAGGATTTCTGCAGCTCTTAGAGTCCAGATGTTTAACTTGAATTTCTCTGTCCTTAAGGCTCCAGATGAGGTGCTGGACATTATGAAGGACCTGCAGAGCTGCATTGATAAAGCCCAGGAGAAGAAAACCAACAAGAAGAAGAAACAACAAGGTGAGGCTGAGTAACTCCGATTTAAATAATCAGCACCGACCTTCAGAATAATAATTAACTCCACCTGTAACATGAACGTGTTGCAGCTATGGACGAAGAGGAGCCAGAGTGGGTGGAGGTGATGGTCGACATCCTGCTGTCCCTGCTGTCCCAGCAGAGCAGACACATCAGGCAGGTCTGCAGGGCGGTCTTCAGCTCCATCTGCCCCCACGTAACTGCAGCAGCACTCACTGCCATCATAGATGTGAGTAATCGGTAGAAAATGGATTTTAAACCTGTACATTTTCAGGAAGTAACATGTTAATTATTTTATTTGACTAATTTCCCTGCAATTGCCTATATTTGTTTCTGTCCTAGGCTGAAACATCTTGATTTTAAATGTTACTTCTGTGACATCTTTGATGGGGGGTGTGGGAATTTATTGAGAAACTTTCATTGAAATTGGGAGTGCAAGTTATGAATTGAGTTAATCTAAAATTGATTTTTATCGATCGACTAACGATTAATTAAGAGGCCAGTTGTCTCTTGTATCCACCATCTTTCCATAACACAATGGGTTACATTTTTTATAATATGCTGGATTTTTAAAATTTATTACATTTTAACTTTATTTTGTTGGCTGTAATAAATGCTGACTGAATTAACAAAAGCACCTTCTTTTGTCTGTAAATGTGTACTACCACATCAGTAATTTTTTAATAAGTTGACGCTACTCCACCATGAGGCTGAATGAGAGTTATTAAGGTGGAGCTTAAGGAGCTTGTAGTGTTTATATTTCAAAACAAAACTTAATAAATTACATTTTGCATCCGACACCGGACACTGCATGCCAATATTTTGCCATAATTGAATTATTAGAATAAACTAAGGTCAAGACAATTAATTTTGATAAATCATCAATCGTCAATTAATTGAGTAATTAATTAATTGCTAACTGAAATATGCAGACTCAAAAAAGGGCATTTGCTGAAAACAAAAATATTCCGAGCATGTTTAAGACATGTTTTTGTCTTAAAATTGCATGTTTTTAAGACAAAAACATTCAATTTGTTTTTATCTAAAATACGTGTTGCATTTAAGTTGGGGAAAAACACTTTTGTCCGCATATATTTCATAACCAAACACCTGAAGTGGCATAGCTTTAGCTTTGCGTGGTTCAAGTTCACAAAAGGATGCTATGTTGTTGCATTGTAGGCAATGAAATGTTTTATTTTATATTTAAAATATAAATTGATTTATTTGTTTGTTTACATCTTTTAATGTATTTCTAATGTTATATAAAAACACCTTAAATGAAGATATGGAGCATTTGCTAATTAGTCATCAGAATAATCAATAAATGAATCAATAACTAAGACCGTTTTTAGTTGCAGCCCTAGAAAATTGGAGAAAAAGGTAAAAATTTTAGTCTGATGCAAAAAACAGATTTACTGCTTGTGTGCATATTTTTAGGAAGTGTTGCTGTGTTTTTCTGAAAGGTCTTGGACCCAGAGAAGGAAGATGAGGAAGACAGCGCTGTAGTCGTCACTGACGACAGAAACAAAACACAAAAGAAACTGAAGGATGATGATGACGAGGAACAAGATGAAGACATGGAGGTTACAGACTTTCCCTCTTCTGTAGTTTCACACAGTTTACAGATGTAGAGGCTGATTTAACAAAAATATTTTATGGCTAGGATGATGAGTCAGAGGATGGCTCTGATGAGGAGAGTGAGGGTGAGGAGGAGGAAAAAGAGAGGGAGGAGGAAGAAGTGGACCAAAACTTTCGCCTTGAGTTGATGAAGGTCCTCCAGCAGCAGAACGCTCTGGTGAGTCATCCAGTCAGCACTTCCTGTCTGGTTCTAAGTCTAAACCTCTTCAGCTTGTCTTTGTAATGATATGCTGCTTATTTAGGCCACAGAGGAAGACGCCAGCAGCGATGAAGATCTGGATGATGAAGCTATGATGCAGCTCGATAAGAGCCTGTCGGCGCTGTTCTCAGAACAAAAGAAGAAGATTCAGGCAAAGAAAAATGAGAAGATGAAGCTGCAGAAAGAGAGGGGTCTGGTCCGGGAATTTAAGATTAAGGTAACTTACCCTCAGCTAGAGCTGACCAAATGGCTTAAAAATAAAACCTCCATTCTCTTTTATACCACATTTGATTTTAATAAGTTTTCTTTTGTTGCTTTATTTTCTAAAAGACAAAAATGCAAATGACAAAAAAAAAAAAAATGTCAAAAGTGTTTTTTATTTCATCATCTCAATATGAGTTGTATGAACTACGAGAAATTAATCATTATATTAGCAGAATTAAAAATAAATTTTACCAGAGTAAAGTCTTAAAATTACGAGAAAATAATTGTTTTAATGAGGAAAAAAGCTTGGATAATTAATGTTTTGTTATTTGTTTATTGTTTTTCTTTCTTATCTCTCTTTCTACCAAAAACTGGATGACAAAATTCTTCAGTCTGGTGCATTGGTCTCAAATAGCCCCTTTTTTGAAGGACAATTTTGTTTAGAGTCATCGAATTTAAAATGTCTTCCAGTTCCAGTGCTAAATGTTAACTTTATTGATCTTTGGGAGCCAAAGATCAGTAATGTACAGTGTTCTTGCATTATTTTACCATTACCATTATATTACTAGAAAATGGTCTCAAAGCAATAATATTATTGTTTATCACAATAACTTCTGTGACAATTTATCGTCCAAAATTACCTTTTTTTTTTGTGACAGGCTTATTCATAATATTACGACTTTATTCTGGTAATCTTAAGACTGTATTTTCATTTTATTATGACTGTTGTTGTGTCAATTATATGTAGCAAAGAATGAGAAAAACTGTTTCAAGAACCAAAGTAAGAATATATATTTATCGGTATTTATTTGAAGGCTTTATGCGTTTGAAGACTCACTGAACACAGGAGAAAAAGAGCTTCAAGCAGAACACAGCACACAGTTTTATAGAAAAGGTTTCTAAATGTGCCATAAACTAGTGGTGGTAGAGGGCCCCACTGGGTTAACTCAGGGACTCTCATCTGTTCGATGCGTTTCAATCAACTCCAGGTCACTTCTTTGTTCCGTCAATTATTGGTTTATTCCATTTTAGATTGTCATACTACAAACTTTGCAAGGACTGAAACACTACCTGACCAGGACAAACAATGCACCAGTTCCAACAATCAACGGCACCACAACACTATCAACAGAAATTATGATGACCCCGCGCACCCCCTTCCTCATACACACAAAGCCAGTAAACCTTCCCATTCATACTTGGTGACAGTCACGCTGTTGGGTTTAAATTACCTGAACACAGACACAAAGAAGAGACAAGAGTCAGAATTTAGTTTTACCTGCAAGGAGAACACAGCTGAAACCCAGTTACAGATTTCTGCCTATGCTCTGAAGCTTCAACTGAGTCTTACCCTGCTTTTATTAGCATTAGGAACTCCCTAGTTGCATTCAGTGTGCAGCCCTGAAGGAAGGGGAAGCAAAAACAGCTGCACACTCACATGAATACAACTCATTTATACAATCTTCAAAAGCATATTTCATAAGATAAGACTATAGGTTTGCAGTTCCTCTGGACAATCAACGCTGGAATGTCTCGTTCATGGTAACCTTCTTTTCACTCCTCAGCAGGCGCGCCCACATTGACGCACCCACCACCCAAGTGTCAAAGCCTCGTGCTCCTGTCATATCAATAATTACTTATTTCATTTATATGGCTCTTACAGTTTCATTCTATTCACATAGTTCACAGGTGTCAAACTCCAGTCCTCTATCCTGCAGTTTTTAGATGTGCCACAGCTACAAAACGCTGGAATGAAATGGCTTAATTACCTCGTCCTTGTGTAGATCAGTTCTCCAGAGTTTTGCTAATGACCTAATTATTCTATTCAGGTGTGGTGCAGCAGAGGCTCATCAGCCCTTGAGGACTGGAGTTTGACACCCCGATATACACTGCCTGGCCAAAAAAAAAGTCGCCACCTGGATTTAACTAAGCAAATAGGTACAAGCCTCCTATTGGATAAGTACTGCATAGGCGATTATCTTTCAGCTGGCAACAAGTTATTTAACCCCAGCTGATGCAATGAGTAACTCCTCATTTCTTAAACAACCATGGCAAAAGACACATCCTGTGGTCGTGGAAAAGACGTTAGTCTGTTTAAGAAGGGTCAAATCATTGGCATGCATCAAGCAGAGAAAACATCTAAGGAGATTGCAGAAACTACTAGAATTGGGTTAAGAACTGTCCAACGCATCATTAAAAACTGGAAGGATGGTGGAGAACCATCGTGTTCCAGGAAGAAATGTGGTCGGAAAAAAATCCTGAATGATCGTGATCGGCGATTACTTAAACGTTTGGTCAAATCAAATCGAAGAAAAACAACAGCAGAACTCAGGAGTATGTTTAATTGTGAACGCAAAAGCATTTCCACACGCACAATGCGAAGGGAACTCTAGGGGTTGGGATTGAACAGCTGTGTAGCCGTAAGAAAACCTCTAATCAGTAAGGCTAACCAGAAAAAAAGGCTTCAGTTTGCTAGGGAGCATAAAGATTGGACTCTGGAGGAATGGAAGAGGGTCATGTGGTCTGATGAGTCCAGATTTAGCCTGTTCCAGAGTGATGGGCGCATCAGGGTAAGAAGAGAGGCAGGTGAAGTGATGCACCCATCATGCCTAGTGCCTACTGTACAAGCCTGTGGGGGCAGTGCTATGATCTGGGGTTGCTGCAGTTGGTCAGGTCTAGGTTCAGCAACATTGTGTGCCCAAAGAATGAGGTCAGCTGACTACCTGAATATACTGAATGACCAGGTTATTCCATCAATAGATTTTGTCTTCCCAAATGGAACGGGCATATTCCAAGATGACAACGCCAGGATTCATCGGGCTCACATTGTGAAAGAGTGGTTCAGGGAGCATGAGACATCTTTTTCACACATGGATTGGCCACCACAGAGTCCAGACCTTAACCCCATTGAGAATCTTTGGGATGTGCTGGAGAAGGCTTTGCGCAGTGGTCAGACTCTCCCATCATCAATACAAGATCTTGGTGAAAGATTAATGCAACACTGGATGGAAATAAATCTTGTGACACTGCAGAAGCTTATTGAAACAATGCCACAGCGAATGCGGGCTGTAATCAAAGCTAAAGGCGGTCCAACAAAATATTAGAGTGTGTGACCATTTTTTGGTAGCGACTTTTTTTTTGGCCAGGCAGTGTAGTTTGACTATCTACTTAATTACAAAACAGAAAGAATGCACATGTTCTTTCATAAGGAAAATTAAACATTCAAGGACATCTTGAGGGTGCAAACAAGAAACAATTGAATGACTTTATTGTAATGCAGAGTTCAGAGAAATGGCTTCAGAAGACTCTCATGAGTACGTTCATCACACAAGAATCATGACACTGTTAGGCATTGATTCAGTCAATAACCATAGTAATCTTAAAATTGTTATGTATTGATTTACTCATAACCATATTATTCTTAATATTTTCCACCATATTGTTTTGTAATATTATGACTTTACCTTTGCTTAAAGAAAGAAAGAAAAGAGGGGAAGGGGACAAGATGGCGGAGGGAATAGGAGCGTAGTCAGCTAGCTCTCCAGAGTCGGGTAAAAATGCCCACAACAAAATTGGAATTCGATAGATAAATCTAAAGTATGAGTGGGAAAAGCAAGAGAAGAAGCCGGAAAAATAATAAAAAGCAAGACAGAACCGAAGAGCTGCCTGTAACGGAAGAAATCTCCGAACACGAAGCTAGCGAGCACTAAAAAGCCCCAGCAGAGGAAATGGAAGAACACGATAGCATGGAGACGCTGCAAAATGGGCTCGCAGCTATCAGAGGTGATATTAAAGCCCTTAAACAAGAGCTGTGCCGGGAGCTGGTCGGGAGCTGGATGAGCTGAAGAAAGAAATGAAGGAAGAAATAATGAATCTTCGACAAGAAATAGACCGTAGGCTGTCCGAGAATGACCAGGAGCTACAGGCACAGCAAGTGAACATTAGCGAGGCACAGACACCCATAGCGGAGGTGGAGGAGTGGAAGATGGATGCTAACGAGGTTCTAATGAAGATGGTGGAACAAGCACAGCGAATGCAGAAAAAACTAACCGATCTAGAAGGGAGATCAAGGAGAAACAATATCAGAATCTTCGGCTTACCAGAAGACGTAGAAAGGAGATCCACAGTTACATTTCTGGAACAACTTTTGAAACTCGAACTCCCAGAGGGGATCGATCTCCAGGTTCAACGAGCCCACCGAGCCCTCACCCCAAAACCGAACCCAAATGCAGCACCAAGGTCAGTCGTGGCTAACTTTCTACAATTTGAGACCAAAGAAACAATCTTGAAGAAAGCCCGGCAGAAAAAGATCCAGGTAACGGGTAAACAAATCTACTTTGACCACGACTATCCGACCAAGATTGTCCAGAAAAGAAAGGCATATACGGGCATTAAAAAAACATTGAAGGAGAAAGGAATACGTTTCCAGACACCACTCGCTAAAATTCAGATTCATTGGGAGAACGGAACGAAGACATACGACAGTGCCAGGACAGCAGCGCAGGACATGACGGAAAGGAGCTACACGGTTGCTGAGCCAGGAGGAGACGCCGCGGCAGCGGAGGAGAGACAGCGAGGAGCCGCGGGATGGCAGCGAGTGAAGGGGAAAGAACGGGAACGAGACGCGGTACACCGAGTGAGAGAAAAACTACAAAGCTTCCAGTGGAAATCTTAGAACGTTTTGCTTTCAGAAGTAATTGACTCTACAAGAAAAGAGGATAAAATTAAAACCAACTGGGAGAGGGTAAGATATTTAAGTTGGACATGTCTAGATGGAGTGGTACCCCACAGGATGGGAGTAGTACTAGATCTAGGGAGGGGCCCTCAGTAGAGGTGAGGATCTCCTCTCCACCCACCAACTGGGACTCGAGGAAGAAGGATACCCCATGTTTGAAAGTCCGTCGGATTTTTGGTTTATGTTTAGTTAGCAAAAGTTCATGCTGGTTCTGTTTTGAGTTGTTTGGGAGCATATTAAAGGGAATAATCATAGTTATGACTGATATCAAGATAACGTCGCTGAATGTGAATGGTTTGAATGCATTGAGTAAAAAAGAAAGGGTGATGACAAAACTGAAAAAGGAAAAGGCACAAATTATATTCTTACAAGAGACTCATTTATCCCTAACAGAGCATGAAAAATTAAAAAAGTATGGCTACAGGAATTTATACCACAGTTCATATAAAGAGGGGCGTAGAGGAGGTGTTGCAATATTAGTTTCGAATACAATACAATTTGATTACAAAAAGGAATTAAAAGATAAAGAAGGAAGATACACACCGTAATATTAAAAGGAAGACTCGAAAATGAATTAATAACCTTGGTAAATGTATACGCACCCCGGAGAGTAACAAAAACTTTTTCAAAAACCTATTTGATTTAATAGTGATAGAAACAGAAGGCATTCTAGTCACAAAAAAACTAAAATGCATTTAGCAAAATTTATAAATATCTCATTAGAAGAGATGGGAATGACAGATGTATGGAGAAGCCTACATCCATTAGGAAAAGATTTTACACATTACTGTGCTGCTCACAGAGTACATTCAAGAATAGATTATTTTGTAACCAAGGTAGGTGACAAACACAGAGTGAAGGAATGCAGGATAGGGGCGGCAGATGTTTCTGACCATAATCCAATTTATTTAAAGATATGTCTAAGTAACAGGAAAAGAAATACGATATGGAGACTGAATGTGGGAATATTGAATAGTGAACAACGGAGAGAAAAAATAAAAGCAGAAATAAAACAATATATTGAAGAAAATAACGGAACTGTAGACCCAACAATATTATGGGATGCCATGAAGGCAGTCATCAGGGTAAAGTTAATACTTGAAACTGCGCATGATAAAAGAATTAAACTACAGACATACAGGGCAAATACGGAGAGACTTAGGGAATTAGAGCATGAATATCAGAAAACAAAAGACTCAAAGGTTTACCAAGAAACCAAGGCAGTTAAAACCAAAATAAATGACATATTACTAGGAGAGATTGAAAAAAGGAAGCAGAATTATTATGAAGCAGGTTCAAGGGCAACTAAGCTGTTAGCGAAACATATACGCAAACAACAAATACTTAATGCAATATATAAAATTAGAAACCCCCACACAGGTGAACTAACAGATAATGCAGAGGAAATAGAGGGCATTTTTCTAGAATATTTTGAGAAACTGTATACACAACCTGAATTTGCACATGAGGAGGAAATGAGAACCTTTTTAAATGCATTAGACTTACCAACAATTGGCAAACTACAAAATGAGACACTGACAGCAGCAATCACAACAGAGGAAGTGAAACAGGCAATAAATACTTTAAAAAATAATAAATCGCCAGGCAGTGATGGATACCCGGCAGAGTGGTACAAGATGTTTAGAGAAGAGTTGACGCCAGAACTTCCAGCTTCTTTCAATTGGACACTCAATAACAATAAAATACCTCCATCATGGAGTGAAGCTACAGTATCATCTCAGTCATCCCAAAACAAGGAAAAGATCAGGAACACTGTGGCAATTATAGACCAATTTTATTGTTAAACGTAGATTATAAGATATACACAACCATTATTTCTAATAGATTAAATACCTTTGTAACAGAATTGATAGAGGAAGATCAAACAGGATTTATGAGGATGTCAAACACATGATAATATTAGAAAAGTTCTACATATAGTAGATCAAGTGCAGCTGAAGAAACAAAGTACCTTACTAGTAAGTGTTGATGCAGAAAAGGCATTTGATTTAGTAAACTGGGAATTTCTATATAAAACATTAGAATGATTTGGATTCAGTAATAAATCAATACAGTGTATAAAGACATTATATCATCACCTCACAGCGAGAATTAAAACTAGAAAAACAAAATTTCTGAAGAAATTTAGCCGGGGCCTGCCAAGGCGCGCCCGTGGGGTTTGGGCCCGGCGTCGTCACGCCACAAATTTGCATCGACGCTAAAGAACGCCGCAACGTAATCAGTGGCATGCGGAGAACCGCAAGAACGTTAAGTGAGGTGGACGTGCACCATTCAGTACGATTTAAAATTTTCTCAAGGCTTTTATTTTGGAAGTTTTGTTAAACTTCATTTCAAAGGGCCAAACTAATCCCATGCGTAATAGTCCTTGGGTTAAAATAGTTATATAATGCTCAAAACACAAGTAGCTGATGTAAAAATATTCAAGGCTTTTATTTTGAAATTTTCAGTATGCTTCATTTTAAAGTTCCGAACTAATACCACGTGTAAGAGTGCTTTGGATGAAAAAGTCAAATAAAGCCAAAAAGAGCAATTACGTCATGTAAAAATATTCAAGGCTTTTATTTTGAAATTTTCAGTATGCTTCATTTCAAAGGGCCAAACTAATACCATGTGTAACAGTGCTTTGGATGAAAAAGTCAAATAAAGCCAAAAAGAGCAATTACATGATGTAAAAATATTCAAGGCTTTTATTTTGAAATTTTCAGTACGCTTCATTTCAAAGGGCCAAACTAATACCATGTGTAACAGTGATTTGGATGAAAAAGTCAAATAAAGCCAAAAAGAGCAATTACATGATGTAAAAATATTCAAGGCTTTTATTTTGAAATTTTCAGTATGCTTCATTTTAAAGTTCTGAACTAATACCACGTGTAAGAGTGCTTTGGATGAAAAAGTCAAATAAAGCCAAAAAGAGCAATTACGTCATGTAAAAATATTCAAGGCTTTTATTTTGAAATTTTCAGTATGCTTCATTTTAAAGTTCTGAACTAATACCACGTGTAAGAGTGGTTTGGATGAAAAAGTCAAATAAAGCCAAAAAGAGCAATTACCTGATGTAAAAATATTCAAGGCTTTTATTTTGAAATTTTCAGTATGCTTAATTTTAAAGTTCCAAAATAATCCCATGTGTAACAGTTACTGAGTTAAATCAGTTATATACAGCCCATAGCAGCGGGTAGTTCTAAAGGCCAGTTCTCAGTCCTGATCTGTTTCAACTGAGGATAGATAGAACTACAATGATGCGAATTTGTAGTCCAAATCAGCAGCCAACAGCCTCTTGAGTTCCGTTGCTATGGCAAATAATGGTCTCAGCAGGTGTGAGCTGTGAGTCATACATGCTCAAACACACAATTGTGTGTTTGAGCCAACACGGTTTACTGAAAAAAAGCATTGGAAACAAATCCTTCTTGTTCGGGAACCGTAATACATATTCGAAAAGCGTTTCGAGCGTATGAGAGGCCTATGTGTCTTCTGCGATAGTCCCGAGATTCATATCTGTACCTCACTCAGAGCATTTACAGTGATGAGAGAAAGAAATGTTGTGCCCAGATCTGAAATTCTATTCAAATACATGGGAGAGAGCCTCAGACAGCCTCAGAAAATCCTGTCGCATGACTTTGCTCTGAAGCACCGTGACAGAAAACCGTACGGTCTAGATAAATTTCGAAAACATTTTACCGGAGCAGACAGGCGTATCAATGTCAGGACCGATTTTGATACTAATCGTGCGATATTTGTGGCCGTGATGGCGATTTCAAAAATGATTTGGGTGGAAAAAGTTGTCTTCATCTCTCACTCTAAGCAGCCAGAGACGCACTCTAACTTTAGGAAAAATGAGAAACTTTGGGTCGCTTAGAGGCAAATTGTGGACAAACCGTAACTGGTATCGACGAGCCGTCTTCACTTTCGAAGAGATCACAGACGTATCTACAAAATGAAATTTGAATGGCATTTCTAGGTGAATTTGTGACGACACAGCAAATCCTCAAAAATAGGGTATTTCTAGGATTTTTCCCATTGAGTTATAATGGGGTTTTTTTCGTAGTTTTTTGCGAATTATGTCGCCACGTTAAGCCCAAATCCCACCAGAAGTAATAGCTGGAATGGCGTGAATTTTCTGCAGGTTTTGATACCTCATTTGTAGGTGTGCACCAAGCGGTATGAGCCGCATTAACGGTTACGGAAGAAAAATAAAGAAGAACTAGAAAATTTCGGAAGAAATTTAGCCGGGGCCTGCCAAGGCGCGCCCGTCGGGCATGGGCCCGGCGTCGTCGCGCCACAAATCGGCCTCGACGCTAAAGAACGCCGCAACGTAATCAGTGGCACGCGGAGAACCGCAAGAACGTTAAGCGAGGCGGACGTGCACCATTCGGTACGATTTAAAATGTTGTCAAGGCTTTTATTTTGGAAGTTTTGTTAAACTTCATTTCAAAGGGCCAAACTAATCCCAAGCGTAATAGTCCTTGGGTTAAAATAATTATATAATGCTCAAAACACAAGTAGCTGATGTAAAAATATTCAAGGCTTTTATTTTGAAATTATTATTATGCTCCATTTTAAAGGTCCGAACTAATCCCATGTGTAACAGTGCTTTGGATGAAAAAGTCAAATAAAGCCAAAAAGAGCAATTACGTCATGTAAAAACTATTCAAGGCTTTTATTTTGAAATTTTCAGTATGCTTCATTTCAAAGGGCCAAACAAATACCATGTGTAACAGTGCTTTGGATGAAAAAGTCAAAGAAAGCCAAAAAGAGCAATTACGTCATGTAAAAACTATTCAAGGCTTTTATTTTGAAATTTTCAGTATGCTTCATTTCAAAGGGCCAAACAAATACCATGTGTAACAGTGCTTTGGATGAAAAAGTCAAAGAAAGCCAAAAAGAGCAATTACTTGATGTAAAAATATTCAAGGCTTTTATTTTGAAATTTTTGTTAAGCTTCATTTCAAAGGGCCAAACTAATACCATGTGTAACAGTGCTTTCAATGAAAAAGTCAAATAAAGCCAAAAAGAGCAATTACGTCATGTAAAAATACTCAGGGCTTTTATTGTGAAATTTTCAATATGCTTAATTTTAAAGTTCAAAACTAATCCCATGTGTAACAGTTACTGAGTTAAATCAGTTATATACAGCCCATAGCAGCAATTAGTTCTAAAGGCCAGTTCAGTCCTGATCTGTTTCAACTGAGGGTTTCACTATAGATAGAACTACAATGATGCGTATTTGTAGTCCAAATCAGCAGCCAATAGCCTCTTGAGATCCGTTGCTATGTTAAATAAGTTTCACACCAAGGTGTGAACTGTTAGTGAAAGAGCCTGAGAGCCTCAGAAAATCCTGTCGCATGACTTTGCTCTGAAGCACCGTGACAGAAAACCGTACGGTCTAGATAAATTTCGAAAACATTTTACCGGAGCAGACAGGCGTATCAATGTCAGGACCGATTTTGATACTAATCGTGCGATATTTGTGGGCGTGATGGCGATTTCAAAAATGATTTGGGCTGAAAAAGTTGTCTTCATCTCTCACTCTAAGCAGCCAGAGACGCACTCTAACTTTAGGAAAAATGAGAAACTTTGGGTCGCTTAGAGGCAAATTGTGGACAAACCGTAACTGGTATCGACGAGCCGTCTTCACTTTCGAAGAGATCACAGACGTATCTACAAAATGAAATTTGAATGGCATTTCTAGGTGAATTTGTGACGACACAGAAAATCCTCAAAAATAGGGTATTTCTAGGATTTTTCCCATTGACTTATAATGGGGTTTTTTTCGTAGTTTTTTGCGAATTATGTCGCCACGTTAAGCCCAAATCCCACCAAAAGTAATAGCTGGAATGGCGTGAATTTTCTGCACGTTTTGATACCTCATTTGTAGGTGTGCACCCAGCGGTATGAGCCGCATTAACGGTTACGGAAGAAAAATAAAGAAGATTAAAGAAACACTTTCTCCGACAATAGCAATAGGTTCCTGCCATTGCTTTGCATGGCAGGCCCCAACTAGAAAAACAAAATTTCTGAAGAAATTTAGCCGGGGCCTGCCAAGGCGCGCCCGTGGGGTTTGGGCCCGGCGTCGTCGCGCCACAAATTTGCGTCGACGCTAAAGAACGCCGCAACGTAATCAGTGGCATGCGGAGAACCGCAAGAACGTTAAGTGAGGTGGACGTGCACCATTCAGTACGATTTAAAATTTTCTCAAGGCTTTTATTTTGGAAGTTTTGTTAAACTTCATTTCAAAGGGCCAAACTAATCCCATGCGTAATAGTCCTTGGGTTAAAATAGTTATATAATGCTCAAAACACAAGTAGCTGATGTAAAAATATTCAAGGCTTTTATTTTGAAATTTTCAGTATGCTTCATTTTAAAGTTCCGAACTAATACCACGTGTAAGAGTGCTTTGGATGAAAAAGTCAAATAAAGCCAAAAAGAGCAATTACGTCATGTAAAAATATTCAAGGCTTTTATTTTGAAATTTTCAGTATGCTTCATTTCAAAGGGCCAAACTAATACCATGTGTAACAGTGCTTTGGATGAAAAAGTCAAATAAAGCCAAAAAGAGCAATTACATGATGTAAAAATATTCAAGGCTTTTATTTCGAAATTTTCAGTATGCTTCATTTCAAAGGGACAAACTAATCCCATGTGTAACAGTGCTTTGGATGAAAAAGTCATATACGGCCAAAAAGAGCAATTACATGATGTAAAAATATTCAAGGCTTTTATTTTGAAATTTTCAGTACGCTTCATTTCAAAGGGCCAAACTAATACCATGTGTAACAGTGCTTTGGATGAAAAAGTCAAATAAAGCCAAAAAGAGCAATTACATGATGTAAAAATATTCAAGGCTTTTATTTTGAAATTTTCAGTATGCTTCATTTTAAAGTTCTGAACTAATACCACGTGTAAGAGTGCTTTGGATGAAAAAGTCAAATAAAGCCAAAAAGAGCAATTACGTCATGTAAAAATATTCAAGGCTTTTATTTTGAAATTTTCAGTATGCTTCATTTTAAAGTTCTGAACTAATACCACGTGTAAGAGTGGTTTGGATGAAAAAGTCAAATAAAGCCAAAAAGAGCAATTACCTGATGTAAAAATATTCAAGGCTTTTATTTTGAAATTTTCAGTATGCTTAATTTTAAAGTTCCAAAATAATCCCATGTGTAACAGTTACTGAGTTAAATCAGTTATATACAGCCCATAGCAGCGGGTAGTTCTAAAGGCCAGTTCTCAGTCCTGATCTGTTTCAACTGAGGATAGATAGAACTACAATGATGCGAATTTGTAGTCCAAATCAGCAGCCAACAGCCTCTTGAGTTCCGTTGCTATGGCAAATAATGGTCTCAGCAGGTGTGAGCTGTGAGTCATACATGCTCAAACACACAATTGTGTGTTTGAGCCAACACGGTTTACTGAAAAAAAGCATTGGAAACAAATCCTTCTTGTTCGGGAACCGTAATACATATTCGAAAAGCGTTTCGAGCGTATGAGAGGCCTATGTGTCTTCTGCGATAGTCCCGAGATTCATATCTGTACCTCACTCAGAGCATTTACAGTGATGAGAGAAAGAAATGTTGTGCCCAGATCTGAAATTCTATTCAAATACATGGGAGAGAGCCTCAGACAGCCTCAGAAAATCCTGTCGCATGACTTTGCTCTGAAGCACCGTGACAGAAAACCGTACGGTCTAGATAAATTTCGAAAACATTTTACCGGAGCAGACAGGCGTATCAATGTCAGGACCGATTGTGATACTAATCGTGCGATATTTGTGGGCGTGATGGCGATTTCAAAAATGATTTGGGCTGAAAAAGTTGTCTTCATCTCTCACTCTAAGCAGCCAGAGACGCACTCTAACTTTAGGAAAAATGAGAAACTTTGGGTCGCTTAGAGGCAAATTGTGGACAAACCGTAACTGGTATCGACGAGCCGTCTTCACTTTCGAAGAGATCACAGACGTATCTACAAAATGAAATTTGAATGGCATTTCTAGGTGAATTTGTGACGACACAGAAAATCCTCAAAAATAGGGTATTTCTAGGATTTTTCCCATTGACTTATAATGGGGTTTTTTTCGTAGTTTTTTGCGAATTATGTCGCCACGTTAAGCCCAAATCCCACCAGAAGTAATAGCTGGAATGGCGTGAATTTTCTGCAGGTTTTGATACCTCATTTGTAGGTGTGCACCAAGCGGTATGAGCCGCATTAACGGTTACGGAAGAAAAATAAAGAAGAACTAGAAAATTTCGGAAGAAATTTAGCCGGGGCCTGCCGAGGCGCGCCCGTCGGGCATGGGCCCGGCGTCGTCACGCCACAAATCGGCGTCGACGCTAAAGAACGCCGCAACGTAATCAGTGGCACGCGGAGAATCGCAAGAACGTTAAGCGAGGCGGACGTGCACCATTCAGTATTATAAAGTAAGTATATCAGCTAAAATCAGCAGAAACGCTAATGTTAGCGTCATTGCTTTCATCAGTATGTGGGAAATCACTAGGATATTTTCTGTAATTGATTTACTCCATTCAGTATACTAAACATTGCTAAAAAGTAAAATAAATAGCTAATAGCTTATTGAAGCTAAAATGCTAACGCTAATGAACCTTGCATTGAACTGTTTAGTAACAGTTCAATGCTCATAAACTGCAGGAAGGCAGTTCATTAGCATTTACCTAATGATTGTCACAAATATAAATTTTCAATAATGCACACACACAAAACATATCACAGTTTAAAAATATATATTGACCTTATGTTAAAGATTTCTACAAACTTTTTACAGGTAAAGTTTACAATGAACCAAAATTACAACATTTAAAGAATACCATAAATTTAAGAATCTAATGTCTCTGCAATAAAAAGAAATTGCTATCTTTTTTATTTTTAAACAACACCTCATATTGTTAAATAACTGATTTTATGTATTCAAGTTTTAAATATTACATTTGAGTTTGCATGGATGTAAAATTACTGCTCAGTTTAAAAATTACAGTATTTTTAAACTGAGCAGTTTAAAAATATGCTCAGTATTTTTAAACTGCTCAGCTAAACTTCGCTCTTTAGCTTGTTAGCTTGTCGATGTTTCAGTTTTATTCGCTGGGAAAATTAATAATCAGCTTGAGGTGACTCTGCTGCACTCTAGTGGCGAGAAGCCGTAATGTTGGTTGGTAAGAATCGGAAGGCATTATGGGATATGTAGTTTGCAGTCAATTCGTGCTCAAAACCTATTTTAAGTCAATCAATGGGGCTGTAAAACGGTGGTAGGGGGGAGAGGGCCACATAAAATGACGTAGCGGGCCACATGTGGCCCGCGGGCCTTGAGTTTGACACATGTGCAATAGAGGATCTATCTGCTGCTCATGCAAAACAGTCTATTTTAATCCCATGTGTAATAGTCATTGGGTTAAATCAGTTATATAATGCTGAAAACGCAAGTAGTTGATGTAAAAATATTCAAGGCTTTTATTTTGAAATTTTCAGTATGCTTCATTTCAAAGGGCCAAACTAATCCCATGTGTAACAGTGCTTTGGATGAAAAAGTCAAATAAAGCCAAAAACAGCAATTACCTGATGTAAAAATATTCAAGGCTTTTATTTTGAAATTTTTGTTAAGCTTCATTTCAAAGGGCCAAACTAATCCCATGTGTAACAGTGCTTTGGATGAAAAAGTGAAATAAAGCCAAAAACAGCAATTACCTGATGTAAAAATATTCAAGGCTTTTATTTTGAAATTTTCATCAAGCTTAATTTTAAATTGCCACACTAATCCCATGTGTAACAATTGCTGGGTTAAATCAGTTATATAAAGCTCAAAAGAGCAATTTTCTGATGTAAAAATATTCAAGGCTTTTATTTTGAAATTTTTGTTAAGCTTCATTTCAAAGGGCCAAACTAATACCATGTGTAACAGTGCTTTGGATGAAAAAGTCAAATAAAGCCAAAAAGAGCAATTACATGATGTAAAAATATTCAAGGCTTTTATTGTGAAATTTTTGTTAAGCTTCATTTTAAAGTTCAAAACTAATCCCATGTGTAACAGTGCTTTGGATGAAAAAGTCATACAAAGCCAAAAACAGCAATTACATGATGTAAAAATATTCAAGGCTTTTATTTTGAAATTTTCAGTATGCTTCATTTCGGCTTTTATTTTGAAATTTTCAATATGCTTAATTTTAAAGTTCCAAACTAATCCCATGTGTAACAGTTACTGAGTTAAATCAGTTATATACAGCCCATAGCAGCAGGTAGTTGTAAAGGCCAGTTCTCAGTCCTGATCTGTTTCAACTGAGGATAGATAGAACTACAATGATGCGTATTTGTAGTCCAAATCAGCAGCCAATAGCCTCTTGAGATCCGTTGCTATGTTAAATAAGTTTCACACCAAGGTGTGAAGTGTTAGTGAAACAGCCTGAGAGCCTCAGAAAATCCTGTCGCATGACTTTGCTCTGAAGCACCGTGACAGAAAACCGTACGGTCTAGATAAATTTCGAAAACATTTTACCGGAGCAGACAGGCGTATCAATGTCAGGACCGATTTTGATACTAATCGTGCGATATTTGTGGGCGTGATGGCGATTTCAAAAATGATTTGGGTTGAAAAAGTTGTCTTCATCTCTCACTCTAATCAGCGAGAGAAGCACTGTAATTTTCGGAAAAATGAGAAACTTTGGGTCGCTTAGAGGCAAATTGTGGACAAACCGTAACTGGTATCGACGAGCCGTCTTCACTTTCGAAGAGATCACAGACGTATCTACAAAATGAAATTTGAATGGCATTTCTAGGTGAATTTGTGACGACACAGAAAATCCTCAAAAATAGGGTATTTCCAGGATTTTTCCCATTGACTTATAATGGGGTTTTTTTCGTAGTTTTTTGCGAATTATGTCGCCACGTTAACCCCAAATCCCACCAAAAATAATAGCTCCAATGGCGTGAATTTTCTGCACGTTTTGATACCTCATTTGTAGGTGTGCACCCAGCGGTATGAGCCGCATTAACGGTGACGGAAGAAAAATAAAGAATTATAATAAAGAGACGCTTGTTGGGTGTAGAGTAATAGGTTCCTGCCATTGCTTTGCATGGCAGGCCCCAATAAAGAAACACTTTCTCCGACAATAACAATAGGTTCCTGCCATTGCTTTGCATGGCAGGCCCCAACTAGAAAATTTCGGAAGAAATTTAGCCGGGGCCTGCCAAGGCGCGCCCGTCGGGCTCGGGCACGGCGTCGTCGCGCCACAAGTCGGCGTCGACGCTAAAGAACGCCGCGACGTAATCAGTGGCACGCGGAGAACCGCAAGAACGTTAAGCGAGGCGGACGTGCACAATTCGGTACGATTTAAAATGTTGTCAAGGCTTTTATTTTGGAAGTTTTGTTAAACTTCATTTCAAAGGGCCAAACTAATCCCATGCGTAATAGTCCTTGGGTTAAAATAGTTATATAATGCTGAAAACACAAGTAGCTGATGTAAAAATATTCAAGGCTTTTATTTTGAAATTTTCAGTATGCTTCATTTTAAAGTTCTGAACTAATACCACGTGTAAGAGTGCTTTGGATGAAAAAGTCAAATAAAGGCAAAACAGAGCAATTACGTCATGTAAAAATATTCAAGGCTTTTATTTTGAAATTATTATTATGCTCCATTTTAAAGTTCCGAAGTAATCCCATGTGTAACAGTGCTTTGGATGAAAAAGTCATATACGGCCAAAAAGAGCAATTACATGATGTAAAAATATTCAAGGCTTTTATTTTGAAATTTTCAGTATGATTCATTTCAGAGGGCCAAACTATTCCATTGTGTAACAGTGCTTTGGATAAAAAAGTCACATAAAGCCAAAAAGCGCAATTACCTGATGTAAAAATATTCAAGGCTTTTATTTTGAAATTATTATTATGCTCCATTTGAAAGTTCCGAAGTAATCCCATGTGTAACAGTGCTTTGGATGAAAAAGTCAAATAAAGGCAAAACAGAGCAATTACGTCATGTAAAAATATTCAAGGCTTTTATTTTGAAATTATTATTATGCTCCATTTTAAAGTTCCGAAGTAATCCCATGTGTAACAGTGCTTTGGATGAAAAAGTCATATACGGCCAAAAAGAGCAATTACATGATGTAAAAATATTCAAGGCTTTTATTTTGAAATTTTCAGTATGATTCATTTCAGAGGGCCAAACTATTCCATTGTGTAACAGTGCTTTGGATAAAAAAGTCACATAAAGCCAAAAAGCGCAATTACCTGATGTAAAAATATTCAAGGCTTTTATTTTGAAATTATTATTATGCTCCATTTTAAAGTTCCGAACTAATCCCATGTGTAACATTGCTTTGGATGAAAAAGTCATATACGGCCAAAAAGAGCAATTACGTCATGTAAAATATTCAAGGCTTTTATTTTGAAATTTTCAGTATGCTTAATTTTAAAGTTCCAAACTAATCCCATGTGTAACAGTGCTTTGGATGGAAAAGTCAAATAAAGCCAAAAAGAGCAATTACGTCATGTAAAAATATTCAGGGCTTTTATTTTGAAATTTTCAATATGCTTAATTTTAAAGTTCCAAACTAATCCCATGTGTAACAGTTACTGAGTTAAATCAGTTATATACAGCCCATAGCAGCAAGTAGTTCTAAAGGCCAGTTCTCAGTCCTGATCTGTTTCAACTGAGGATAGATAGAACTACAATGATGCGTATTTGTAGTCCAAACCAGCAGCCAATAGCCTCTTGAGATCCGTTGCTATGGCAAATAATGGTCTCAGCAGGGTGTGAGCTCTGAGCTCTGAGCTGTCAAACACACAATTGTGTGTTTGAGCAAACACGTTTTACTGACAAAAAGCATTGGAACCAAATCCTTCCTGTTCGGGAACCGTAATACATATTCGAAAAGCGTTTGGAGCGTATGACAGTTCAATGTGTCTTCTGCGATAGTCCCGAGATTCATATCTGTACCTCACTCAGAGCATTTACAGCGATGAGAGAAAGAAATGTTGTGCCCAGATCTGAACCGAGATCGGCTCTCACTGTAATTTGAGCAAAAATGAGAAACTTTGGGTCGCTTAGAGGCAAATTGTGGACAAACCGTAACTGGTATCGACGAGCCGTCTTCACTTTCGAAGAGATCACAGACGTATCTACAAAATGAAATTTGAATGGCATTTCTAGGTGAATTTGTGACGACACAGAAAATCCTCAAAAATAGGGTATTTCCAGGATTTTTCCCATTGACTTATAATGGGGTTTTTTTCGTAGTTTTTTGCGAATTATGTCGCCACGTTAACCCCAAATCCCACCAAAAATAATAGCTCCAATGGCGTGAATTTTCTGCACGTTTTGATACCTCATTTGTAGGTGTGCACCCAGCGGTATGAGCCGCATTAACGGTGACGGAAGAAAAATAAAGAATTATAATAATAGCTCCAATGGCGTGAATTTTCTGCACGTTTTGATACCTCATTTGTAGGTGTGCACCCAGCGGTATGAGCCGCATTAACGGTTACGGAAGAAAAATAAAGAATTATAAAGAGACACTTTGTTGGGTGTAGAGTAATAGGTTCCTGCCATTGCTTTGCATGGCAGGCCCCAATAATAATATTAAAGAGACACTTTGTTGGGTGTAGAGTAATAGGTTCCTGCCATTGCTTTGCATGGCAGGCCCCAATAAAGAGACGCTTGTTGGGTGTAGAGTAATAGGTTCCTGCCATTGCTTTGCATGGCAGGCCCCAATTAGAAAATTTCGGAAGAAATTTAGCCGGGGCCTGCCAAGGCGCGCCCGTCGGGCATGGGCCCGGCGTCGTCACGCTACAAATCGGCATCGACGCTAAAGAACGCCGCGACGTAATCAGTGGCACGCGGAGAATCGCAAGAACGTTAAGTGAGGCGGACGTGCACCGTTCAGTATTATAAAGTAAGTATATCAGCTAAAATCAGCAGAAACGCTAATGTTAGCGTCATTCCTTTCATCAGCATGTGGGAAATCACTAGGATATTTTCTGTAATTGATTTACTCCATTCAGTATACTAAACATTGCTAAAAAGTAAAATAAATAGCTAATAGCTTATTGAAGCTAAAATGCTAACGCTAATGAACCTTGCATTGAACTGTTTAGTAACAGTTCAATGCTCATAAACTGCAGGAAGGCAGTTCATTAGCATTTACCTAATGATTGTCACAAATATAAATTTTCAATAACGCACACACACAACATATCACAGTTTAAAAATATATATTGACCTTATGTTAAAGATTTCTACAAACTTTTTACAGGTAAAGTTTACAATGAACCAAAATTACAACATTTAAAGAATACCATAAATTTAAGAATCTAATGTCTCTGCAATAAAAAGAAATTGCTATCTTTTTTATTTTTAAACAACACCTCATATTGTTAAATAACTGATTTTATGTATTCAAGTTTTAAATATTACATTTGA